>NC_091069.1:23296428-23608214 GCF_032405125.1 Capricornis sumatraensis | reverse complement strand
CTGTTATGTGTTTATACCACAATAATAATAATAGAGAAATTTAATGAGCATTACTTTGTGCCTGACATTGTGCCAAAGGACTGATTTTTGTATTATTGAATATTTGCAACATCCTCTATTCACAAGAACTGATTGTTCTCATTCTCATTTTATCGACCCTGGAAATTTGAGATCACAATGGCTTACTAGTTAGTACACAGTAAAGCAAGGTTTACAGTCAAGTCTCGGTAGCTCTGGAGACCAAGCTCTTAACATCCCCTGCATGTTCCTCCGTGTGGTGTTTGTGGTTGTAGTATATTTGCTTTGAAAGTCTTCTGAGTTAGTTCACTCTGTTCATGTAATTTCTAGTTCATAGTTACATGCTGAATTCCATGTTTTCAGGAAACACTGCAGAAATACGGTTACCTCTATGATCTGTCTCGGTCAGAAAAAGAGAAAGTTTACAATCAAGCCGTGACCATGTGTTTAGATGGTCAGCCTCTAAGAATGATTCAGCAGCTGCTGGAGGTGGCTGTGGGCCCTCTTGACATCTCGCCCAAGGAAATTGTGCAGAGTGCAGTAACAAAAATAGTCTCTGCATTGAGGTAAGCCATAAAATAGTCATCAAGGAAAACCTGAGCTGATATTTTGTCAGTAAAGTGCTTGTTTCACAGTTGTTATGAAGATAAAAACATCGTGTACATAGGAGCATTGTATAACTATGAAGTACTTTATAAAAGTAAGAGATTATGATTAGACTTCTCAGTCTCTTGTCTTAAAATATCTTGAGAGTGGAGAACCATGAAAATGCTCCATCATTGGTCCTGTGTGTAACACGTCAAAGCGCTAGCTAATTTCTCGGTTGACCCTCTCCCTCACTCAGATAATTCTTGAAATAAGGGACAAAGGCCAATGTGGCCAGTGAAGCAGGTCCCTACGTGTCACACCTGTCGCGTAATTTTAGTGTGGGTTTTCAGAGCTTGTCTTTTCAGCAGTGGAAAACCAATTCCCAGAAGTTTCTTTTGAAGTGTACAAGGCAAGGTTAATCACATACTGAAGAAGTTAGACATCTGTTAAGTATATTAGGATGTTATTTACCTGCAATTAATGGCATAAAGCCGACAATTGAGAAATTCTAGCTTCCTGTCAATAGGCTAATATCTTTGTAGAAAAGCTTCTGGGGGATTAGGAAAGAGGGGAAAGTTAAGCTAAGAAAATAATGAGGCATCAAGTGCTTTTTGTGAATAATGCAATTAGCCTAAAAGATTTAGTTGTGTTTAATTTATTCTTCTTTTAAGCATTCTTTGTGATTCGGTGTTGCTCTTGAGGAACTTTTTGATTAAAAGCGTGTCAGTTTTCAGCAGCTGCACTGAAATCAAATGAGTCTTTATCAGTTTAATTACCCAGCTTCATCCAGTTTTCACCTTAATGCTCTGAGGTATCTGGTAATTTTCTGCATAAGGAGAGAAATAACGTAGTGTAACATTTTTTAGAAATCACAAATGTGAAATGAATAAACCTTTATTACATAATGAACTTACTATGTTTGGTGGTACTGGTGGTTATTAGAGCCACTTTCCACTTTCAGGTGATAACAGATAATTGTTTGCCATCTTTATCTTTTCGATTCTTCTCTGTCCATGGGTTCCCCAGGCAAGAATCCTGGAATGGGTAGCCATTCCCTTCTCCAGGAGTTCTTCCCAACCCGGGAATCAAACTCAGGTCTCCTGTGTTGCAGGCAGATTTTTACCATCTGAGCTACCAGGGGAAGAACTTTTTTATTTTTGTTATCTTGTATTATTACTTGGAGTTCATATGAATCTCACAGAAACAGAAGTTTGAAAAATTAGTGCTTTGAAGAGAATTTAGTTTCATTTAAAAAATTGTACATTTTCATATAATTAAAATTTGACATGATATTTTTACATTTATAAAATTCTGACATAAATTATATTCCTCTTTTCTTCCATGTGCCCAGTTCTAGCACTGGGGATTTCATTCTGGTCTAATAAATGTTATAGTTGGTGCACAGAAGACTTTCAATAAAAATGGATTAAATCTTTCAGTAGTGGGAGAAAGGGAACTTTAGTTCATCTGCCTTTTTTCTAAGGAAATAAATTGCTATTGACTAGGTCTATGACATTTGCCTTTTAGAAGGTTAGTGAATTTAGTAAGCTTAATATGACAAAGGTATGAACATACTGAATCCAGCAGTTGGTTTAAATCATATAACTTAAATTATTCGGAAGACTCATCTAAAACTTCTCTTCCCTCTGCTGCATTTTCAAAATTCCGTAGGATTCCATGCATACACATCTGTAGCGTGGACATCATAGTAGGGCCCGTCTCATGGGTGTTGGATTATTAAATGGCAGGATGTATGTGAAGCACTTAGCATTGCCTGGTGCCTTGTAAGGGCCATGTGAATATTAATATTGTGGGGAAAAGGCCAACTGGAGGATTTAGGTTATATATATTTAATGCTTAAAATAGCTCATATTTTTAATGTCCATTGAGTATTTCTTTGAATTTTTGAATAACTGATTGCAAATAGATTTTCTTTCTCTTTTTCCTTTTTATTTTTTAAACTTCGCTTGTTTTGCTACTCTCTTGGTAGGAAAACAAGCCTCTATTAGATTGTGAGCTCCTCAGGGCAGAGGAGGTTTCCTCTCTACATCCTCAGGACACACACAGCACAGGACCTGGTACTTCGCGGGCTGCATATGCCGTGAGCGGCTGTGAGCTCATGGTGTATGCTCTGCTGAGATCCAGCTGGGCTCATCTGAGTGTCCATGCCCTGCTGGTTCCTGAGGCTTGAGCCATCCGTCCTGAATCCCTTCCTCTCTCTGTCTCTCCCTTCACAGTGGAGGCAGTGCTGACCTCGGGGGCCCGGCGGACCCACTGCATGTCCTGGAAGGAGTTGTTGCCGCGGTCCATGCCAGTGTGGATGAAGGGTAAGGCTGGAGCGATTTGTAGTTCTCACTTAATAGCGTTCCTTAGAGTCTTAGAATTACTCTTAATATCTGTGGTTATGAGGCTTCCACCTCTAAGCGTCTTTTCTAGGTGGCTCTGAAGGAAGAGCTGAGAACTTTCTGGAGATTTGTTCTCTTAGTCCATCAGCTCCAACAGGACCATCTGCTTCTCGGGCCTCAGAGAGCATGGTCTCTTCTCACTACTTTCAAGGGCGGCCAAGGAGGAGACACTGTGCTGAGCATCTCAGAAGAGGAGGGGTTCATATCTCCAGGAGGTTTACTCTACTGATTAAGTATGGGGATTCCTAGAATGTATATGTTATATTTTGGAAAGCTTAGTATATGTAAGATCTGTCTTGTCTGAGGATTAAGAGTGTACCGGCTTTGTAAGTTTAAGACGTGTGTCTCCAATCCACACACCTGCATGTGTGTGCGTGTGTGTGCGTGTGTGCTATCCCTTCAGTCGTGTCCGACTCTTTGCAACCCTACTGACTTTAGCCCACTGGGCTCCTCTGTCCATGGGATTCTCCAAGCAGGAATACTGGAGTGGGTTGTCATACCCTGCTCCAGGGGATCTTCCCAACCCAGGATTGAACCCATGTCTTGTATGTTTCCTGCATTGGCAGGCGAGTTCTTTACCACTAGTGCCAACCGGGAAATGCTATTCAGTTGTTAGTAGTAGGAATAACAGCAGCAGCAGCTGAATGACAAGAATATATTTCCTGGAGTTTATGGAGATCTTTCCTGTGCCTTACATCCATGGCAACCCTGTAAGGCTTTACCCCAATTTTCTTTTTTAATGGAAAATATGATATAATAATGATGAAGCATATTTGAGAAATTGCCTCATAGTTCATTCAATGATATTGTTGTTTTTATTTGCATATTACCTCCCAGTTATTGTTGAGGTATGGATATATTTTTACATAATTTCAATCAAAATGTATGAACACTTCTATATTCTGTTTTAGTTACTTGCTGTTAGAACTCTTTCCATTTATCTTTGTGGATTTAGTGGTTATGATTTTTGACACCTGTGCATATTGTTGCTGTTTGCAGATAAGGAGAGAAAGACTGGGAGAGAGGAATTGACTTGTGCAGAGTCAGAGGCCTGGGAAACACGGCCAGGACTCCTGTCTGCCCCTGCAGCATAACTGACTGCTCGATGGCCTTTAGAGCATGTCTACACACGTAGCTGTGTGCCCACGGTGTGAGTGAAAGGACACAGGGTGAACCGTGTGGGTGGGCTGGACAACAGGGCAAGCAGGGCCCTCTACCCACTCTGCCATTTGCTTGGCACAGTTTTTCTAAACTTTGCTTGTGGGTCTTTAAATGGTAAGGAAGCCACAGCCATGGCTCACATGGGCCTCTTATTTTAAAGACAAATGCCATCATTCTGCATGTTTACCGTGTGTCACACTCCATTCTCAGTTCCAGTTCTGGGTAAGAGGTAACCTCCAGTCCAGAGGAGCTCAGAGTCTTGCAGGGAGACCAGGTTGCTCGGGGCCCTGGTTACCATGCAGTAGCATAGTCAGGAGTGGCTTATTCTGTCCCAGGGAAGTCAGAGCAGGACCCACAAGGGACAGCACTGGACCTGGTCTATGACATCTGAGTCTGTGATAAGGATGATGGACGTGGATGATGGTAGTTCAGGCTGAGGACACAGCTTAAGCAAGGCAGATGCGGCAGACAGCAGCGCGGACAGAAATGCTGTGTGTCAATTTCTAGACAGTCCATCAGTCAGCTCTCAGCTTGCCACTCCACTGTGCATTGCTCTCAAGTACCCCAACACGGACCCTGGCCTCACATGATGGAAGGGATCTTAACAGATACTGCCTGAGGCTCCTTCCAAGGGGAATCCCTCAGTCTGGTCCCACAGGGAACATCTCGAAAAGATTAGGAGGCAGTGTTTTTCTTAGTGAATTTGCAGCCGGATAAACAGATATATGTATACAGGATATACAGAAGAATCCAACTTGAGTCTCTTGAATAGAGGACAATTTTCTTGTTAAGCTTTAATTTCCAAAGAGGAAGACACTGGGGAATGGAGAATCAGAACAAGATCTTTCTTTGCATCCCAGAGACACAGAATAACAGAGGCTCCTTAACAACAACAAAAACAAATTTCAGTGAAAAAAATTTTTTTTTCACTTAGGAAAGAAAAAGAAGAAAGACAAAGTCCTAACTTTTATGTCTGGCAAGGACTTTGTGAATGTGGACAGTTAAACCTGATACTCTTGGCTTCAGTTCCCCTCCCCAAGAGCTTGCCTGCAAGAGTCACAGAGAGGAGTCACAGAAGGGAGTCACTCTCTTTTCTAGGTTGTTCCCAGGGGGCTCTTCAGAGTAACCTGGGGATTTAAGCTCTTTTCAAGTAAGGCTATGGAAACAGCAGATACAAGGTATTATATATGAAATAGGTAAACAACAAGGACCTACTGAAGCACAGGAAAATATATTCAATATCTTATAATAAATCACAATGGAAAAGAATATATTCCCTGATGGCTCAGCGGTAAAGAATCTGCTTGCTATGCAGGATATGTGGGTACAATCCCTGGGTCAGGACTATCTCCAGAGAAGGAAATGGCAACACACTCCAGTATTCTTGCCAGTCAAAAAGGTGGCTTGAAACTCAGTATTCAAAAAACTAAGATGCATGACATCTAGTCCCATCACTTTTTGGCAAATAGATGGGGAAACAGTGGAAATGGTGACAGACTTTGTTTTCTTGTGCTCCAAAATCACTGCAGATGGGGAAAGCAGTCTTGGAATTAAAAAATGCTTACTCCTTGGAAAAAAAGCTATGACAAATCTAGACAGTGTATTAAAAAGCAAAGACATCACTTTGCTGACAAAAGTCCATATAGTCAAAGCTATGGTTTTTCCAGTAGTCATGTATGGATGTGAGAGTTAGACCATAAAGAAGGCTGAGCACTGAAAAAATTGATGCTTACGAATTGTGGTGTTGGGGAAGACTGTTGAGAGTCCCTTGGAAGGCAAGGAGATCAAATGAGTCAATTCTGAAGGAAATCACCCTTGAATATTTATTGGAAGGACTGATACTGAAGCTGAAACTCCAATGTCTTGGCCACCTGATGCAAAGAGCCAACTCATTGGAAAAGACTCTGATGCTGGGAAAGATTGAAGACAAAAGGGAAAAAAGGACAGCAGGGGATGAGATAGTTAGATAGCATCACCAGCTCAATGGACATGAATTTGAGCAAACTCCAGGAGATAGTGAAGGATAGTGAAGACTGGCGTGCTTCATTCCAAGGGCTCGTAGAGTGGGACATGACTCAGTGACTGGAACAAATAATAATTCAGAAGAGTCAGATATAACTTAGCCACTGAACACAACACACATATGAAGGCAAGGCACAGAAAAGGAAATAAGGCCAAGGCGCAAAGAAGGAAGTGGAAGAGGTGAGAAAAACAGAGAAATAATGGCATAAGACCTCACAAAGGTCAGTCCACGGACTCAGGGACACTTGGGAGCTGGTTGGAAATGCAAAATTTGGGGCCCTACCCACACCAACCAAGTAAAATCTATATTTTAATAAGATCCCTGGGCAATTCCTAAGCACAATGGTGTTTGAGAAGCACTCCCTTAACTGTCCATTGCAGGCTGTTTAATATCAGAAGAGGACAAGATACCGTGAGAGAAATTCACAACCTGTCCTTACCTGGGAAACCCCAGACAAACTACAAAGCCTGTCCGACTGTCATTTCCTAATCTGAGAAATGGAGATGATGATGCGAATGACAGACCAAGTAACGAGAAATGCAAAAGTGCCACTTTATTATTTTTTTAATTGAAATACAGTTGATTTATAGTGCTGTGTTAGTTTCAGGTATACAGCAAAGTGATTCAGACACACACACACACACACAGTTGTTTTTCAGTTGCTAGCTTGTGTCCAACTCTTGATGACCCCATGCCCTGCAGCACACCAGTCTCCTCTGTCCTCTGCTATCTCCCAGAATTTGCTCAAATTCATGTCTACTGAGTCAGTGACGCTATCTAATTATCTAATCCTCTATCACCCCCTTCCTCCTTTGCCTTCAATTTTTCCCAGCATCAGGGTCTTTTCCAGTGAGTCTGTTCTTCCCATCAAGTTCCCTGGTGGCTCAGAGGTTAAAGCATCTGCCCCCAGTGTGGGAGACCTGGGTTCGATCCCTGGGTCAGGAAGATCCCCTGGAGAAGGAAATGGCAATCCACTCCAGTATTCTTGCCTGGAGAATCCCATGGACGGAGAAGCCTAGTAGGTTACAGTCCACGGGGTCACAAAGAGTCGGACACGACTGAGCAACTTCACCTCACCTCAACCAAAATATTGGAGCTTCAGCATCAGTCCTTCCAGTGAATATTCAGGATTGATTTCCTCTAGGATTGACTGTTTCAATCTACCTGCCATGCAAGGGACTGTGAACAGTCTTCTTCTGCACCATAATTCGAAAGTATCAATTCTCCAGCACTCAGCCATTATTGTGATCCAACTCTCAACATCTGTACGTGACTACTGGAAAAACCATAGCTTTGACTATATGGACCTTTGTTGGCAAAATGATGTCTCTGCTTTTAATATGCTGTCTAAATTTGTCATAGCTTTTCTTTCAAGGAGCAAGTGTCTTTTAATTTCATGGCTACAGTTAACATCCTCAGTGATTTTGGAGTCCAAGGAAAGAAAATCTGTCACTGCTACCACTTTTTCCTCTTCTCTTTTCCATAAAGTGATGGGACTGGATGCCATGATCTTAGTTTTTTGAATGTTGAGTTTTAAGCCAGCTTTTTCACTCTCCTCTTTGACCTTCATCAAGAGGCTCTTTAGTTCCTCTTCACTTTCTGCCATAAGGGTGGTGTCATCTGCATATCTGAGGTTTTTCCGGCAATCTTGATTCCAGCTTGAGCTTCATCCAGCCCAACATTTTGCATGATGTACTCTGAATATAAGTTAAATAAGCAGGGTGACAATATACAGCCTTCATGTACTGCTTTTCTAATTTGGAACCAGTCTGTTTCATGTCTGGTTCTAATTGTTGCTTCTTGATCTGCATGCAGGTTTCTCAGGAGGCAGGTCAGGTGGTCTGGTATTCCCATCTCTTTCAGCATTTTCCACAGTTTGGTATGATCCACACAGTCCAAGGCTTTAGCGTAGTCAGTGAAGCAGATGTAGATGTTTTTCTGGAATTCTCTTGCTTTTTCTCCAATCCAGTGGATGTTGGCAATTTGATCTCTGGTTCCTCTGACTTTTCTAAATCCAGCTTGTACATCTGGAAGTTCTCAGTTCACATACTGTTGAAGCCTAGCTTGAAGGATTTTGAGTATTACCTTGCTAGCATGTGAAATGAGTGTAGTTGTTCGGTATTTTGAACATTCTTTGGCAAAGCCCTTCTTTGGAACTGAAATGAAACTAGAATGAAAATTCCAGTTCTGTGGGTACTGCTGAGTTTTCCAAATTTGCTATCGTATTGAGTACAGCAGTTTATCAGCATCATTTTTGGATTTGAAGTAGCTCAGCTGGAGTTTCATCACCTCCATTAACTTTGTAGTAATGCTTCATAAGGCCCCCTTGACTTCACACTCCAGAGTGTCTGGCTCTAGGTGAGAGCCATCATGGTTATCTGGGCCTTCATATATCTTTTAAAAATTTCCTGACAAATAACTCACAAGCATAAACCAGTATATTGTGTGTGTGCTCAGTTGCTCATTTATGTCCAACTCTGCAACCCCATGGACTGTGAGATTATCCTGGCAAGAACACTGTAGTGGGTTGCCCTTTCCTCCTCCAGAGGATCTTCCCAACCCAAGGATCGAACCCACATCTCCGGTAGCTCCTGCATTGGCAGGCAGATTCTTTACCACCTAGCCACCTGGGAAGCCTGAACCAGTATATTAGTGACTCTCAAATGGATATACAGAAATAAATCCACTCAGAAAACAGATAATTAATGAGGAATTCCTCTGTGCACCATTCAAAAAGGAAGAAAGATTTCCTTCAAAGCTAGTGAGTATTTTATTAGTCTTTGTTTGCTTAAATTGCTGCTTAATCACAGTACCCGCTTTAGATGTCTTAAAGTTTGATGTATATTGAGCAATGTGAGATCATTCAGACATCACTGAGCTCTTCCATGTTACCTAGGGACTTCACATTATTTTTCAAGCACACAAAAGACCATAAAAAGCAAAAGCAAAAGAAAGAAAGCCCACTAGAACAAATCGAATCTGATTTCTTCTCACTCTTCATGCTCCAGGAGGCAAAGTGAATCGCCAGATGCTCTCTAAGCACCCGCAGTGTATGAGGCCTCCAATCTGTAATATGAACCATGGTTTCCAACAAGGAGGGTGGATCCAGTCTACCACTACAGTGGTTCTCCGGGCCCCCTAAGGCCATATTTATGACTTCACAGCTGTCATATCTACCTTGTTACAGTGAGATGTGCCCATGCTTCTATTGATGAATGAACCTCAAGAAGATATTGTGAGTGGCATACATTTTAGAGCAGCCCCAAAGATGCTATTAGTATATTTATTTATCAAAAGGCAAGATTTGATACAGAGCCCTGGCTTGAATTCTCTTGAGTCAGACATGAAATTAAAAGACTCTTGGCTCCTGTAAGAAGAGCTATGACCAACCTAGACAGCATATTAAAAAGCAGAGACATTACTTTGCCAACAAAGGTCCAGCTAGTCAAATCTATGGTTTTTCCAGTGGTCATGTGTAGATGTGAGAGTTGGACTATAAAGAAAGCTTGAGCGCTGAAGAATTGATGCTTTTAAATTGTGATGTTGGGGAAGACTGTTGAAAGCCCCTTGGATTGCAAGGAGATCCAACCAGTCCATCCTAAAGGAAATCAGTCCTGAATTTTCACTGGAGGAACTAATGCTGAAGCTCCAATACCTTGGCCACCTGATGCAAAGAACTGACTCATTTGAAAAGACCCTGATGCTAGAAAGATTGAAGGCAGCAGGAGAAATAGACGACAGAGGATCAGATGGTTGGATGGCATTACCTACTTGATGGACATGAATTTGAGTCAAATCCGGGAGTTGGTGATGGACAGGGAAGCTTGGAGTTCTGCCGTCTGTGGGGTCGCAGAATAGGACACGACTGAGTGACTGAATTGAACGGAGTTGATTATACAGCAAATTCCCATTGGCTTTCTGTTTTACATATGGTAGTGTAAAGGTATCCATGCTCTCCTCTCCATTCATCCCTCCTTCTCCTTCCTCCCCCGACTCCCGTGTCCATCAGTCTTTTCTGTATGTTTGTGTCTCTGTTAGAAAGAAAGTGGAGTCGCTCATTCGTGTCCGACTCTTTGCAACCCTATGGACTGTAGCCTACCAGGCTCCTCTGTCCATGGGATTTCCCAGGCAATAGTACTGGAGTGGGCTGCCATTTCCTTCTCCAGGGAATCTTCCCGACCCAGGGATCGAACCCGGGTCTCCCGCATTGTAGATGGACACTTTACCATCTGAGCCATGTCTCTGTTGCTGTCCTGCAAATAGGTTCATCAGTACCATCTTTCTAGAGGTTCAGGAGGGAGGGGAGATATCTTTACCTATGACTGATTCATGGTGAGGTATGGCAAAAATCAACACAATATTGTAAAGGAATTATCCTTAATTAAAAATGAATTTATAAAACATTAAGATTTGAGATTGGAATTGTGTGCACAGCACAGTTACTGCCTTTGCAGCCGTTTTTCCTTCACTGTAACTTGGTTATGATAATCATTTGGAAAAAGCCACACTTCTTACTCTGCCGCAATGGCATTAGCACATGATGCAGTCAGTTGTTTTGGGTTCCGTCCTGTTCTCTGCCAGGAGCCCCAGTTGTTTTCGGGGAGCTGATGCATAGAGGACATTGTCCTGGGACAGGTCCAGCTCTGTGTGTAGTGAGGAGCGTGTACACGGTGTGTGGATCAATCCCTTAATGAGTTGAGAGCTTCCTAGAACATGAGTGTTTATGTCTCTCACTGTTCACTCACTCCCATTTACCTGCTGCCCCACCCCACCCACCTGTCCTGTCCCTCCTTCTCTCTCAGTTTACATATCATTCTCAAACTCATTTCCTACTGACACCGGGCAGGTACTGAAAATGAACAAGGTGACTGGGCTTCAGGGCAGGGAAGGGGTGGTGGAGTCCGAGAGGAACTTGAGAGCTCAAGAGGCCTTACCTAAGGCAGGCAGCTTCCATTGAGCCCTCATCTTCCAGCGTTTAAAGAGGCGCTGGATTGTTCAGAGAGTAGATCCTAAGAGATCTCATCACAAGGAAAAAACCTTTTCCTTTTTTTTTTCTTCTTTTTTTTTGGTATCTATATGAGATGATAGATTATCAATAAACTTACTAAGGTAGTCTTCACAGTATATGTAAGTCAAACCACTATGCTGTAATCCTTATACTTAGTGCTGCATATCAATTATAATCTCAGGAAAATGAGAGAAAAGACCTTCATTGTGTAAAATTTAAAAATTTTGACACATTGATATGTACTATACATCCCAATATAAAAATTTGGCTGCTGGCTTATGCCTTCAGTATAAAAGATTAGACAAAGTGAACTTCTGCTCCCTTCAGGCATTCCACATCTGTGGCATTGATGTCTACAGGAAATCATAAAGGTTTATGTTTGTCTTGTTTGAATGCAGTCTTTGCTTCCCCCATTCTTAAATATAAGAACAATAATTTTATTTTGTGTAGTGCATCATGACATATAAAGTGCTTTTCATATTTACTGTCAGTTTTAACGTACCATCACCATTTAAGTTCAAGGTTGGGTTATTTTCATATGGTTGTGCCATGCAAAATCTTCAAGCTCTTTTACAAAGGGTCATCTTATCAATATTCTCAAAATCTGTCTTTTCTCTTTGATTCAGTAATTGCCTTTGTTTCGTTGGCATTTCTCTTCCATTCCTTTGTAGTTTTGGAACATCCCCTCATGCTACCTTACACAATAGAACATCACGTTCGCAAATTAATCATTCACTGAACCTATTTTGGTTGCCATTGTTGCTGCTGCTGTTCTTTTCTGTTAATAGAACATCTTGTATATTTCAGTAGACTCCTTATCTTTTGGGCCAGAAGGGATTGTATGAATGTGTGTGTGTTTCCTTTAGTAGTTATTTTTTTAAAAAATAGCATACTAAATTACCCTGTGTAGTATAACCTCTCTCCTGTCCCCAAAATCCTCATTATAGGGAAAGAGGTAGAAGCAAATGTCTGTGTATTTGCAATGAAACTAGGAGAGATTTTTCTCTGTTATTTATTTTATATCTTCTTAAAATCATTTGTATAACTTTTATAATAAGGTAAAAGTGTTTTGAAATCATGTTCTCTTTTTATTCCTAAGCTCATTAAACCCTCCCCTTGCCTTCATAAACGACTATAAAACTGGAATCATTTTCCTTCCCATTCTGTTTCTTTTTACATTATAAAAGTCGTAATTGGTTATTTTCTCCCCACCTGCTTATCTTGAAAAATTCCAAACCCACAGATAAGTTTCAAAGATTGAAAAATTATGACTATATTCTCTTCCCCTTGACTCACCGATTGTGAACATCTTATCACAATTCTTACATTCTGTTTTTCTCTCTCTACCTCTGTATATGTGCCTGTGTATTTGCACCATTTCAAGGGTGACTACAAATTTTAAAAATTCACATTTTATTTAAAATGTAGACTATTTTGCAGCTAAAATCTTTAGGAGATAGTATCTAGTTGATGTCCTGGACAGCTCTTCTTACAGAGCTGCCCTTTGGTTCTGTGTAGTCTCATTGAGCACAAATATTTGCAGTATATGGGCTTCCCAGCTGACACAGTGGTAAAGAATCCATCTGCAATGCAGGAGATGCAAGAGACATAGGGGTTCAATCCTTGACTTGGGATGACCCCCTGGAGTAGAAATGGCAACCCACTCCAATATTCTTGCCTGGAAAATTCCATGGATAGAGGAACCTGGCGGGCTTAAGTCCACAGGGTCACCAAGTTGGACACGACTGACCTACTGATTGCATGCACATGTGTGCACACACCCACACACACATATTCACAGTATATAGCCAAGGTCATCTAGAATATGGTACTTCTAGAACATAATATTTCTGTTTTAGGAATGAGTTCTCATAATTTCATTATATATTTGAACTATCAACCAAAGTTAGAGCAGTTTTCTCCAAAATGTCCAGTGCTATCAACTGAACTGAACTTACTGAACACTAAGTTGTTAGGTAAAAGAAATCTAACTCAATCTAATAACTTGGAAAATGCTATGATAATAATCTCTATGTCACATATTGCCACAGTGTTCTGGAATTTACCTCCACTTGGTTCCATAGTATTGCATAGTTATTGACAAGGCAGTGATAGTCCAGGTTTAAATACTGACTGTACTACTTACTAAGTGGGGGCTTCTCTGGCAGCTCAGTGGTAAAAGAATCTGCCTACCAATGCAGGAGCTGCAGGTTCAATCCTTGGGTCTGGAAGATCCCCTGGAGAAGGAATGGTAACCAATTCCTGGGAAATCCTATGGTCAGAGGAGTGTGACCAGCTGCAGTCCATAGGGTCAAAAAAGATTTGGACATGAATTAACGACTGAAAAACAACAACTTACTATTTGATGATGAACAAGTTATGAAACCTCTCTGTGGTTGTTCCTTCATCTGCAAACTGGACATGATAACAGAATACATGAAAAAAAAAATAGTGACGATGAGGTGATGTAACTCATGGCACACAATAAGCTTTCATATTATCATTAACAGTTTTCATTCCTGTTCACCACATGCAGATCTTGTGTGATTTTTGTAACTTCCATCTGGTCTTCATGACTCCAGCTTCTTCCCATTCTAGCACATCCTACCTGCCCCTCCACTTGGCCCTTGGGTGACAGGGTCAAAATACCAGCTTCTTATTATGTGAAATTGGCTTGGACTCAAGGCCGAAAATGTGTTTTAGTCTTCTTTTCTCCCAAGTTAAATTTAATTTGACCCCTGCAGGCTTCACCAAAAGGGCCTGAGCATGCCCCAGTCTGCACACCTCTGTAAGCACTAACATGATCACAGTACTTTACTGCTCAGAGACCCTCTGTCTTCCCATTCCACACCAAGTAAGACCAGAGTCCTCAGTAATCATCGCTGCCACTAACTGAACTTCTTAGTTATGTGCCAGATAATATATTTTCTGCTTTATTATTTCATTTTGTGTATTTAATTCTCAAACCACTCTGCTGAGTAAAGGGTTATTATCCATCTGCAATTTACAAGTAAGAAACTAAGGCTCAGCAACATGAAGCAATTTCTTGGTCAGCATAGCACTGTTGGGAAGCAGTCAATTGGGCACTGAGTCTGGGCTGACACCTGCAAAGTCTGTCCTTTCAAAGTATGAAGCTGCATCTCCTTTTCAGCCTGTGTGTGAACTCCGGTTATCCAGGTCAGGAGACCTGTCTTCCCTCTGCGCTCTCCTCTGATTTACCCCCAGACATCTGTGCTTTTATCGCTCCCTGAACATGCTGTGTCCTTCGACATTTTTGTCTGTTTTTTTCCCTTGCTGTTCTCTTTACCTGGATTATGTTTCCCCCCTTTTCCATTCAGGTATCCTTCCATTTGTCCTTTATGATCCTGCTCAGAGGCCACGTCCTCTGGGAGGCCTTGCCTGATTCTACCCACTTTTCTTCCCAAAAAGTTGTTCCGATTTATATTATATTAGTAATTTGTAGACGGAGAAGGCAATGGCACCCCACTCCAGTACTCTTGCCTGGAAAATCCCATGGACCGAGGAGCCTGGTGGACTGCAGTCCATGGGGTCGCTAAGAGTCGGACACGACTGAGCGACTTCACTTTCACTTTTCACTTTCATGCATTGGAGAAGGAAATGGCAACCCACTCCAGTGTTCTTGCCTGGAGAATCCCAGGGATGGGGGAGCCCGATGGGCTGCCCTCTATGGAGTTGCACAGAGTCGGACACGACTGAAGCGACTTAACAGCAGCAGCAGCAGTAATTTGTAGAATAGTCATTTGTGATGTCTTTCTGTTTCCTTGTATTATTAGTTCTTTTAAGGACCAGATCATACAGTTTTTCATCCCTGAACATCAGGTACTTTGATGATGCTGATAATAAAATGAATGATTATTTGGACAATGGTTATTGTTCATTAAATCCCTCCTTTGTGTCACATACAGTACTGGGTGCTCCGTATGCATTGTCTTGGTTTCACAGACTCCAAGAGACACACTTTCAGGATCTTTGTCTACTTAACTATAAAGTGGGAATGAGGACATTCATAATTTTTTATTGAGAGTTGTTAGGAAAGGATGGAGCCAGGATTCACAGGTCTGTCAAATTCCAAAATGATACCCTCTTCCACCACACAGTGCTGTCTGCTTTGCACATGGTAGATAGACAGGAAATACTGGTGGCATTCTTTTGCACCCCCAGCTTTGCCATTTCTGGTATGTGTTAAGAAGGACACTCAAAGGCAAAACTAACAAATATCTTTGTACATGTAGGAAATGCTTAAGCCAGTTTGTCCATGGCATTTTGTAACATATTTTAGATCAATATACAAATAACCAACTTTATTTTTTAGCTTAAATAGCCATAAAATTGTATTGGCAAGTATATTATAGAATGCACACTGAGAGAAATATTCAGTGGTATTACAGAATTTTATTCTCAGAAGTTTAAAAAAATTTTCCTGTGGTCTTGTTAGTTCATGGAATTTGGAGCTTGGTGTAGATGATTTATTGCTGGAAGCCTCCTAAGGATTTGGTTCTTATAAAATCTATATAATTCAGTGCTTTTCCATGGATCCCTAGGGCCTTGTGGGAGTGAGGCTTCTATATGAGCAAACTCTCAAGAGTCATGGAAAGTAATTCATCAACATTATCATCAAATAAGTTGTTTTCCTGAGATGGTCCATTTGGGGATTATAAGCAAAGAGCTTGTAGTACTGGATAGAAAGTTGTTCACATGTCCCCACCTTCTCTGAATCCTTTTAAACTTACTAGTTTTCTAATAACCGTACATTTATATTTTCTCTTTAGGGTAGTATAAAATTTGATGCTCTAACCCCTTATTGTAGCTTCCCTCATAGCTCAGTCAGTCAAGAATCTGCCTGCAATGCAGGAGACCTGGCTTTTATTCCTGGGTCAGGAAGATCTTCTTGAGAAGGAAATGGCAACCCACTCCAGTATTCTTGCCTAGAGAATCCTATAGACAGAGGAACCCAGCAGACTACAGTCCATGGGGTCGCAAGACTTGGGCATGACTTAGTGACTAAACCACCACTAACCCCTTATTGAAACACAGAAAAATAGTAGAAAAGAACATAGACTTTGGATAGATGTACCAGTATAGATGTTAGTGGGCATATGCTGTCACTTCCATGAAGCCTACTTCCCTATCTATAAAAATGGAATTTACATGTATAACATGAGGGCTCTAGTTAACAATATAATGTATATTTGAAAGTTACTGAGAGTGTCAATCTTAAAAGTTACCATCTTAAGAAAAAAAATTATATCTATATCAAGTTATGGATGTTAACTGAGGTTATTGTAATTATTTTGCAGTATATATACATGTGAAATCATTCTGTACTACACCTTAAACTAATACAATGTTTTATATATGTATACATATATACACACACACACACATCAGTTATATCAATGAAACCGGAAAAATTTTAAATAAAATAGTATTTATAATATTTACTTTGCATAGTTACTGTCAACTAGTAATATTTAATATAAAATTACTGAATGATACCCAGCACTGTCAGTATCATTAGTAGAAATCCTTTGAATTCAAGGTTTTAACTAGTTGGTGGGATAAGCCATCCTTGAAAATTGTATTATAAGAGTTATTTTGTTTGCCAAGACTAAAATAATGATATTTCAATCAAAAAAAATTTTTTTTCCAAATGCTTTAAGTGGTTATCCAAGACTCTGGCTAGCACCCTTCCATGTGAACTATTATCAGTTGAGACAGTTATCACTCTAAAGCAGTGCTCTAATGAAAACTCTTTGGGGAGTCCTTAATTTCCCCCATTGAATTAGTTGTCAATTCACTTCAATAAAAAGGAAGTCTTTTAAGCCTTGGATACTGGATGGGCACTGGGCATACTTCTACACAGAATTTTACAAGCTGTACTTCTTAATGGCTTCCCTGATAACTCAGTTGGTAAAGAAACTGCCTGCAATGCAGGAGACCCTGGTTCGATTCCTGGTTTGGGAAGATCCACTGGAGAAGGGATAGACTACCCACTCCAGCATTCTTGGGCTTCCGTTGTAGCTCAGCTGGTAAAGAATCCCCCTGCAATGTGGGAGACCTGGGTTTGATCCCTGGTTGGGAAGAAAGGAAAGGCCACCCACTCCAGTATTCTGACCTGGAGAATTCCATGGACTGTATAGGCCATGAGGTCCCAAAGAGTCGGACACAGTTGAGCTTTGCTTAAGAAATGAAGCGTCTAAGAACATATTGATTATTTTTTCTCTGCTCTATGTAACTCATTTTAATATGATACTGTTTAAAAATTGCATGCATTTAACATCGTTTTTAAATACCTAATATGGTTTGCTTTAAGCCATTTCAAACCTACATTTTTCCTCTCAGCAGGAAAGAAAACCCAGCAAAGTGTCTAGATCTGTCACCACGTTTGATTACTGGAATTAGAAACCACTGAGTCTTTTTCTTTTTCAATATAACCCTTGTTTTGCAGAGAAGAGCTGGTGTCCTCCGAGGACCTGCTGGAGTGGCTGCGGCCTTTCTGTGCCAATGACGCCTGGCCTGTGCGGCCCCGCATTCACGTGCTGCAGATTTTGGGACAGTCGTTTCACCTGACTGAGGAGGATGGCAAGCTCCTCGTGTTCTTTAGAACAGAGGCCATCCTCAAAGCCACCTGGCCCCAGAGACAGGTGAGGGTGCATCTGATGGTCATGTCCTGATTCCTTTAAACCCCCTTCAAGTGAATAATCAGCTTGTTAATGCAGTCTTCCCATTGTGTTCATCAGTACAGCTGTGTAGCGGTTAAATATGTGCAACACAGTTTGTTTTTACTTTTCCATATGTTTGAATATACAGAGTAGATGATACCTCAGTCACCTGACATGTATATATAATTTTTCTCTTCATAGGATACAGTCAGGGTTTTTCACAGTATCGATTAATTAGGGCAGCTCGCCCTTTCCCTGGAGAGATACAGATCTAAGCGGTGATGCAGTGTGCAGTTTAGCTCATTCATTTTGCCATGCGCTGCCCAGGCACGCAAATGCCCTCTCTCCTATATGTAGAGAGACACAGTGTAGCAGAGACATAAGATCTTGGTTTCTTCATTTCATCCTGCAAGGCTCACTCAGTCCATCACCTCTCTGGATCCTTTCCTGACTGTTTGAAACTTAACTGAACTTTGAACTCCACACATTTGATCTATTTTTATTTTTATTATTATTATTCTGCTACTTAAAGTTTTATCTTTCCACTACCTGAAAACTCAGAAACCCTGGAGGATATACTTACCATTTTTCAAAGCCCTCTAAGAATGCTGAGCACACATTCAGAGCTTAAATGCTTGTTGACTAAGTGAAAATGCTAATTCCTAAATCAAAGAAATACGGTGGCTGTTGAATTTCGGCTTAGATTCTAAACAGATGCGTCCTGAAGATATTGTATCTAAGAGTCAGCACTTAATCAAGTGCTTTAGCTTGCAGACTATAGGCTAATAAAAGTTAGAAAGTAAGACTTGCTTTCTAAGCTGCAAAAGAGCTTCCTGGAAGTCTGACTCCAGCCCAGTTTACCTTCTCATTTTAAAACTTTGCCTTATAATTTCTGTTAGTATCCTTATTACTTCAGTTAAAGAGCAGTGAACCTTCTTTTTTTTTAAAAAAAAAAAGAACCAAATATTAAAAATGTCTCAAGACTCATCTCAGGACATCTCCTGAATTACCTTCTACATTCTTATTTCCCTCTGTGAGAGAAATAGGTAAATACTATCTATTCTTCAGAGTTAGAGAATTTGAGATTCAAAAAAGATGGATTTATTGAATATTCTCTAATCCTGCCACATTGCTGAAACAGTATATTAAAGCTACTAATATCTGAATGATACTCTGAAGCATCATGACCATATCAAATTATTTAGTCTTAAAACTTTGCTTTGAATTGCATTAAGAGACCACTAACAGGCTTTCTCAGGAGCATTCTGTGAACAGAAGTGCACTGCGCCGTGACAGACACTCCAGGCCCCTGGCGCAGTGGATGTTAGAAGTGTGTGTGTTTTCAGCAGACCCAAAGGTTCTCGTAGCATTCCTGAGGTTAAGCAACAAACTAGGTCATGTTATTTTCGCCAAGTGGAACCTTAGGTTCCGTCTCATCCTGAAACAAATGAACACTCTTACTTTTAGGCACTTTTCTGACAGACCCTCCATTTTTCAAGTTCTCACCCTTTTTTCAATTTTCTTTTCCCTGATGGCTGGAGCCTGACAGGACAATGAAGCCTGTTTCTCTCGAGCCTCACTTCATGTCACATCAGATCCATGCACCAGAAATATTATGAAACAGCATAGAAACAAAGAAAGGGGGAAAATACCCATTTCATCTATCACCTTGAAACATTGGAACATGCACTCTAATTTGGCTCTAAACACTTCAGAAGTCATATCAGTATACCCAACTGCTTTTATGCTTTCCTCAACCTTCCAGTTATATTCATAGAACAAGTTGCAACTTTCATATGACTTGTGTCTCCACCCTCCCTCTACCATTGTTTACAATCTTGGAGAAGATTCTTACACTATGAGCCGTGGCTGCTTGGTATGTGAAATGGAGCCTTGAACCAGAGGAGACAGAGGATGCCTTGCTCGCCTCTGTCATTTCTTTGACATGTTTTCATCCCCATTTCCCAAACACCTAGAAGACCCCGAACTGTTGTTTGCACGGGCTCTCGTTTTCTTAGTTTCTCCCTATCTCCATCTCTATTCTCCAAGGCAATATTAAGGAGAGAGAGAGATTCTTACAGAGCAAAGATAAGAACAGATAATGACACTGCAGTGTTCAATTACCAGAAAATGTGGGACTGCTACCTTCACCGTGGCTGGTAATCCTCTTAGGCAGACTTTGCATACATCAAAGAGGGGCTTAATATTTAATTATCCTCGAGGTGCCCAAAGTAGTGGCCCCACAAATCAACGTGTTGCCAGGAAACCAGCCAGCTCCTGCAAAATTCAATACACAGTCTGTGTAGCCTGCTACCTCACTGGTTCTCAGAGAGACAACGATTTCTACTTTTCTAATGATTAGTTAACAGAATTAAAAATTCAGAGGCCCTTAGTTTTCAACAGCATGAGAGGCCTTCCTTTTCACCCCAGAAATGTGCCCCAGCATGGAGGGCAACAGGGAGGCAGAAGGAGGGGAGGGAGAAGCTTAACAGGGGGAGGGGGAGAATGGACTGTGTTAATTCTCTTGGTACAAATTGTCTTGAATTTTTCAGGTTTTGTAATTTTCTAGTTAACTGGTGCATGAAAAATATGGGTCAAAATACTGATGTTTCCTTAAAAAATTCCATATCCCATCACCTCAATTTTTTTTTTTCTGGTTTTATATATAAAAAAAAAAAATTCACCTAAAAAAAGAACATTGTAAAATTTCAGTCTGAATTTGTGGTTATAAGTGATCAACAGAAAAATGAGTTTAAGACAATTTTCATCCTCATTACAAATTCATGTATACATGGAAGGACATATTAGTCCTTCTGGTCAGAGGCCAACTTGGTGACATTTGCTGAAACATAAACAAAATACTCATTTTTTTGTCAGAGCTCAGACAAAGATCAATAGGAAGGAAGAATTATGTGTGCAAAGGTTTATTTAGTTACATACAAAAGATTTACTGTAACCTTAAGTGTGTTCAAAGCTAGGACTCATTGTGATAAATAATTCTCTTAATCAAACATAGGATATCATTTGATGTTAAAAATATATATTCACATTAAGTGTATCTCTAAGAGGCGTGAAATCCAATCCTAGAACTAGAAGACAGGTTTGAAAGCACCCTTGTTCAAGAGTCGTATTTTATAGAGAAGGATGTCCAGAAATGAAGAAGTCACGTCCTCAGATTTTAGCATAAATATCATCATTTCCAAAATGACTACATCGGGTCACAACCTATTTTGTGAGATTTTTTTTTTCTCTTCTAATCACTTAACCGCTATCTGCTAACTTCCTCCTGTTTATCTGCCTGTCTATTATGTGATGTCTTTTTTCTTCCATTAGAATACAAATTCCATGAGAACAGGGAATCTACAGACAATAAATATTTATTGAATTAATGAATATTAAATCTTAAAAGCCCTGTCTAAGGTCACCTTTAAAGTGGCAAGGCCGGGAATCCTGACATTCAGTCCAGTGTTCTTGCTATGAATGATGATTAGACCATGCTGCTGCACCTTTATATGCAGATAAAATGATCTGCTTGGAAGAATGGAAGTGTTTTCTTGCAGAGTGGCCTGGTGCTTTTAGACTGAAACTATTTTGTATTAATTTGCCATATTTTGCTGACAGTGATTTCTGATCAGCCAGTTGCTTCTCAT
The DNA here is from genome assembly GCF_032405125.1 of Capricornis sumatraensis. Taxonomy (NCBI): domain Eukaryota; kingdom Metazoa; phylum Chordata; class Mammalia; order Artiodactyla; family Bovidae; genus Capricornis; species Capricornis sumatraensis. Next base: position 23,586,678 of record NC_091069.1, on the reverse strand, counting down.
GTGGAAGCAAACAAGTCCTAAGCATGTTTGTCCAGATAGGAGTGAGAAATCGATGTGCCCTTTTCCCTAAAATGACTAAAGTTGAGCAAGCATCTGTATTACTGGGTTCTGCAGATGTTTGGAGACCTTAAGAAGGTCCCTCCTTACGAATAACGTGTTCTTCCTCTTAATTTCACCCTCTGGTCACTGGGATCCTTGGGGAAGAAGAAGGGACTGTGGAATGTCTCCTAAAGTGCACGTCACTGCATCTCAGCTTTAAAACCACCTTGCAAAGTAGTTACCATTTACTCCGGTTCAGATGAAATCACGTGACTTAGAAGATGAGGTCACATGACCTACCCAGCTTGTGAGCAATAGATCCTTGTGATCCAGAAGCCTGTGTACTATCCTTCTTTGTATTTGCCAGGGGGATACATTGAGCAGTAACATTTGTGTTGTGTTTTGTTGTTACTGTGTTGTCCCTTTCTCTTCCCACAGTCACTCTCTGTGGATAGAATGTGATTAAGTGTGAAGAATCAGGAGTTTGATTCAGAGCACAGAAAGCATTGCTTCATCTTTTTAGCGTTTTTCACTCTCTCAGTACACTGCATTGTGTATGTTAACTGCTGCTAGCTAAAATTCTGAAAAATGTCATGACTACTAACTATCGTTTGAACCAAACATCATGTGAAGTATTCATTGGAGAGTCTCCAAACATAGACTGTGCACCATTCACTGTGCTACGCTCTGGAGATAGAGAGACAAAGCAAGTAGTATGAAAAACATTTAGGCTTTTCACCGTGTAGACCTGCTTTCCAGTCTCAGCTTCATCACTCAGTAGCTCTGTGGCCTTGGAACAGTTACTGACCCTCTTACAACCTCAGTTTCCTCGTGTGTAAAATGGGAATAATAGATAAATGCTGTGAGAGTTAAATGAATCATTCATGCAAAGCTCCTACTCCAGTCCAGGTAGATAGATCCTGTTGGTGTGAAGGCTCCAATCCAGTGGAGAATGTAGATTTGTAAACAGAGCTAATACCCTAAGTGCATGGGTGCTGTGATAGAAGTCTGCACAGTGTGTGGGGCTCAGGAGGACAGGTCGCTGTCCTGTCTGGGGGCAGGAAGACTGCTCTAAGGAGAGGATTCTTGACCTGAACTCAGCACAGCTGGGTGTATGGTCTGGAGGCAAGAGGTGCATACTCAGTGACTGCTTGGGTACAGAAGTGAGACACAAGCCCAGTGCCCCTCCAATTTCTGCTGAAGTTACCAGGGAGGAAATGATGCTCTGTAATTAGCTGGGAAACACAGGAGAAATCCTGTGGATTATGGAGAAAGACTCCAAGTTCAGGGCTATGTCAGTAGTATGTTTTAATTCTCAACAGCACTTGCTTTTCTGGGATGGGGTTGAGATAGGGCATCCTGTTTATCCTGTCACACAGGCAGACTGTCCTCATAGCCTCATGTGGGTCTAAGTTCACCAGCAACCACCCCCTGGGAAGTAGACTTGAGTTTAGTAATCACGACTGGATGGGATGGCTTTGTTTCCATCTCAGGGCAGCCTTCTCCTGGGGTCAGCTCAGGTCCCAGTTGGCATAATTTGTAGTGGGACAGTTTACAGCCAAGTGTCCTTTGCTTAGACATGTTATGGCCTAAGTGGTTGTGCTCCTAATGGGTTTCGCCGCGGTCATCTCTTCATCCTTCCAGTGGGTTAGAAGGAAAAGTGGAGGGGAAAGGCAGAAAAATACAAGTGTTTGAATATTGGAGGGTGGTAGGAATATGAGGTTGCCGGACACAACTTCTATTATTTTTTCTGACTTTTCATTGACTTACTGAAAAAATTATGTAAATTTTACAAAAAATTTTACATACTTTTCATGCATCTTCACCAAATATTACCATCTCAGATGACCGCAGCTAACACTTGTCTAATTTACGCGTCATTCAGATTTTGTCGGCCGTCCCACTTGGTCCACATCCCGTCAGGTCACACACTGCACTTAATGCCATGTCTCCTTAGTGTCCTGTAATCGAAAACAGTTTCTCATTTTTTCTTTCCCCCTTTTATGACCTTGACATTTTTAAAAACACTGGACGATTATTTTGTGAAAGGTCACTAAGTTTGGCTTTGTCTGAGTTTGCATATGCAAGTTGTGCATTTTTGGTGAGAATACCGCAGAAGTGATGTTGGATCCTTCCCAGTACATTATCTTAGGAGATACATGGTACTTATGTGCTCTTTTATCAGTAGTGTTCATTCGCATCACTTGATTGAGCTGATGTCAGCCATGTTTCTTCTCTGTGATATTATCTTTTTCCCTTTGAGGTTAATAAATGTCTTGTGGTGAGGTACTTTGAGATTGTGTAAACACGTTCTCATCACATTTTCACCAATTAGTTTTAGCACACATTGATGATTATTGCCTGAGTTAATGATCACTGTGGTATTCCCCAAATGGTATTTTTTTTTATCATTTGTTCTCCCCTTATGTTATTTATGCATTTATTTATTTATATCACTACAAGCTCAAGGATTCTCCTTATGTTCTATGGTTGTAATCTATTACTATCACTGTTTTTATTTTTTGCTCCAGTTATCTCAGATTTAGCCACTGGGAACCTTTCAAGTTTTCTCCTGGATCATTTTAACTTGTGCCCATTCCATCACTTTTTGAACACACATGTTCGAAATCCTCTTACACTTTGCCTACTCACATCCAGATTCAATCAAAGACTTTTTTTTTTAAAATAAAGAATGGTATTTAGAAGCCAAGACTGGAGTACTAGGTATACTCATTGATTTGGTGGTGGTATAGCTTTTAGATGCTGTAAGGGGACAGAGCACATGTGAGTCTACGTCTATTTTTATATCTATTTGTATTCACTTTTAAGACCATGAATTTGTGTTGATACTTCCAGTGCCAATCCGGTTTATTCTAGTCTTCTCTCTTTCCTTATTTATAAACTCCTTTCTCTGTCAGCGAGAAACTTGACTCTCCTTACCCATAGTGCATTTATTTGTTTAATCTCAGGAACAGATAAAGTAGTGATGGAAATTCCAACCAACTTACTAGATAGAATATTTGTGTAGAGCTCTTTTTGTCTTTAGCCTTAGAGTTAAAAGTACTTAAAAATCTTGTTTTCAAGATTATGTCTCTGTCTCTTTTTCTCTCTTTCTCTTTTTCACACGTACACACACACCACCTCCAGTGTGATTAGCTTATTCACTTACAGTACTGGTAGATTAGTTTTATTTCTGTTTGTATGGTTGTCTCCGTTCTTATTTATTTCAAATATGGATATACTTTTTGAATATGTGATACATTTACATGGAACGTGAGAGGTCATTCTTTGGAATTCGGTGGGTTTTTTTTTTCTTTTTCACTTATGATATTTTGAAGTTTAGACATTCCCGACCTGTAATTATACTGAATATACCAGTTTTGTGTGGTTTTATTCTTGTTCTTTCTGTTTTGGAGCATATATGGGCATTCTACATCTAGAATATCTAGGAGCCCACGTAGCTCGGTGGCCACCGCTTTCTTCTGTGCATAACTCTCTGGATAGTTTCTAGCTGTAATAAAAAACAGATTCAAAATAAAAGCTCTGAATGTTCTAGCCGAAATCTGCTTTTACTTGAGAAGATGCTTATGTACTGTCAGTTTTCATGTTTTATAGGGATGTCTGTGAATTGACCATTAGGCTTTGTATGTGTATTTTATCACTGAAACCTCATAATAACCCTTTCATGAAGGTTTTATTATAATTCCATTCAATGCAGGAGCAAATAAGCACAGAGCAGTTAAGGAGTCTTTACAGTATCTTTGCTAAAACATAGCAGAATGAGGTGTTATTATTCATTATAATGTATTAGGTATTCATTATTATGAACGACCAGTACTGTTGCCACCATGATAGCTCTGTGTTAACTCACTGTTAGGTACCTGTTCAGGTGTGTGTGTCTCTATTTATATTCTCCTGCATTATGTTATATATTATGTTATCTTACTCTCAACATACCCTGATAGGTTAGGTACTATTACCTTATTTTTACAAATGAAAACACCAAGGCTTGGTGGGATATTTTCACCTGATCACAGAGCTATTAAGCGACAGGGCCAGTATTCCATCTGAGTCTAAGTGATATAGTACAGCGAAAGCATATCTGGCTCCATGGATTACTCTATTACTACTTTATCAACTTTAACTAAAAAACAAAGTCTGGCCTTAAAATTTTCGCTTGTATAGCAGTTCTTTAAGCGTGTCCTTCTAGAGGCTCATATTGGAGTGATTGATTATTTGTCCTAGAAAAAAAGTTTATAAGGCAAAATTTTTCTTATTATTTTAAAACAAAGTATTTCCCCTCTCATATGTCTCATTTGAAAGATTCTGTCATTAAATATTATATTGCCACCTGAAAATGTGTATTATGTATTGAAGTTACAGCAGCACTCACTCATGGAGAGGGATCATGGAACGCTTGATTGTGTCATTTCCAGTTTTAGAGAAACAGTAAAATAAGTAGGCTGGAGAACATGGCTCCTAAGTGCAGTCGCCAGCTTCTTCTGTATATTTCTGTGTTTGTGCGCCCCACATACAACTCCAAGCATCTGGAAAACCCTTGGGAACTTAATTCTGTTATTGGGCTCCCTCCCCATCCTAAGGATGTGTTTGCCACACACTAGGAGGGACTTTTTAATGGTGACTGAGGACCCTTTATTCTTGAGCAGTTCACAAAAAGACACTCATTTCCCTAATACACCTTCGGAGAGAAGCAGAGCCTAAATGTGTGTGCCCGTCAGCAGAGGCAGAGATAGGAAGCAAATCAGTGTCTCACTTGTTTATTGCCGGTCAGGACACCCTTCCTGTGGTAGGTACTCTTCCCTCCCTGTGGGTTCGGGAATGTTGTTTGAATCCTCAGGCTGTCTCAGCAACACTTGTTGCCTTTATTACAAACAGTGCAAGATAGAGTAGTTATGAAATTCTCTCTATAGCTGCATCTATTCTATAGTTCTCTGCCATAGAAATGAGAAAATTGACTAGAAGATAGCTATCCTACTTTCAGTATTTCAACTTTAGTCTTATTTCCACAATTTTATATTTTCTATTAATAAAACAAATACTCAAAAATAGGCATAATCATGATTAATGTGGTTTATATTCTTTTATCTATTAATAATTATCAATTACAGTAATTAATCCGCTTCCCTAGTGGCTCAGATGGTAAAGAATCTGCCCATAGTGCAGGAGACCTGGGTTGGATCCCTGGGTCGGGAAGATCCTCTGGTAAAGGGAAGAGCTACCCACTGCAGTATTCTTGCCTGAAGAATTCCATGGACAGAGGAGCCTGGCAGGCTACAGTCCATGAGGTCACATAGACTTGGACATGACTGAGCGACTATCACTTTCACTTTCACTGTAATTAATGGTAATGATACTGTTTATCGAGTACTTGGACTTCCCTGGTGGCTCATATGGTAAAGCCTCTGCCTACAAGGAAGGAGACCTGAGTTCAATTCCTGGATCAGGAAGATCTCCTGGAGAAGGAAATGGCAACCCACTCCAGTATTCTTGCCTGCAAAATCCCATGAATGGAGGAGCCTGGTAGGCTGCAGTCCATGGGGTTGCAGAGTCGGACACGACTGAGCAACTTAACTTTCTTTCTTCATTGAGTACTTACTGTGTACCAGACATTGGTCTAAGTACTGCTTAGATTAGTGGGGAGTAGTCTGACAGTTTATGACTAAATTCAACAGCTCGTTCAACAGCCTGTGACCTTTTGGTCTTCTGAATATTTGACTTCCCTTCCGCAGAGATGCACATTTGATCCAATGGACACAACAGGTAGTGTTGGCCACCTGGAATCTTACAAAAGGAGTAATTGTTAATCCCAAACTCCTAATTTGGGATTAACATATACACACTACTATATATAAAGTAGGTAACCAACAAGGACCTGTTGTATAGCACAGGGAACTCTGCTCAGTATTCTATAATAACCTATGTGGGAAAAGAATCTGAAGAAGAATAGATACATGTACATATATAACTGAATCACTTTGCTGTACACTTGAAACATAGCATTGTAAGTCAACTATACTTCAATATTGATGGAAAAAAATGGAATAAACTTTAAAAAAGTAGTAGGTGTAACAGACAGGAATCTAGTCTTCTAGAAGTCATTTCTTTCACCTTTTCATATTTCTACATATCTGTTGAAGTAGGGATTTTTTTGTTTGTTTGTTTATTTGTTTTGTGTTTTGAAGCCCTGTGTACACACCCGGTTTGGTCTGACTTTACTGTGTTCCCCAGAGGACTTGCACAGACCCTTGGATGTCATCATATGAACCTTTTAGAACCAGTCTAGTAGCTCGAAAACTCACATGGAAGATAGTATACAGTGATGAATAAGCCTACTATCAATAATAATTCTCTACATGTTGCTGATTTTTTCTGTTGATAAGTACTTTCATAAGCATTAATACCTATTTCGTATTCACAAATATCTGAAGATTAAGCTGCTACTGTTGCCTACAGGAGAGTGCAGATTTCAGGAGGGGTGTCTCAGTTTAAGACAGTCATGTGCATCTTCAAGCAGCCACAGAGAAATTTAAAGTTAAACCTGTTCTCATCTGAGAATTAGTGGCTCAGTCCACTTTTTCAAGGACAGTGACTCCATGTCTGATAAGGAAGCTGTAGCTACTTGACAAATGACTGACCGCAAGGGCTCAGGTCACCCAATTCAATGAAGAGAAAAACATCACTTTCAGAGACAATAGGGAAAGAGGTATTCTTATGTTTGAGTCACACTTGAATTTTACCCTTTAAAATCTTGTGATGTTTGGTTAGTGGTGTCAGTATGGAGTTGTCATCAACTCTACAATGCCTGTAAATTGTGGACATTTTCACCCCCTCCCCATAGGGGACGGGACAGAAGTGTTAAAAGAAATATATGTCACTTTCGTTTTCACTGGAGAAAAAAGAACAGAATGAAACTAAGTGTAGGAAAAAAATAGCAATTCCCTCAATTTTATTTTTACTGTTCTATGCAAAGCATGCTTAAGAGTCATTCCAAATACATTAACTATTGCACAAATAAGCAAAATTTTAAAGAGAGATAGAAGTTAACCCAAGATTCCATTATCCTAAAATAGCCGTTATTTCTTCATGTACTTTTTCTGTCCTGCCTAATCTGTAGGCATAATTCTTGTTTGAAGAAATCATAGCACACATTTCTGCCTTTTTATATACACCATATTATGGAGGTAATAATATGAATAATGCCTGCCATCTCTTGTATGCCTACCATGTGCCAGCCTCTTGCTGGCTATCTTATCCATATCCTTTTATTTAATATTCACAACCATCATAGACATATGTATCTCCATTTTAGGAAGAAGACATTAAGCCTCAGAAAGGTCCAGGAATGCCTCCAAAATAAACGTTTTTCTGTGTTACTTTGACTTTTCCAGCACTATTTTAAAAGCTGGCCATTTAGTTGAATTTCCCTTTGTTGCTTGTTTTAGAGTCTCCTTATATAGTATGTTATGAAGTCTGTTATGAAGTTCTTATGGAGCATTTGATAGCCACCTACAGTTTTTCCTCGCTATTAACATAGGTTCTATAGTCATATCATATTGCAATTATTTGGTCGCTGAAGTCAGTTCTCTGTACTTAAACTTTCATGAAATATATTTAGATACTAGGGATATATATTTCAATATGGACTGCAGTACTTCCCAGAAAAGAGGAAATCTAATTATTTCACAGGTCCACATTCATACTCAGCCAGGGGCCTTGTTTTTAAGGAGTTTTAATCCACATGATACTGATATAAATTATGTGCTCTCATAGCCACTGCAAGCCTCTGAGATGTGTTTGCTTTAACTTTTGTTGTCTTGGAGCAGTACTTCCCCTTCTGATTTTTACGTATTTCTTAAAATACTCTTTCAGCTCTACTTTCTCCCTTTCTTCTGGAATTCTGATGAGAAATAACCTTCCCCGGGATGTCTTCCACTTCTAGGTCAGGACTCAGGAAACACTGGGTCTGAGTGGCTTGCTTCTGTTGTGTCGTTCCTCCAGTCCTGGTGTTCCAAACTAGTTTGCTTTCTTTTTATCATCTTTATGAGTTCTCTTTTGGTGTCTCTTTAAGTATTTTCATGGTTATTAGTTGTGCTTAGCAGAGAGGATTAGGGGAAAATGGGTCAAAGCCATTTTGTCCAGGCTGGAAGTTTCTTTCACATTTCTCTTTTATATTTCTTTATACAAAAATTTATTTTGCATTTTAGTTATCAGAATTTATTTTTAAAGCCTTATTAGGGCATTATGAACAAGATAAACATATTATTTTGGTAAATTTTGATAAATTTAGGTAGTTTAATATGTGGACACAAATCCTAGATTAATATATATATCAAAGTATGCTGGGCTGGTTGAATCACAAGCTGGAATAAAGATTGCTGGAAAAAATATCAACAACCTCAGACATGCAGATAATAGATACCACTCTAATGGCCAAAAGTGAAGAGGAACTAAAGATCCTTCTGATGAGGGTGAAAAAGAGTGAAAAAGCTGGCATAAACTAAGTTCAAAAAATGAAGATCATGGACATCCAGTCACTTCAGTTCAGTAACTCAGTTGTGTCTGACTCTTTGCAACCCCATGGACTGCAGCATGTCAGGCTTCCCTGTCCATTACCAACTCCTGGAGCTTACTCAAATTCATGTCCATTGAGTCGGTGATGCCATCCAACCATCTCATCCTCTGTCAACCCCTTCTCCTCCTGCTTTCAATCATTCCAGCATCAGGGTCTTTTCTAATGAGTCAGCTCTTTGCATCAGGTGGCCAAAGTATTGGAGCTTCAGCATCAGTCCTTCCAGTGAATAGTCAGAGTTGATTTCCTTTAGGATTGTCTGGTTTGATCTCCTTGCAGGGATTCTCAGAGTCTTATCCAACACCACAGTTCAAAAGCATCAATTCTTCATCTCTCAGCCTCCTTTATGGTCAGACTCTCACATCCATACATGACTACTGGAAAAACCTTAGCTTTGACTAGACGCACCTGTGTTGGCAAAGTAATGTCTCTGGCTTTTAATATGCTGTCTAGGTTGGTCAGAGCTTTTCTTTGAAGGAGCAAGCATCTTTTAATTTCACGGCTGCAGTCACCGTCTACAGTGATTTTGAAGCCCAAGAAAATAGTCTCTCACTGTTTCCATTGTTTCCCTATCTATTGGCCATGAAGTGATGGGACCAGATACCATGATCTTAGTTTTTTGAATGTTGTTGAGTTTTAAGCTAGCTTTTTACGCTCCTCTTTCACTTTCATCAAGAGGCTCTTTAGTGCTTCTTCACTTTCTGCCATAAGGGTGGTGTCATCTGCATAGCTGAGGTTATTGATATTTCTCCTGGCAATCTTGATTCCAGCTTGGGCTTCATCCAGCTCAGCATTTCACATGATGTACTCTGCATATAAGTTAAATAAGCAGGGTGACAATATACAACCTTGATGTACTCCTTTCCCAATTTTTATCTAGTCCATTTTTCCATGTCTGGTTCTAACTGTTGCTACTTGATCTGCATACAGGTTTCTCAGGAGCCAGATAAGGTGGTCTGGTATTCCCATCTCTTGAAGAATTTTCCAGTTTGTTGTGATCCACACAATCAAAGGCCTTAGCGTAGTCAGTGAAGCAGAAGTAGATGTTTTTCTGGAATTCTCATGCTTTCTCTATGATCCAGTGGATGTTGGCAATTTGATCTTTTGTTCCTCTGCCTTTTCTAAATCCAGCTTGAACATCTGGAAGTTCTTGCTTCACATACCGTTGAAGCCTCATTTGGAGAATTTTGAGCATTACTTTGATAGCATGTGACATGAGTGCAATTGTGTGGTAGTTTGAACATTTGCACTGCCTTTCTTTGGGATTGGAATGAAAACTGACCTTTTTCAGTCCTGTGGCCATTGCTGAGTTTTCCAAATTTGCTGGCATATTGAGTGCAACACTTTAACAGCATCATTTTTTTAGGAATTTAGATAGCTTAGCTGGAATTCCATCACCTCCACTAGCTTTGTTTGTAGTGATGCTAAGGCCCACTTGACTTCGCACTCCAAAATGTCTGGCTCTAGGCTATTGATCACCCCATATGGTTATCTGGGTCATTAAGATCTTTTTTGTATTGTTCTTCTGTGAATTCTTGCCACCTCTTCTTAGTATCTTCTGTTTCTGTTAGGTCCATACCGTTTCTGTCCTTTATTGTGCCCATCTTTGCATGAAATATTCCCTTGGTATCTCTGATTTTCTTGAAGAGATCTATAGACTTTCCCTTTCTATTATTTTCCTCTATTTCTTTGCATTGATCACTGAAGAAGGCTTTCTTATCTCCCCTTGTTATTCTTTGGAACTCTGCATTCAAATGGGTATATCTTTCCTTTTCCACTTTCTTTGCCTTTCACTTAATCACTATTGTTCATTTACTCTCTATCAGGCATTATTTTAAGTAGTGGGGATAAACCAGCAAACAAATGTTTCTGTTTTCTCAAATAATTACGTTAATATGTCACAAACTTTTAAGTGCTAAGAAGGAATCTAAAGTGAGGGAGAGAAATGGGGTGGGTGAACGCTAGTTTAGCAGGGACAGTTATGCAGTGCATTCCCTAATAAGGTGACATTTGAGAGATTTGAAGAAAAGGAATGAGCCATGCAGGTGTTGAAGCAAGAATGTACCAGGCAGTGGAAGGAGATCAAAGTTCCTGAGGTGGAAGCAGGGACGATGAATACACAGAGCACCCACGAGGCCCCGAGGCTGGAGAGGAGTTGCAGGTGGTGAGGTCAGGTAATGACAAATGGATGCTATGACTTTGAGAGGATTTGTTTTTTTAACATTTCTTTATAAATAGGCAAGAAAATGTTGCCAAATTCCCCATTAGACCACTAATTTAAATAATTCAAAGCTTCTCTAGCTTACCGAGTCCTCTAGTTTCAGAACATCCTGATCTGAGCATAATTATATATTGGCTCTGCCACTTGCTAGCCATGTTACCAGGACGGACAAGCCTGCTTCATCTGTTAATCGACGTTAGTAATACCTGTGTTGTTCTCCATACAAGACGGTTATAAGGATCAACTGACTGACTGTACTGTAAAATTATTTCAGAAACTAGAGGAAGTTTCGGGGTTATTAGTTGTTACTCTGTGCAAGAATTACATGGGTCAGGTTTTGAAGGATCTGACTGGTTACTGTGTCAAGACTCTCTGTAGTAATTAGCAGTAATTACATGGTACATATCAACTTTTGTGAAAATTTAGAATTCATAGTATAGCTTTTTCAGGTAGGTGCTCAGGATCAGAGCTGGGATGACCATCAAATCAAATGTTTTGGGAACATGCACTAGTACAGGCAGTTTAGCAAATATATAGGTAACATCCCTTCTCATTATCCTTGCAAGGTATCATCTTGAGTCTTACATACCCAAATACAGAGGATGTGTTTTAAGAGAGGCTAGGAAACAGGAGAACCAGCTTTTGGCTTTCTTTATATTTAAAACTGCTTTCTAGCTTAAAAGAGCAAGTATTTTCTTGACAGAGGTGTTGGCGATATGAGGACGGCCTTAATGTAAAAGAAGTATTATTAGGTTATTCAGTGGGAGGAAAAAATAGTTTTTAATTGACAGACTTCTTTAGAAATGGAGCTGTGATATAAAAGATATTTTATCAATCCTTTGATATATAGCAAAAAATTTCCTTGTCATATATGCTTTGTGTGTGCTCAGTTGCTCAGTCATGTCACAAGGCTTCTCTATCCATGGGATTTTTTAGGCAAGAATACTGGAGTAGATTGCCATGCCCTCCTGCAGGGGATCTTCCCAACCCAGGGATTGGACCCCTGTCTCCTGTGCTTCCCACATTGCCAGGTGGAGTCTTTGCAACTGAACCACCTGGAAAGCCCCAAATGTACTTGAATAAAGTCTTGAATTTTCAATTACAGAAATATTTTGGACAGTATGAAGCAATGACAGGATAATTTATTGGCTGACATTGAGTATGATGAACTGCTATAATCTCAAGTGAAACTGAACTGTATTTTTAAATGACATACATTGAATGCAAATAAGTCAGTTCTATGAAAACCTACTTTTTTGAATTTATTTTGGTAAAGAATATGGAGAACCTTCCTATGACTTCATTCTAAGCAACGTTTAACATAAATGTTTGAAATTGGGTAAAACGTAGAGCTTTTGAAGGTTTTGGGGGAGTAAAGTTAGGCGTTGTTGACAGTTTGTAAAAATTTCTGAAAGAGCATTTAATCAAATAATCCAATTTGAGTTTTTCTGGAAAGCAATCCAGAAGCCTTTGCCATGGGTTTCAGGTATGTGTTCCCTTTCCAGGTGGATGTATCTGATGTCGAGGATGAAGAGAAGCGCTGTGAGCTCTTCATGGAGCTCCTGGAGGCCAGTCACCAGGAGGGGGAATTCCAGCACCTGGTTTTGCTCCTGCAGGCTTGGCCACCTATGAAACGGGAGTACACGTGAGTATTAACATACAAGTAGACTTCTTATTAAAAATTTTTTTTTTGTTTTTCAATTGGCAGAAAAGTACTTTGCAATTTTATGTTGGTTTCTACTGTACAATAATTCGATTCAGTCATAAGTATATATACATACATATATATACACATATATGTGTATATATATGTATGTATGTATGTATGTATATCCCTTCCCACCTGCGCCTCTGTCCCCTTCCCCCATCCCACCCTTCTGGGTTATTACAGAGAACCAGGCTGGGCTCCCTGTGTTATTTAGCAGCTTCCCACATAACAGTTTTACACATGATGGTGTATATATGTCAGTATTACTCTCTCAATTCATCCCACCCTCACCTTCCCCCGCTGTGTCCACAAGTTCATATGCTGCTAGATTCATCAATACCATTTTCCTAGATTCCATATATAGGTATTAATATATGATATTTGTTTTTCTCTTCATGACTTGCTTCATTCTGTATAAGAGACTCTAGGTTCATCTACCTCCCCGCAACTGACCCAGATTCATTAAAGGTAGACTTCTTTTGTCTAGATTCTAGGTTTAAAAAAATCAGTACCTGCAGAAGAGCCAATGAAAGAAGGATATAATATCAGTATTAGCCTTTAGATGAAATTAGAATTATTTTTCTTGAAATATCGTGGTTTCTTTCCATTTCTCCATAGCCCTAAACACAAATATTTCATTTAGAAATAGAGACAATGCTTGATAATAACATCTGGTTAAGGATATCAACAAAGCTTCCCTGGTGGCTCAGACAGTAAAGAATCTGCCTGCAATGTAGGAGACCCCAGTTCAGTCCCTGGGTTGACAAGATCCCCTGGAGAAGGGAATGGCAACCCATTCCAGTATTCTTGCCTGGAGAATCCTATGGACAGAATAGCCTGGCAGGCTACAGTCCATGGTGTTACAAAGAGTCAGACATGACTGAGTGACTAACACACACACACATTTTTACCCAAAAATGTTTTGATGTTCTTTTAACATGGCTTACAATGCTAATTTGAAAATCCATGGGGAATAAATCTCTAATTCCCGTTTTTTGACAGCACGTAGTGTTATGTGCAGTTGACATGTATTATCACTTCACACAGCAAAGCTACTGCAGGAAGGTGATGTTATCTAATTTTATAATGAGAAAATGGAAGCTCAGAAGTTAAATAACGTCAGGCATCACCTGGCCCCGAGGTGGAGGAGGCTGAGTTCCAACAGCTGCTGGAACCTTCAGCCCATGCGGTCTCCTCCGTGTCATACTGAGATTGGAGCCATGTGGAGTAGTCAGTCACATGCAAGGATAGTCTTTGTGCTATCAGCCACGGGTTCCTATGGAAGACGTGGCCAGATCTCCTCTGAGCACATATGCTGCCTGTCATGAACCACTGCTCCTTGCTGGCAGAAATTGAGAGTTCCCGTGTCTGATCCAAATGCCTGGGGCAGGCCTCATCTTTGCGTTCCTCCCGTGTCAGCGAGTGCTCTGTGCACCCAGACCAGCATACGTCTCCCCACTTCAGACATTGCAGGATGCTTTCTTGAAAATAGATTATTCCGTGTGCAGTTTAGGACTGCTAAGGAACATCTAGGCAGGCCTCCCCCCCGCGGATGAGATCGTTAGGAATTTATGAAGCAAACGGAAGAGAGGGGTGTTGTGGTTTGCATTTTTAACCAAGTGTTTCCATAAGGGCAGGCAGCAGCTGTTAGATCTCCATCTTCTGTGGCCGCAGTGGCAGGCTGACATGCCGATTTTGAGAGTAGGTTCTTCCCTTCACTCTTTGAAACTCTGAAGTACAAATTCTCATGTCAAAGAAACTAGTTTTTCTTGTGACCATCCCTTGAAACAGTATTTCCATTCGGTCCCCAATTATCTGGGCAGAGCAGCCTCAGGACCTGAGGGTACTTGTTAAAAGCAGAGTCCCATGCTTGACTCTCTGAGTCCAACTCACAGGACCTGAGCATCAACTTTTCAGCAGCTCTTAGGAGATGGTAATGGGGTACAGAGGTGGGCCCACTGGTTTAGACTGTCAGTACAGCTTCACTTTTTCAGAAAATCATTAGGGTTGAATTACAGATTTCTTCATACTCTCAAAAGGAATCTCTTAGTCTAGAGAGAATTTTTCAAATCCAAAATATAACTTCTGGTAGATTAGTTAACTTTGTTTCTGCAGTTTTTGTTACTTTTGGAACACCGACCATCTCAAGTTACTCACCTGCAAGAAACAAGCTCAGCTTCTCTTAAAACATTTACTGCATTTAAAACATTTAATGAATGTATTTATAAACAAAAAGAGGTTCGTTTTCAAAGAAAACTACTCACTTTGGTAGTCCTTTGTGAAACATGTAAATTTCTATCCTGTGTTTTGCTAACCTCCTTTATGAGATCATTAGCATTAGGACCAGTCCTGAGTATCATAACCAAGCATTAGCGATCCACTTAATCCTCGTACCACCTATGTCTCTACCTAGAGATAACAAAGTGATAAGTCTGTTTCTGCTTCGTTCCTGGCTCATCATACAGTAAGAATGTATGATGGAATACCTGAAACAGGTACTTTAAAGTACTTTTGAGTACTTTTTTCCCCCAGACAACCCAACGTATGACTCTAGGCTGTAGCACTTTTGACGCAACCGAAACAGGGGAGTGGAGCGGGAAGGAACGATTGCGTGGCACCGGCTGAATGTCGCCAGTCAACACAGTCAAGTTCACAGTTGAAGACTGAGCTTGATCCACATGACTGCTGATTTACCAGTCCCAACTTCGGATTTTTAGTTTTAGTCCCTTGCAGGCCCTCGTATCCATATGAGGAAAGCATAATAGATTTGTATTCAGGAAGATCCATAGTGTTCCTCCAGAGTGCCACAGCTGGCTGGTGGAAATTCCATTCTGATAGTTGTCAAAACCACTGGATGCGTTGTGTTGACGAAGCAGCATTTTTGCTGCCCAGAGGCAGCCTGTTATGGAAAACCCCTGGGGAGCTGGGTCCAGACTTGAGAGAGGAAAGCAGAGGGTGAGTCCCGAGTGTCTGAAGACTCTTCCTCCATCAACCAGACACTCTCCCCGGCTTTGTTTGTACCATGAAATAAGCAGCATCCTTTGTCCTCACAGGTTGTTAGTTTGAGCTGAGACACAAAGGCTTTGCCAGAGGCTAGTTTTGTGGCGTCCCCTTGTTGTTGCACTTGATGTTTTTCTCTGGCACAAACAATGAAGTTCTTTCGAGGGAGGGACCATCCTTGGGTGCTCATTGTTTAGAAGCTATAGCTGTGCTTTAATGAGGCAACAAACTCTTGATAAATAGTAAAATTATTGTACAATGTTGTAAGTAAATCAGTACCCCAGAATGAATGTACCCTTTAGTTGTTTCTTGAAATATAAATCGTGATTTTTTTATGAATTCAGAGTAGTGGTAGCCAGAGAAGGGAAACAAAAGACAAACTTTTGTGCTTTTACGTCTCAGAAATAAGAAGAATAAGTAAGAGGTGCCTGCTATCAAGAGTGACACTTCACATAATAAGCACCATTCATTAAGTGATGCAAGGAAAACATTAAATCGCTTTTTCACAGTGAAAAGAACCGAGGCCCAGAGAAGTTGGGTGGCGCTGCCCCCCCCCCCCCAATAAGCATATAACCAGGCTGAGAGTGTTTTAGTCATCTCTGTTGAGTCACCCAAGTAGCCAGGGAGCCGGAATGTCAGCCCGAATGGCTGGGCTTTGAACCGCCTGTGCTGGTCAGTGTCTAGCCACGGCCCCCATGCTTCTGGGCGCTTGTCTACGCTTCAGCAAGCTCTTCCCTCTGTTTGATGGGGTCTTTTCTCCAAGGGATACAGGAGGAAACGCATCATCCTGACTATGATTACAGTTTACCAAAAGCATTTTACTTGAACAAGTGGGATTTCTTTTCTATTTTTAAATTTCTTACCGCAATCATACTAAGTCTCATTGTTTCAAATGCTTGCATTTTTCTCCCTTCAAACCAGCGTGACCAATAATCCGTGGGTGAGACTGGCCACAGTGATGCTCACCAGATGTACGACAGAGAACAAGGAAGGGCTGGGGAATGAAGTTTTGAAACTCTGCCGCTCTCTGTATAACACCGAGCAGATGCTGCCTGCCGAGGTGAGTGGATGCTTCAAGTGGCTTTGCTGGGGGTCATCCCTTTCCTTCCCCACCTCTTTATTAGAAGCAGTATCAGCAACTGTGCTTGGGTAATGTTTTGCCTAAGTTACCGGTAGGTAAAGCGCGTAATCTGTAACAGATCAACTGAAGAAGAGCAGTGCTGAAAGGATGCTTTGAGGTCTTTTTCTCTTCGTTGGAGCTCTGAAGTGGTTTCTTTTCACAAGTCCCACAGTAGAACCCAGTTTTCTGGTTTTTTTTTTTTTTTTTTTTGGATGCCCTTTTATGTCTAACTTTGCCGACTAAGGTCCATCTAGTCAAGGCTATGGTTTTTCCAGTAGTCATGTATGGATGTGAGAGTTGGACTCTGAAGAAGGCTGAGCGCTGAAGAATTGATGCTTTTGAACTGTGGTGTTGGAGAAGACTCTTGAGGGTCCCTTGGACTGCAAGGAGATCCAACCAGTCCATTCTGAAGGAGATCAACCCTGGGATTTCTTTGGAAGGAATGATGCTAAAGCTGAAACTCCAGTATTTTGGCCACCTCATGTGAAGAGTTGACTCATTGGAAAAGACTCTGATGCTGAGAAGGATTGGGGGCAGGAGGAGAAGGGGACGACCCAGGATGGGATGGCTGGACAGCATCACGGACTCGATTTGAACTCCGAGAGTTGGTGATGGACACGGAGGCCTGGCGTGCTGCCGTTCATGGGGTCGCAAAGAGTCAGACACGACTGAGCGACTGAACTGAACTTATGTCTAACTCAAGTTTCTGTTGCAAGAGGTCATGGTAGTTCAAGTGTCGTGTCTGCCTGACCCAGGCCAGTTAGTGGTTACATTAGTGTTCCTTGGCAGGTAACCAGCTACTCTTGGTTTTCATATACTTTTTGACATCATTGTAATAACATTATATAACCACAATATTTATTCTCTGTAAACATGGTAAAAACACATGTTGACCTGTGTTCTCTATTTGGTCCCATAACACAACTGTCCCAGAGATATTTATGTTGTATATATTTATATGCTGCTGCTTAGTCACTCCAGTTGTGTCCAACTCTGTGTGACCTAATGGACTGCAGCCTGCCAGGCTCCTTTGTTCATGGAATTCTCTAGGCCAGAATACCAGAGTGGATTGACATGCCCTTCTCCAGGGAATCTTTCCAACCCAGGGATCAAACCCAAGTCTCCTAGAAGCCAAACATATATATATATTTTTTTATATATTTACATTCTAAAATAAGCACATATTAGCTACAGCCCCTGCCGTGGATCTGGCCTCAGCAATATATTATTTGAGCAATCTACGAATTACATTTAAGCATCTAAATAATGGCATTAAGTTGATTAATTGATTTTTGAGTTTTTACCACATAGGAGATAAACTTGAAAATGAAATTGTAAATATGATTCTTTGAATTTTCATTGTAATCAGGCAAGGAAAATGTTCTCATTATGAATGCACACTTAATGAATTGTTTTCTGAATGAAGGACTGGCTAAGTGTTTTTTGATTGAATTTAAAATATTGAGTCTGTTTGAAGATGTCTTCAACCACCAGAATGACAAAATTGTTCTCTTAAATAATTCAAATACCAACACCAAAAAGCAGCCCCCCTTGCTCCGATAGCCTGTGGTTTCCTTGTGTCCACGCCCTCTTGACTGGTGGTTGGCTCTGCTCTGTTGTGAGCACCCGGAGAATGGGAACCGTGGCTGCAGCATCTCTGCTTCCGTCAAGGCAGGATTCAGGAGACTGCAGAGTGAGGACTGAACACAGCTAGTTACCCACAGCAGGCTGAATAAATAACGTGCTTTTCATCTTTGCCTTCACGTGAGCTGAGATCGCACTCTGTTGGGTCAACTCCAGACGCCAGAAGTGTCCTACCATCAGTGATACTGAATCTAGGTTAGGAAGACATTATTTCATGTCACTGGACCTCCATTCTCTCATCTCTGAAACAAGGGGTCAGACCCCATGATGTCAGAGGGGGCTCTCATTCCGTCTGTTCTGCAAGGTCTCCAGTCCTGGGTGGAGTGTGAGCCGAGGCTGTCTGTTCTCTCCTTCATCCTCAGCATGTAGTCCACTGCCTCCCACGAGCCCATCATTCTCTTGGGGTGAGGAGTAAAGTGCTGTATTGCTCCCCATTTTGAAGCTGATCATTATCCCCTCTCTGATGTAATTTGATGAGATGAAAGATCCTTATCAAGAGTTCTTTTGCCACAGTGCCTTTTTTTTTTTTTTTCATTTTTCTTGTGCTGCTCTGTGTTTTAATTGGGTACGTATATAGATTTTTTTTTTCCCCCTAAGGATGCCATGATTGAAGGAACTTTGCAAATCCTCTGTTTGTATTAATCACTAAATGTGCTGAAATGTGAATTAGAATTGTTACAAAGGAAGGAACAGTGTGATGACAAAATGGAGATGTGTTGTTTATTTTCCCACCTTTGGAAATCACTTCGTCTCATTTCAGACTTCTGTAAGATTTAACATCACTGGCAGTAAAAGTATCCATGACTCTTCTTTTACGCCAGTACCTTTGGTTGCCCCGGTGCATGGTGTGTGGAATGCGATGCTCTAATTATCTCCGACAGGACTTAAAGGAGCTTACTTTTTCCATCATCCCTGTTTCCCATCCCTCCCACCAAGTTCCCATATGTAGAGTTTTTTTTTTTTTTTTACTTTATGACTTTTCATGACTGCCTGCTGCTGCTCATGGTACTTGTTTACTTATGGCCCTGGTGGTTGTGCCGATGGCAAATATGACCAGAAAGATAAAAGTTGCTGTCTTGCACAGGTCACATGTCCCCCAGTCTTGAAAGTTAGGCATCCTCCTTCCCGGCTTGTATCCATGGCAATACATGAACCATTCTCAGGAGTGGCGGATCTGTAGAACAGGAAATTGGCAACTCGGCATAAAACGAGCTCTTGGCATTTAGATTTAAAATTCCACATCACAGCTATTTGTGGCAGCTCCCGAGGGTCTGTGTGGAAGCACGGAGAGAACTAGGGTTGCAGATGCCTTGGCTGGGTGCGTGAGCGTCCGCTGCCTGGGCGACCCCCCTTCTACTTCTTAGTGTGATTGTTCACTCTCATGGTTGAGGCACTTCTGATGACATCAAGAGCTTGATTTTTAGAATCAATGATGCCCTTGCTGCGGGCCCTGGCACACCTTTAGGTGCTAGATACCCACCGGGCCAGCAGGAGGCAAGGACAAGAGGAGGCAAGGACTGCTGGTGGACCAGTCTCGCTTCTCCAACAACCATCAGGCACAGGGCCCAGGGCATCCCCCCGAATCCCAGTCCACAGTGGGGACTGGCCTGCAGGACTCTGGCCGGGCTTGGGGCCCTGCCCAGCTACTCCTCTTGCTGTTGTTCTGTGTCCTGATGGCCAGAGAGCTTGAGCTGTGAAAGTGTCTTGCAAGGGGTTTTATGGTTCTCTTTGCTCCTTTCACCTTTCCTGTAGCTCTCTAAATCCCTCTGTAAACATCCTAATAAACTGTCCTCTTGTAACACAGGGGAAGATGCCTGATGAGTATAGTATAGTACTTAACAGTAACTGAGATAAAAAAAAAAAAAAAAAACACTGAGTAGCTCTCATAAAATGAATTCTTCCATTCCTGGGTGTCCTTATCTGGCTGTGGGGTACTAGCCATTATGCCTGCACAACAGGATATAAAGGTGATTGCCATAAATTTTTCATTGAAGCTAAGATCAGCTTAGTGATATGCTTATTCTGAATATTGCCAGTTCCTGAAAAATAACCTGTTAACCAATTTCTGATAGCTTATAAGTAAATATGAGTGTTAAGAGAGGGAAATAATACAGATAATTTGAGGCTTCCCTGGTGGCTCAGATGGTAAAGAATCTGCCTGCAGTGAGCGAGACCCAGGTTTGGTCCCTGGGTTGGGAAGATGCCCTGAAGAAGCAACAGGCTACCCACTCCGGTAGTCTTGCCTGGAGAATCCCATAGACAGAGGAGCCTGGTGGGCTACAGTCAGTGAGATTGCAAAGAATTGAACACGACTGAGCAACTAACATTTTTTTTCAAATAGCAAGCAAGTTTGGAATAGAGAGAAGGAAAAACCTTCTTGCCCTCAAATGAGGCAGATAGATGAATGATCACAGTAATACAAGGTGACAGATAATGTAGGAAATACCTGACGAAGTAGAGCCAGGAGTAGGAGTGGCAAACCTGGGCCATCAGAGGTGCTGCCGTGGGAAATAGGGTTTTCCTGTGCCTATGTAAATTGAGACCTAAGGATGAGTTGGGAGTTGATCGCACAGAGAGACAGCGGAGGTTATATCCATCGTCTGTGAACACCCAGCGGTCTGTGAGAGCCCAGTGCTCCCTGCTGGTAGCCCCAGGCCACATGTGGGTACTAAAATTAAGTTTAAGCAAAATGGGATGAAATTCAAAGTGTAGTTTCTCAGTGGCGCTAGCCACATCTCAGATGCTCACAAGCCCTACGTGGTCCTCAGCTGCCCTGTGGGACAGCGCGAATGCAGAGCGTCCCAGGATGGGAGGAAGCCCTCCTGGGCGCTGCTTTTCATGAACTGTGCAGGATGGTGAAAGGGAGCCATGGTTCCAGGGAGGTGGGCAGAGGAAGCAGGTCAGTGCTGTTTGGGCTCGACTGCTACACACCCGAGTTTATATTTCATCTTCCCAAATGGTTTCTGCAGGTTTTGGCATCCCAGGTTAAACATCCACATTTCTCTTTGGCCCAGATGCTGGGTGAGACCCCTGTGTGTGCCGCATGTGCTTTAAGGCACACAGAGCTCTTTTCTGAATTGGAATCCATGTTTGAAGCCCGCATTTGGCAGAACTGTTTCCCTGCCAGTATTGATCTTATGTGGCACAGTCTTCCAGTCTGGTTTCCAGCAGTGGCCTGCTGGGTGCACACTGAAAAAAGATCCTGAAAGGAATTCCAAAGAGACCTTTACCCCAGACTTTAAATAGGAGCTTCATTATGTCAGCCTTATTGTATCCGCTCTTTGTAATAACCTAAAATAATTATGAAAATACCATGAATGTGAGTTTTTCTTCTTTGAGATGCTACTGTTGGGGTGGCTCAAGAGTAGCAGGATCCATCAGTCCTGCACAGGGCAGTGATTCTGTGTTCTTTCAAAAACAACCCTTGCTTTATGTAATGAGGTTGCACTCATTGTCTGGTCTTCGATCCAAGTGTTCTGTTCTTTACAGCTAAAATCAGGACACCAAGGGAACATGCAACTGGGCAGAGAGAAGTAGCTTGAAAATTTATTTTCTACAGTTTTATACTCTTGTTGTGAAGGATTATTATATTTGTCTTATAGAAAAGGCCGCTCTCTGATGACAGATTCAGCCAGTATGAAAAAGAGCTGTAAACAAAATTAAAATACATCTGTGGTGATCTGAATACATTTTCATTTTTCTGGACCACAGATAGTTTTCATGAAGAAGGAACATCTTGAGTATATCAAGCATTCAGTTCAGTTGCTCAGTCGTTTCTGACTCTTTGCAGGCCCATGGACTGTAGCCCACCAGGCTCCTCCGTCCATGGGATTTCCCAGGAAGAATACTGGAGTGGTTGCCACTTCCTACTCCAGGGGATTTTCCTGCCCCAGGGGTTTAACCCGAGTCTCTTGTGTCTCCTGCATTGGCAGGCAGGTGTTTTATGACTCATGCCACCTGAGAAGTCTTGATGTTAACCATAAACAGGTTTTAAAATGTTTAAATTGCCGATTTCCTTTGTTATACTGAATGATAACTAGATCTTTTTGATAATATTAACAATCAATAATAGTTTTTGTTGTTAAGCATCTAGTAGATGCTGAGCATTGAGCATCATTATTCACTAACACTTATTCTCACACACACACAAAACACAAAACAGTAGATACAGTTACCTTCATTTTACTTGGGAGGAAACTAGGGCTCTGAGAGTTCAGAAAAATAAATTCCAGCCCTCTAGCCATCCATTGGGATCCTATGCTGCCATTAAAATAGCAGTATTGTAGATGAATATGTGATACTCAGAAAGATTTTATCAAGTAAGATGGTGAATCGAGTGAAGCAGATACCAAACCCTACATCCCTACATCAGGGTGGTCCCCTGTGTGTCTTTTGCATAGTCACTGAGACACACACACACACACACACACACACACTCGTAGGAAAAGGAGAGGAAAGACGCCTCCAGGATCGTGCTGGGGCTGTGATGCATTCCCTTTCCTTCTCACTCACAAACTCACCCTTGTGGTTCCAGGGGGTGAAGGAGCTGTGCTCGCTCCTGCTTGGTCAGGCCCTGCTGCTCCCATCTCTGAAGCTTCTCCTGGAAAGCCCGGACGAACGTCTGCACGCCATGGCCCTGGACCACATCACCGCCATCGCTAAGGTACTCCTCACCAAATTCACTCATTCTTACTTTGCAGAGACATGCATTGGTGTTGTGGTTCTCATCAGTAACAATGGTGATTTACTCAGGACTGTTTTACTTATACTCTGAGCATGATAGCTGTTTGTTTGTCTACAGTAGGTATTTGTGGTTTGCAGTAGATATTTGTTGACAAAACATTTTCTAAGCTTCTCCCATGAACCACAGAGTGTATCTAGTGCCAAGAATGCAAATCCAGATCAGGACGCAGTTTCTTTAGAGAAGCAGAATATCAAGTCTCTTTAAGAAAATTTCAGAGCTGCCTGGCACTAGCAGACTAGTCTTGCCACTTGAAATCTGGGACGAGGAGCTCCTGACATCAGGCCGATTTTCTGTGCCTGCATGTGTTTGGTTATCCACTAATTAAAGGTGAGAAGGAATCCTGTTAATGGCACCAGCGGAAATCTCAAGCTTGAGTTTCCTCCGGCAGCTGACACCGCCACTGAAGCCCATCCTGGCTTGTAGAAATGGGAGCCAGTGCTGAGGCTAGAGAGTTCTCCCTGCAGGCTGGCTGCCTTATTATCATGAAGATAATGTTTTTAAGGAAGAAACTTGCACTTCCCTTTTTAAATTTTACACTTTAGATAGCTCAGAGTTGTGTTTCAATGAATTTGCATTGTGTGGTCCTTCTGTGGGACACTCACTCTTTCATCTGAAGTGTATATGTGTGTGCTTGAACAACAATATAAGAGGGTATCTTCTAGGGACCAGAGAGGGTAGGTGAATCCTAGGGCAAAGGCACAGTGACAAGATGGATGAAAAGATGTCTTGGATTCATAGCTTTGTTAATGACAGAGGGTGCAGAAAGCAGGAAATAATTGCCTGTGGAAATAGTCATAATGAACAAGATGAGAAAACTGTTGTGCCTTCATTCATATTTTCAAAATTATGGAAAGTTTCTTTATAGATTTTATTTTTTTAAAATGCCTTTCATTATCATTGATAATTGAGCGTAACAGGGACCTTTCTGGAAACTAGGCTGAAGTATGAAATTGAGGGCACTTGTCTAGCAGTAGCCTCTCTGTAGCCTCGCTAAAGTAAAAGTTGTGTAATACTGGGATTTGCAAGAAACTGAGAACTGCAGTAAGATTTTTTGTCTTAGCTGATTTTTCATTGGAGATCGAAGCCATTAGGAAGAAGGGAGAGCTAGAGAAAATCAACTGCAGGCTGTCAGTGTTTTTCTTCCATCACCACCCTTGTACGCAGTATTTGTATCTCTACTCAAGTTACTCAAGTATTCCCAATAAAACTTGCCATGGGCACCTTTGAGAATAAAACAGTAATGTATTAAACATTGCTCTTCCCTATTCATCTTGTGTAGGGCGTTACTGATGCCCTCATGAAGTCCATAAGAGTACAGATCAGTTTTCATTGTAAAGATTCTTTATCACAAATGCATCAGTCAGAACTGCAATTAGAAGGGGAGCTCCCTAACTGTGAACCAGCCCTGCTGACTGCCTCACCGCCCCCCAACACACACATACTATCAAAATAAGAAACTGACCGGGAATGTTGCCAACACCCAATTCAGTTATAAATGGTACTAGTTTGCCTTTGTAACACTTTATCTGCACATTTGATATGAAATCTTGTGCTAAAACTCTGGATCTTGAATCATTTCGACTGTGGCTGGTTCACCCGGAGTTGTGATGAAAACACTCGAAACCCCTGTGGCCTTCAGGTACAGAAATCAAAGCCAGAGGTGTAAATTGCTGAGGCGAGTCGGTTTCTTACCACTGAAACCCTTCTGGGAATTCAGTAATGACACTGACTTGTAACTTCTCTGAACTAAGATGAGCACTCATGTTAGGCTGGCCCATCTGTGACCTTCACGTGTGTTCATGGACGATTTCGCATCCTCCAAGGAACTAAAGTGTTGCTGAGTTTTCCAATTTTTAAAACACTTTTTAACTTTTATTTTGAGATAATTTTAACCTCACATTCAGTTGGAGTTAATAACACAGCAGGATTTTTTATACCCTTCACCCAGTTTCTCAAAGTGTTGACGTTTTGCATGACTAGTATCCTTATAACCAGGACATTAGCAGAGATACAATCTTTGGACCTTATGCAGATTCCACAGTTTTACGTGCCCTTGTATGTGTCTGTGTGTGTCCATGTATAAAGTTCTGTGCAGTATTGTCACATGGGGATTCATGTGACCACAGTTAGGATCCAGAACAGTTCCTGACAAGGATACCCCCCAGCCACCCTTGGTGGCCACAGCCACCCCCTCCTACCCACCCAGCAACCAGTGAAGGCTGCTCATCTCTTCTCCATCTCTGTAATTTTGCCGTTTCAAGAATACGATATACATGAAGAGAAATTACTATGATTTATCATTGCTCTCCCAGCACCATTAAAAAGTCATGTTACCCTTTTCTAAGGGAAGAGTTTCACTGGGCCTTTTTGCAGGGCTCCTGTCAAGCTATTTTACATCATACTTGGTTTCGTAGTGAAAAATACGATGTGAAAGATGCTGGTTTTCTTCTTTTGTGTTTATTTTGCTATTCACTCTGCCCATTAGTGGGCGACCCTGAGTTCATCAGTAACTTGTTTCTCCCTTAATGGTTCTTGGCAGTATAGTTCCTGTTGATACTAAAAGGAAAAAAAAAAATTGCTTTCAGAGAAACTTGTCTGATGGGTGTCAGTCATTCTTACACAGTGCCTGGATCCAGGCAAAAAAATGCACCCTCCCCCCACTTGCTGACAGTGTGTATTTGCCATAATATACGGACAGCTTTATAGGGGTTCATGTTTCAAAGGATGATGCTTAAATGCTGATGCCAGAGACCTTAGTGGTTTCTCCTCCAATAGCGGTGTTCACTTCTCTAAGCTTTTCTGAAAGTGCAAACCTCTGGTGTTTGGCGTGTCCTTCTTACCAGTGGCCAACAGCCTCTTCCCTGGGCCAGAAATAGAAAGACCTTACGGATTATATCATTGGTGAATAATTAAAACCCTGGTGGGGTCCATACTGTCAGATCACCCACTCCGTCAGCCTCAGTGGGATTTAGAGCTTACCTTCAAAACCTTTTTTTTCCAAGAAGGATATGCCTTGATGATGTGTTTGAATCTCCTCTCGGGGATAGTTTCTACCAGGTGGAAGTCTCTTGACTCATTTCATAAAAGCAGGTCTGTGTTTATAATAGCTCCGTGGACTACAACATTTTCCAATTCCTAATTCAGACTTATGGTAGCCTTACTGTTTCCTCCTCTTCAGGGCTGCTCATACCTGTCCCCACTCGCAGGGACTGGCCTGGACCACGTACCTATTAAAAGAATCATTCATGGAAGTGTGTAGGACCTTTGGCACCTAATTAAGTGTTCCTCCCTGATGCTAGTAATAACTGTCTTCCAGTACCAACTGTGCTGGATGTTATTAAAGGCCCTTCCTCACTTTCCCTTTTTAATAATCCTCTGTAAAGATACTGTTCTGGTTTCACAGATGAAAACACTGGAACTCAGGGGTCATACAGCCAGCAAGCAGCCAGAGCTGAAACTGAAGCCCCGAATCCAGCGTTCAGCATCCGTGTTTAATCACACTGCTGCTTTTGACCTAACTGGTAGGCTCTCTTATATTGGAAAAAGGTTATCTCTGTAGAGAAGTGGACTCGCTGAAGCATCTTGAACCATATAATATCAGCAATGAAAACAGTAGTACAGAGCTGGTCTGACAGCTTGCCTCGTACAGGGCTTCCTCTTTCAAATGCCTCAAGTCACTAGAACCTGATGGAGCCCAACTAGGCTGGGAGCTGACCAGTCCTGGGTGCCCTGTCAGGTTTAAAACCCTCACAAAAGAGCACCTCCAGAATGAAGGATCCTTTGAATGTGTGGCCCTGAGTCCTGCCCGCTGGAGTTGTTGCCACATCACAGTCCTTCATGTTGTTAATAAATGTGATTCTCGTCCCTGTGATTTTGCTATGAAGGCACCAGAACCTACCAACATCACCCACAGGGACCAGTGTCTCGGTTGGAGGGAGAGCTTTAAAGGTTCTCAGGAAAGCATGCTTGGGTTAACATATTTACAGTTGGCCCTTGGACAGCACAAGGGTTAAGCTAGGTATTAGTTAGACTTGGCCCTCCATCTCCAAGATTCCTCTGCATCCGTGGTCTCCACCGTCCAGGGACTGATGTAACGTTCAGGCAGTGACGTAATGTTTCCTACTGGAAAAAAAAAAAAAAAAATCCTGCATAAGTGGCCCAGAGCTGTTCAAACGCACGTTGTTTAAGGGCCAACTGTGTATAAAAACATGAAGACTTGCTTTCTTCATCCCCCTTTAATTCAATCCAGATCTCCACTGAGGCCCTCCCTGGTGAGTATCTGTGGCAGCATCGCGCTCCCATGATGTTTCCTTCTCTGCTGAAGTCAGGGGCACACACGGCCCTCCCGACCTCGGCATGCAGTGAGAACAAGGACCTTGGGCTGGGCTCTGGACTACCCTGTTTGGCGTCCACAGAGTCCTTCTTTGGCTTTGGCCCTAACGTCAGTGGTTTTCTTCTAAGCATATCCAAACCAAGTTAGGCTGAAGTGATCCAGTCATGCAGAGAAGAATCAAGCAACTGATTTCCTCTATATCTTACAGATGCCAGTTGATGTTAAACCAGTGTCTTTTTACAATCACTGTTCTTTCGCCTCTTTTAGTCTCTCAGAATTTCGGGCATATACCTACTTATTTCTAAATGGCACGTTAACCCGAACATAATCTAAACATGCTACTTTCACCCGGCATCCTTCATTCTCAGCTGCTGGTTAGTCTTCTTGATGAAGGAAGCTCTGGTACCACGTATCTCCCAGTATTCTCAGCTGGTTGCCTCTAGTGACAGGCAGCTCACTCCCTATGGGTTAACCTGTGAGGTTTCTAGACAGCTCTGAGGGGTGGCTGACCGACTTGGTGCCAGCAGATGTATAAAGTACCCACTGTGCATAGCCTGATACTGTGTGCAGGAGAGAGGAATAGGTAGGACATTTGTAAAGATGAAATATCATCCCTCTGTGTAGCGGAATTGTGTCAAGGGGAGACTGACATATGAAACAATAACACAAGGAACTAAGGAGGATAAAAAAGGGGGCAAGTATAAAAGTGTGGAACCTCAGGGCCCCAGAATGGGTCACTGAAGTGACCAAGCTTGAACCATCCTCAAAGGTTCTCTCCCGCTGTCAGATCCTAAGTCAGAGGACTGTCTGGATTTTGGCTCCAGAAGAGGCACACTGCTCATCCCCGGCCAGGAGTGGGGCTGAGGGTATTCCAAGAAATGAAGTCTGAATGGCCTGCAAGTCAATACAGAAAACAAAAATTTATCTGCGGGCATTTTTCTTATTCTAGGAATACACTCGTGTTGCCATTTTATTTTTCTATACTTTCAGTTGGTATATTTAATAACTCTTACTAGTAATAGTGTATGTAGCGGGGAGACAAATATTCTTTCCTGAAGTAAACAGTGAAATTATATCAAATAATCCTCTTTAAAATAATTGAAATGAGGTCCTGCATGCATTATGCTACTGGGATTTCAGCTTCCCTCATTACTGTAATTACTCTTAGCTTCGTATAGATCCATAAAATCAAAGATTTAATTCAGAGAAGGTTCATTACCTATTGTTGAAACAGGAATTAAGCAGATAACATTTTAATGGCTTGGAAGACAGTAGTGCTTTATGCTTTAATAGATTTTTTTCCCCCCAAGATCAGCAAAGTTTCTTTCAGTCTCAAAAATTAATCACCAACCAAAAAAAAAAAAAATTCACTGATAGAGAAGACAAGCCTTTTACTCATTTTCTAAAATATGTAAGCCCCTCTCCTCCTGTGCTTTATTCCTGACTTGTGTGACTGTAATAACTCCAGCCATTCTCTGAACTTGAACTCTACACCAGGCATTGTGCTAGGCACTTAAACACATAGATTATCTCCACCCCTGTCTGTTGTCTGTATTTCACATGTGGAAAATGGGGCCCTGAGAGACTGTCCTCAACGAGGTCACACATCTGTTTAGCTAAAAAGCCAGGATTGGAAATTGGTCTCTAACCCAGAAGCCTCTCTGCCTTCTTTTCACAAGACAGCTCCTTCTTACTCCCATTCAAAGCCATTTGATCAGAGGAATTAAGTCAGCTAATCCTCCTGGGCTTCTCTCATATTTATTTCAAACATCCAACTGACTCCAGAACTGACAAAATATATTTTCTTCCCCAAGCCCTAAAAGCATCAAGCAAGCCAATGTCAAGGATGTGTGATTCTCCCCAGACCATATACCAAAGTGATTCCTGATCAATTAAGTTATTTATTTTTTAAATCAGAAAATTATATATATATATATATACACACACACACACATATATAAACACAGACATACACATACAGACATACCATATCCTTCCAGGAAGTATAACTTCTAAGCTTTAGACCAATAGAAAAAGAGTCATAAAGGAATATATCCTTTCCTGATAATGTACAAGTGTAAAACTCCTGCTGCTGCTGCAGCTGAGTCTCTTCAGTCATGTCCGACTCTACCAAATAGAATTGCAAACAGTAGATTAGAATGTCTATTATAACTAAAATCAAGTTAATGTTTAAGTTACAAAAGAATTCTTCACATGTGTACAGTGATGTTGAAATTCCAACAAATGAGTAAAGGATTTGACCCTTCCCATAGGAAAAAAATAAAAATGACAGGAAATGTATGGGAAAAATTCCTTCTTGCTAATAAACAAATTCAAGTGAAAGCATCTTTGAGATACCAATACATATCTCCTAAATTAGCAAAGTAATTTTCTTTTCAAAGTAATAGCATCCAAAGCTGGGAAGCGTATAGGGAAACCAGCACACTCCTCGCCTGATGGCAGCACTGTGCGCTGGGCGGTCCCCATCACCGCACCGCTGCTTTCCTCTCGTGCCCGCAGCCAGAAGATGTTGTGGATGCTTTGCCCCGTGCAGTGGTCTTCTTGGGCTGCCATAACAACGTGCCGCAGACCAGGCAACATTCAAATATTAGAAACGTGTTTTCTCACAATGCTGGAGGCCCAGCGCCCGAGATCTCAGGAGCCGGCGGGATTGATTTATCCTGAGGCCTCTCTCCGTGGCTTGCAGGTGCTGCCTTCTCCCTGCGTCCAGCATGGCTTCCACTTGGCTTGCGTGTCTGTCCTCTTCTCTTCTTATAAAGATGCCAATCAGATTGGATTAGGATTCATCCCCATGACACAGATAACTCATTTACCTCATTTACCTCTGTGAAGGCCTTGTCTCCAAATGCAGTCATGTCCTGATGTCTTGGAGGTCCTAATGGACCTCAACACATGAGTTTGAGGGGATATAGAGATGATTGGATGGCATCACCAACTCAATGGACATGAGTTTGAGCAAACTCCAGGAGACAGTGGAGGACAGGGAAGCCTGGCGTGCTGCAGTTCATGGGGTCACAGAGTCAGACACAACTTAGTGACTTAACAGCAACAACACGTTCATCCCATAAGGCCCCAGCCGTACCTCTCCTAATAAATTATCCTAAGGGGCTTCCTTGGCAGCCCAGTCGGTAAAGAATCTTCCTGCAGTCCAGGAGACCTGGTTTCAGTCCCTGGATTGGGAAGATCCCCTGGAGATGGAAATGGCAACCCATTCTCCATTCTTGCCTGGAGAATCCTATGGACAGAGGAGCCTGGTGGGCTACAGTCCAAGGGGTGGCAAAGAGTTGAACATGACTTAGTGACTAAACCACCAAGGAGATAATTCAAATAAAGAGAATATATGTACAAAAATCATTCATTTTTAGTGTTTCATAATGGCAAGCAACTAAAGGAAATCAGTCCCAAATACTCATTGGAAGGACTGATGCTGAAGCTGAAGCTCCAATACTTTGGCCACCTGATGTGAGGAACTGACTCCTTGGAAAAGACTCTGATGCTGGGAAAGATTGAAGGTGGGAGGAGAAGGGGACAATAGAGGACGAGATGGTTGGATGGCATCACCGACTAAATGGACATGAGTTTGAGTAAGTTCTGGGAGTTGGTGATGGACAGGGAGACCTGGCGTGCTTCAGTCCATGAGGTCTCAAAGAGTCGGACACGACTGAGTGATTGAACTGAACTGATGTATAGTAGGAGAAGTTAAATAACTTGTTCAATGACTACATTGTAGCCAATAAATTTTTTTAGAATGATAACTATGAAGTATTTTTAAAAAATTCTCAATATATGAGAAAAGTAGGATACAAATATCACACGTCTTGACTGGGCAAATATATCAGCCTGTGGATAATCAGTGGAGAGAAAAGGTAGATAAAGTCGTGTTCTTGAAGTGATCCTGATACTGAAGACTTCTTTTTGTGTTTTAAGATGGTTTCCAGCTTTTTCTTTTCATTTCAAAAAGAAAACTAGGTTAGAAGAGCAGTTCTAACTGGTAAGACAGTACCAGGCTTCTATGGGTAGGTACCGCCAGATTTTTAGTACCATACATTGGAATTTGGTCACAAACAAGGAAAAGGAAGACAAGTTGAGGCTCAACAAATTAATGTAGCAGCTCTGATAAGTGGCAGTGATGCTGGGAACGCTGCGGTACTGAGAGGAAGGAGCCAGGCTGGCCTCGGTGCCCCCTAGGCAGGAGGCTTGGTGTGTGGAAAGGAGCCCGTCTTGACTGCTGGTGACCTTGGGCAGTGCTTTCCTTCTCTGCCCCTCAGGCTCCTCTTGCTTAAAATGTGGGTGTTGGAATGGGTCCTTCGAAAAGCCGTCTCTTTCTTTCTTCTTTCATTCTCTGTTTTGGCCCACATATGTAAATAAACATCTACGCAGTCTTTTCCTTGCACATGACAATTATCAAGTGTACTCTGGCCATGCATACATCCTACAAAGAGCCAGAATCGGGTAGAAAGTCAAAGAAAGGAAGTAGCAGCAGCCACTTTGTTTCTCCAGCATTTGTTTGTGAGAAGCCAAATCAGAATTTCCCCCTCACCTTCCCCTGGCCGCCACCCCGGCTCAGGAGGTCAGCAGTCTCTGCCTCTCTTTAGGGAATCTCTGAGCACACAAGGGCCAAAGGCAGAACATCCGAGTTCATGGCCTTGACTTTAGTCATAGATTTTCTCATCCAGGATTGTAGATAGAGAGCTTTTGGGATTGAGGAAGTGGACTCCCACCATGTCCCCTGCTCCCACCCTGCCCTGGGATGAGGCAGCTATCCCCAAGGCACATCAAGTGGGAAAATCCAGTTTTCAGGATGTCCTCGTGCTGGAGAGAAGCAAATAAAAGAGAGGGGGTCAGAGGGGCAGCAGCCGCCGGCATTGACAAAACCCCTGTCTCTCCCTCCAGCTGGAAAAATCCATCATTCCCTTTATAGGAGCCTGAATTTCAGGCCCCCAAAGGGAGGGTTCGTGAGTCAACAGAAAGAATAATAAAGGTGTCCCAGCCTTGAAGACTTACTCAGGGCAGCACAGAAAGTATCAGCCTGCAGTGTTTGGACTTGAGCCTTTTATCCACATGTTTTATCAAAAACATTTGCCTGTAGCATCCTGGCACACGCTCTGCTTCCTCCTGGACAGTTAGGTAGAAGGCTTCTTTATTTTTAAGGGTGAATCAAAATAACAGCATGCGCAGTGAATCAGCTGCTCACTGGCATGTGTGTGTGTGAGTGTGTGCTTGCACGAGTGTGTTTGGAGGCAGCGGAGTTCAATGAAAGCATGTGAGCTTTGGGGTTACTCACCTATTCACACATTCACTCCACGAATCCTGGTGAGTTCCTACCACAAGGCCCACGCTATTCTAGGCGGGGTGGGGGGGTGGGCTGCGGGGTCCATAGAGGAGACAGCATCCCTGCTCTGGAGGAGCTCGTGGCCTGGGAGAGGGGGGACACACGGTAAATACCCGTGAACCCATCAGAGAGGAGGGCTTCTGGTCCAGCTCACCACGAACCCGCCACATGACACATGATACCTGACTGTGACCTCGCTGAGCCCCAGTGTGTGCGTCTGTCGGGTGAGATCGGAGCCGTCTTAAAGAGATATTGTCAGGCTTAGAGAGAAGGTGCCTCACTCAGCGGCACACGGAGGGGTCTCGGGATGCAGCCGGCATGGCGATGGGATTCGGGTCCCGATTTCCCACTTACAAAGCAAAAGAGAGAGGGAAAGGAAACACACAGAGCTCATAAACAGCCCGCAGGCGGTGAGTGGAAGCCTCTCGCGCTCCCTTCAGCAGAAACACTAGTCTTGTCCCAGCTGCTTTTGCTACCACCTCTGAAAACACAAACAAACAAACAAAAAATGCAAAATTGAGTTCCCCCTCTGTCTTTCTGAGTCCAAGGTGAGCGAGTGGAGTGTAAGTGTTGATGGAAGGGAGAGGCTGAAGAAGGGAAGCCCAGGCTTTGCCAGACTCTTAGTTCCGAGGCCAGAGTCTCCTCCTGTCGTCTACACATGCACTTTACAAAAACATGACAGGGTTCAGTGGGGGCTCAACCAGTCATTCAGCACATGTTGATTACACTGGATGCTGAAATGAAAAATGGGTAAAAGCCTCTGTGCCCTCTAGAAGCTCCCAGTGCAGCAGGGGAGACGGACGGACCGGTCACTATAACCCAGCCCCAAGAGGGAAGAGGGGTGTGTGCGATGTCAGGAGTGTGGAGGGAGCAGGGACCGGCTTGGATCAGATGTAGGGGAGACATCACCCAGAAGGCGACGCTGGAGCTGACATTTATGTGGGGCTTGGAGAATTCCATGGACTGTATAGTTCGTGGGATCACAAAGAGTCGGACATGACTGAGTAACTTTCACTTTCACTAGAAGGATCACAGGGGCTAAGACAGGCGCCATCTGCTAATGGGCAAACTCTTATTCTCAGAATTTTTCTTTCTGTTACTCTCATCCTTCCAGCCAGTAGACACCTCTGACCTCATCTTCAGCAGCCTTGCCTCCTTGTCAGGGAACACAAAGCACAAGCCCATGGTGTTCAGTTACCTAACAGAGTTGGCCTAAACAGGAGAAAACTGGCTTTGAAATGCCATATTATCTCCACAGTTCCTATAAACCAAAACTATTAAAAGTACACAGTGACATGAATTTGAAGCTGTCTTTGAAGCTGTTTTAAAAAATGTTTATTTTGTACTGGAGTATAGCCAGTTAACACTGTTGGTAATAGTTTCAGGTGGGCAGCAGAGGAACTCAGCCACACATACACATGTATCCAGCCTCCCCCAAACTCCTCTCCCATCCAGGCTGCCACTTAACACTGAGCAGAGTTCCCTGTGTGAAGCTCTGTTTTTTTTTTAGTGTAAATGAGAAGCTCTGAATTTTGATCTTTGATTAGTGTTGACTTGATTCCTTACGAAAACATGGACGGTAATATAAAACAGAAAAATATAAGCTAAGTGTCAAAGCTGTGGAAAGCCATACATAGACCAAGAAGACCAGGGAGAAAATACAGAGACTATGCTACCAAAAGAGTGCAGAAAACTTGTTTTTTAAAAAAAGGAGAAGGTGAGTTTGGTTCTAAGCTTCCAAGAGGCTTAAGCAAGAGCAGCTTTTAAATACCTCCTGTCGGTTATCCTATTTACACCAGTGGGGCTGACAGATATACTTTCTCAATGGAGCAGAAAAAAAGGTTTTCCTCTTCTGAAAAGAATTGTTTTCACAGGGATCTACATAAAGGAGCGGGTTGAGGTTAAAGAACGTGGACCATGGTGAGGCACATGAAATGGTAAATGTGCTTATTAAAAAGTTCAGGCTTTGAAGTCCAGACTGACCTAAATTCACATTCTCACTCCACAGTTTACTGACCACAACGTTAAGCTAAATTCTTACCCGTCAGTATCTTAATCTGTAAAAAGTGCGCCCTTCACAGGGTTGAGCTCAGGGGGACTCAGTGAAGGAAGACATGTCTGGTGTGTGGTACAGTTTCTGGCACGCAGTGTGGTAGCCATCAGAGTGATTCCAGGGGGAGCCGCTCTTGGTTCTTGGCCGTGTCTATGTGAAAAGGAAACCAGGTGTGTCGTCTCATGTGTATGATCTCAGAGATGCTTGTGGCGTGGGTTGCTTTTCAGAGTAGGCACTTCTCACCAGGGTAGAGCGGACTCTGCTGGCAGAAGCAGGAAGGCAACATATTGCAAACCAGCAGGGAGGGCTGTGTCTGCTGGTGAGGGGGTCAGCCACGCCACTCTGACGTCCACCCGTCTCTTTTCTCGAAGGTGAATGATTCAAACTGTGACCAGGAACTTCTTTCCCTGCTCCTGGACGCCAAGCTGTCGGTGAAGTGCCTCTCCACTCCCTTCTACCCGCGTCTCGTCCAGCACCTGCTGGCCAGCCCCCAGCCTGGGCGCTGGGACCCTGAGGAGCTGGCCCGGCAGCTGCAGGAGGCCGGCCATGAGGCTGAAGCCGGCTCACTCCTCCTGGCTGTGCGGGGCACCCATCGGGCCCTGAGGACCTTCAGCACGGCCCTGGGTGCAGCGCAGCACTGGGTGTGAGCACGCCCGCCTGCGCCCACCTCCGTCACCTCCCTGAGGAGAGCCTCCAGAGCCCACTGCTGTCCCCAGAGGCGACACATGTACTTGTTGATGGTTCTCGGTGGTTCCAAAGAATTGCAAATAAAGCTGTATATAAATGATCAGCAAGCTGCCATTTCTTGAACTTTCTTTTTTCTTTCTTCTATTAGTTACTCTGCTTTCTTACTAGGAGAGACTTGACCCTTGACTCTTCTTGTTGTTTTTTTTGTTTTTTTTGTTCTCTTCTGATGGTGGTGGTTTAGTCGCTAAGTCGTGTCCAACTCTTGCAACCCCAGGGACTGTAGCCTGTCAGGCTCCTCTGTCCATGGGATTCTCCAGGCGAGAATACTGGAGTGGGTTGCCATTTCCTTCTCCATCTCTTCTGGTAAAGGACAGTGAATGCAATGTCTAAAGCTGCAGTCCAGGCAGTTGGCTGTGGTGGTGGTGGAAGGGGAGAGCGTGGGGAGTGGCTAGTGGTTGGAACACATCCTGGATGGAGGAAGCTTGGCCCTGGATTCATGTCTCAAGTTAGTTACTCAACTTTGGGCAAAGTCCTCCCTCTTGGAGCTTTAGTCAGTCCTGTGGACAATGAGGGTTGTGCTGTTTATCTCTCGGGGTTGTTGAGTGTCACGTGGGGCTCTGTCAGATACTTGGCAGGCGCCCAGGAAGCCTTACATCCCCTCTCCCCACTCAGTCATGTACATGAGCTGTGACTTGAAAGACCCAGGCAGATGATCAATAACAGCACCTGAGGGCTGCCCGTTGGTTAGGGACCTCCAAACCTATCAATATCACCATAGAAGCTGACAGGTCTGCAGGTCTGTACAACCTCTGTGACGGGTGGGTGGGCTGGTGGAGCCAGTTGTACACTTCCTGCCAGGACTGGCTGTCCACGAGTCACTAACACACAGCCATCCGTAGCAGGGGCGTGGATAGCAACACCCCTGGGAAGACCCATCACAGAAAGGGAGTTCCCTGCACAGAACAGTAAGGACCCCAATGCATAACTCGCTGGTACTCGCTTCCCTGCAGAAGCGTGTGCCTGAAGGTGAAGGTTCCGGCTGGAAGTCCTGAGCTGAACTCTCAGGAAAGTCACACCAGATTCCAGCCACAGCGACAACCCAGGCAGCAGTTGGTGGGGAGCAAACTCCGTGACTGAAGGACCATCAGAGGGTCAGTCAGATGCACCCTGGTCTTTACCTCGACCCCCAGGAAATATTCAGAGGGAGGGAAGGGTGGCTGTGCATTCACGGAGTGTTTAGATAGATAATGTCATCTAGGACAATCCTTTATTATAATGAACACTTTTTAATTAGTTTAAGGAATGTGGAAAGGCTCCCTCTGGTCAGTTTCCACATTGCCCTGTCAGAGCCGGCAGGTTTTTGTGGTTGTGTTGTGTGGTTTTTCACTGTGCATCACTGACGTGTGGCATTTTGGGGCAGCCCACTCTCCACCTTTCCTCCCCACACTCTCACCAGGGCCACACACACACCTGGTTGAGTCCACCTTCTGTATAAGAGTAACTTTGCTGCACCTTACTTCACATATTGTCCTCATCACCACCACCACCATCATCATCACCATCACATCATCACCACCATCATCGTCATTGCCATCATATCACCATCACCATCACCACCATCACATCATCACCCTCACATCATCACCACCATCATTGTCATTGCCATCATATCACCATCACCATCAGCATCACCATCACCATCACCATCACCATCACATCATCACCCTCACATCATCACCCTCACATCATCACCACCATCATCGTCATTGCCATCATATCACCATTACCATCAGCACCACCATCACATCATCACCACCATCGTCATTGCCGTCATATCACCATCACCATCACCATCACCACCATCACATCATCACCACCACATCATCACCACTGTCATCGTCATTGCCATCATATCACCATCACCATCACCACCACCACCATCATCATCACCATCACATCATCACCACCATCATCGTCATTGCCATCATATCACCATCACCATCACCACCATCACATCATCACCCTCACATCATCACCACCATCATTGTCATTGCCATCATATCACCACCACCATCACCATCACCATCACCATCACCATCACATCATCACCCTCACATCATCACCACCATCATCGTCATTGCCATCATATCACCATTACCATCAGCACCACCATCACATCATCACCACCATCGTCATTGCCGTCATATCACCATCACCATCACCATCACCACCACATCATCACCACTGTCATCGTCATTGCCATCATATCACCATCACCACCACCACCATCACATCATCACCCTCACATCATCACCACCATCATTGTCATTGCCATCATATCACCACCACCATCACCATCACCATCACCATCACCATCACATCATCACCCTCACATCATCACCCTCACATCATCACCACCATCATCGTCATTGCCATCATATCACCATTACCATCAGCACCACATCACATCATCACCACCATCGTCATTGCCGTCATATCACCATCACCATCACCATCACCACCATCACATCATCACCACCACATCATCACCACTGTCATCGTCATTGCCATCATATCACCATCACCATCACCACCATCACATCATCACTACCACATCATCACCACTGTCATCGTCATTGCCGTCATATCACCATCACCATCACCATCACCATCACCACCATCACCATCACATCATCACCCTCACATCATCACCACCATCATCGTCATTGCCATCATATCACCATCACCATCACCACCATCACATCATCACCACCACATCATCACCACTGTCATCGTCATTGCCGTCATATCACCATCACCATCACCATCACCACCATCACCATCACATCATCACCCTCACATCATCACCACCATCATCGTCATTGCCATCATATCACCATCACCATCAGCATCACCATCACCATCCTCATTGGCTTCACCTCATTTCTGCTCCTATGGGTGTAGCTCCAGTCCTCTGATAGGAAAAAGCTCTTGTCATCTCTGAAAACATATTGACATAATAGCTCACTCCGCTGACTTCTAACCAGTTGTCTGTTCCAGGATTGAGTTCCTCGCCTGAACCTTCAGCAGCACCTGGAATTTGGGAGTGGCTTGCACAAGTCTGTTCTTAGAAAAAGGCTGAGCAGAATTCTCCCAGATTAGATAACATCTGTCCAGACTGAACACACAGTCACAGAGGTATTCCTAGAACAGTGATGGCCCTAACTGTACAGTTGACGTTAATCAAGCCACTGCTAGGAAGCATACCTACTGGCAGTCTGGGTTTCTTCTAACCTTATAGCTGACTTCCATCATTTCAGGTGATTTAAAAAAAGTGAGCAGTATTCTGAGACAGCATATTAGTCCCTTTTAGTGGAATCCATCCAGAGATGTTTTACTTCTAATTGCAGGATTAGAGGGAGAAGGCAATGGCAACCCACTCCAGTGCTCTTGCCTGGCAAATCCCGTGGATGGAGGAGCCTGGTGGGCTGCAAGTCCATGGGGTCTCGAAGAGTTGGACACGACTGAGTGACTTCACTTTCACTTTTCGCTTTCATGCATTGGAGAAGGAAATGGCAACCCACTCCAGTGCTCTTGCCTGGCAAATCCCGTGGACAGAGGAGCCAGGTGGGCTGCAGTCCGTGGGGTCTCGAAGAGTCAGACACGACTGAGCGGCTTCACTTTCACTTTTCACTTTCATGCATTGAAGGAAATGGCAACCCACTCCAGTGTTCTTGCCTGGAGAATCCCAGGGACGGGGGAGCCTGGTGGGCTGCCGTCTCTGAGGTCGCACAGAGTTGGGCACGACTGAAGCGACTTAGCAGCAGCAGCAGCAGGATTAGAGGGCTTAGACATCAGTATAGCATCCTGACTACATAAATTAATAAGCTGAGGCCCAGCAGCCCCCAGGACAATGGTGAGTGTGGGTCTCCACATCCCAGCCACCACCCTGAAATGCTAATGAGGAAGGGATTCCCTCAAATAAACTAGGTTGCTAAAATTGACTCATGTCCTCACTTATCAGAAACCAAATTTCTAAGATTTTAGCACTTTCTGTGGGGAAAAAAAAAGCAAATCATTCCAGTTTGATGTCAATTGCATAAATACTCTAGAAAACTGAGTTGGCCTCTAGAGTGTTCTGTTGGTATTTAGACATTTGCCATAAAGTTTAGATAAAGAAGATAACATGCTGTCTTTCTTATTGTAAAGCAGATACCCCAGACCTTTCTTTTTTAAAACAGCAAGAAAGGGCTTCCCTGGCCCTCCCTCACTCACTCTCAGACTCCAAGGCCTTGCTTCCATGGAAAATGGACGCAAGAGTGAGAGGAGTTGGGAAGGAATTTTTGGTGTCCATGGCTTAGGCTTGGATGCTGTGGTTCTTCAGACAAGCTGCATAAATTTCCTCATGCATGAGGAGGGCCAGTCATGCCTTTCCCAGTATTTGCAGTTCAGCAAGGCAGTGCCGCTGTAGCACAGCCGCCCAGTGTGCCTGTGCCCTGCTGGAGCCCTGCCCACCAAGGGCCTCCTCTCCGATCATGAGAATTGCAGCTGCAGAAATTCTCTCACCAACACGCACTGCAAGCTTTATTAAGTTCACTCACTCTTTTCATCCTCATGACAGCCGTATAAGGAAACGAGGTCCAGAGGGGTAAGCGATTTGCCGAAGGACACAAAGCTAATCAGGAATGGAACCACGATGTGACCTTAGGTCACCTGACTCTGAACCCAGCCCTTGGCCACGATGCTGTATTAAGTGTATTAGCACCAGTCCTCACAGCTCTTTGGACTTCCCTGGTGGCTCAGATAGTAAAGCGTCTACCTACAATGCGGGAGACCTGGGTTTGATCCCTGGGTCAGGAAGATCCCTCGGAGAAGGAAATAGCAACCCACTCCAGTACTCTTGCCTGGAAAATCCCGTGGACGGAGGAGCCTGGTGGGCTGCAGTCCGTGGGGTCTCGAAGAGTCGGACACGACTGAGTGACTTCACTTTCACTTTTCTTTCACAGCTGTTTCGGTCCTCAACGCATTTCCTGGAGGACGTGTGAGTGACACTGGGCTACCTTCTCCACCCCCCTTCCAATCCTGCACTGCTGATATGGTGGCCCAGGGGTCTGTGAACTATCAAGCCTTTCACACGCCCAGCCTTCTGAAAGGTGGGACACACTTCTTCCTTCTCCTCCAGAGCCTGAATCCAGAAATGGAGACTGCCCCCACGTCTCCCAGAAGACCACAGGGGCTTCATTCAAGCCTTCCCTGGTATTCCAGATTTCCCAGAAGGTGCAGGAGGTTTGACCACCATGAACATTCTCTGTAGACAGCCTGGCATCACCCAGCTTAACTGTAGGGAAGACACAGGACATGTCAAGGACTTCTAGTGTTAAGACCCCGTGGTTACCAATCAGGACTGCACATTAGAATCACCCGGGGAGAATAAATCAGGCGCTGAGTCCCCACCCCAACCCATGACCAATTATATTAGAACATCTAAGGGTGAGACCCACGTGATGTTAACCGCCTGTGGAGGGGGCAGGATTTATGTCTTTGGCTTCTCATCTCGTTGGCCATGACTCTGGCCCCTTTCTCCAGGCCAGCCCCATTCTGGAAGGCTCAGCTGGACGAGAGGAGGAGGAAGAGGCTGGAGTTCTTGGGCTGGGAGTGACCAGTCAAGACTGGTTCTTTTCCACCCGCTCCCCTGTCCTCACCTGCAGGTGAACAGGAGCAATTTAAGAGAGAAGTGAAAAGGCCCATCACTTATTTAATCTACAGCTAAATTAAGAGCTGGAGTTGAGGTGGTTCCTTGTGTCTGTTCATGACAAGCTCTGCGAGGAGAGGCATGCTAGGTTCTAGATGGCAGAGGCCCCAGTGAAGCCAGGATTGAACCAAGAAAGAGGCTGAGCTGGGGCACTTGCTGGGCTTAACCCAGGAGTCCCCACCATGAATGGAATCTGGGAGTCCAACTTACAGGGCAGCAGCTGCCCCAGTTCTAGCATCCTTGGCATACGGGTGGACTGTGCCCTCCCCTGGTTTGATTCCTGGTGGAGGACCGCTGGGGTGGGATGGGACTTAGGCCCTCCTGCTCCTCCTGCCCAAATTCCATCTTCCCTGGACAGCACATCTCCTTTCATTCTGAGAACAACTCTGGGGTGGATGGTATTAACCCCCAACTGGCAGTTGAAGAAACTGAGGCACAGAGAGGTTAAGACCCCAGCTTGTGAGTGGGAGAGCTCCCCGGAGCCGTGACGTCTCTGGTGCTCCAGGTGAACTTGGCCCTCCAGGGGTGTCAGGGATGTGGACAGGCAACCCCCTGCACCCACCTCAAACCCAACATTCCCCTACCCTGATCCCGGTGCCCCTTCTGAACCTCTTCTCAGGGGTGGAGGCATCCAGACCCCAGGAGCAGTGATGGAAAATCCTGGAGAGAAGGGCGCTATGGTTGCTGCCACACCAAACCGAGGTCTCCAGTTTCCGATGGCATGGGACATGCGTGCTATTGACAGAGGACAGCTCAGAGCGAGGGTGAGGGGCTGTAACCAACCTCAGAAAGGACAGGGTCTGAGGGCCTCTGGGAACTCCGGGGGTCTAGGGACTCAGACATTCCTCAAGTCCCTCCATCATTTCTTACCAACCGTCCCCGGGGCCCTTGCCTGCTGTTTCACTCCCTGCTGTTACAGATGGGCCTTCTCCACATGGCAGGGCTCCTGGGCTTCGTGTCTGGGTCCCTCAAGGGGGAACCACCCTGCCCCCCTCCTCCGCACCCTCAGGTGGATGGGGACAGGCTCTGGGTGGGTCAGTGCTGCGGGAGGGAGACTCCGATACCAGCAGGAGAGGCGATGGGGACCTGGGGCCAGGAGGCCACCCTTAAATCTTCAGTCAGCGACAGAGAACAGGTCACTGGAAGCCTCAAGAAGGGGACAGGGAGGTCTGTGGAGCAGAGACCACCTCCTCCAGTTGGGGGTCTGCCATGGGGCAGCCTGTGCAGA
Organism: Capricornis sumatraensis; assembly: GCF_032405125.1. Classification (NCBI taxonomy): domain Eukaryota; kingdom Metazoa; phylum Chordata; class Mammalia; order Artiodactyla; family Bovidae; genus Capricornis; species Capricornis sumatraensis. The sequence goes on along the minus strand of NC_091069.1, from coordinate 23,544,206 downwards.
GGGAAGGACAGATGGGGACGCAGCCCCAGCTCCACCGTCTTCTAGATGGGTCACCCGCAGGGGTCTGGAACTGTGTCTGCTGCTGGCATTAGGTGGTTTCTCTCACCCCGACCCCTCCCTCACTTTTAGACTTGCAGAAAAAGAAGGAAAATAGCCCCACCCCATCCCAGCCCCCTTGGCCTTGCCATTCCTTCAGGAGTTGCCATGGTGATGAGATCCCACAGCCCTGGTCCTCAGCCCCCCAGGGTTATTAGCTCCTCTCTGTCTGTTAACCATGGCTCTGTGAGTTGAGGGGCCAGAGAGTTTGCCAGAAATGGGTAATTGCTATAGAAGTTCAGGATTCCAGGTCCCAAAGGCAACTGGAGCTGGTCTGTCCCAGGGGATGGAGGTTACTGGGATCAGCGCTGTTGCTCAAGCCCTCGGCTCATGGGGGATGACCTTGCAGGGCGGATGCAGGAAGGTCCTGACAGACTCCTGGCTTTTCCCCAGGCTCTGTTCCTGCCACCTGGGTGTGTGGAGTGATGGGGACTGTGCACCAGGAGGGGGATCATTTCTATTCCTTTTCTTCACAGCTTGCACAGCACATCCCCAGCCTTGGGTTCTCAAAACAACAGTGCAAGGTACATACTGTTAAGCTCATCTTGCAGATGAAGAAACAGGTGAAGAAAAGGTAAGTGACATGCCCAGGGTCACCCAGCCTGTGAGAAGTAGAGGCGGGAATGGGACCTGGGTATTTTCCTTGGAGATCCAACCCTCTTTCTACTATGGTCCTCTGCCCTCCCCCTCCCCCAGTCCTCAAAATTGCACTTGGGCTTATCTAACTGACACTAGAAGACCAGCTCTTATCTCAAGGGTCAAAAATGGGCTTGATAGCTTTCTAGGCGATATTTAGATATTTTGCTTCTAGTGAAAAGAAAGGATACCTGTGTTTCATGGTGCCTGATTAGTATCATCAGACTGGTGGAAGGGGAATCCTGGGTGGTGATGAGGTGGTCCAGGAAGCAGAGGCAGGTGAGAGGTCAGGACATAAGGATGCTCAGAACAGGCACTGGGGGGCTGCAGAGGGCTCGGAGCTTGGGAGCACCTGGATTGATGTGGAGGTGTTTGTCCTGGTTTAGAGGGTTGAGAAGGAGGCTTCTGCTTAAGGAGTGTTATATAACTTTACACTCTATGTGGTGGGTAGCATCTTTTTTCAGTTAATAGAGGAAGCAAAGTCACCTGTTGGGTCCTGGGGCCATGGTGATTTGGACTTAGCATCGATCTCTCATTGTCCCTTGGTCCTGGGTTGATGACAGCAAGACCGTGGGAAATAACAGAGCTGAACATGCGGTGACCACGCCCTCAGATAGCTTACACTCAAGGAGAGATGCCTTAGGAAGCTTTTTCCTGGGATGACGCACATTAGAGCTGAGCCCTTAAACCCCCTGCCCTGTTGGAGAGGCCCCACCCCCCAACTGCTATAGGAAGAGACTTGGGAAGGGGGGTTCAGGTCCCGCACAGCTACTGTTCTGGTTCCAGTACAAACAGTGACATCTATCCCTGCATCGCTGCCCTCCCCCAGAGAACAGCTTTCTCTTACCTCACTAGCTCAGCTCAAGGAAAGAAAAAGAACTCGGAAGGCAACATATTTGGGCCCGGAAATGGTCGCTTTTTATGCTTGTCAAGCGTCTAGTGAGATTTAGAATAAAACCTACCACTGTGAAAGAGACTATGAAATAACAGGAGCTTTTATTACCCTGGGTTCTGCCTTGTTCGAGACACTTACCTTTCCATTGTGAAACATAAACCTTCTGTGTGCCTTGGCACCAAGAAACACCTGGTGATGAGTAGTTGTTGATTTCTTCTTATGGACCATCTGGGCAACCAGACCGGGATCTGTAGGAATGTTACATGGTGGAAAGGGAACAGAGAAGTGGGCTGAAACTTTTTTCAGCTGTCATTTTTATGCATGTATGGCAATTACTTCTGCAGAAAGAAGGTTTACTACGTCTAGGAATGCAGAGCCTTGCAAATATCGTGCCTGTAAAATGCAGCGTCTAGAACACAGCCCAGCTTAGAGGTGGGTGGCCCTGCTTTCTGGAGTCCTGGAAGGACACTCTCAGCTCACAGTTTCAGAAAAGTCAGTATGGAGAGGAACGTGTGCTCAGTACCAGGGCGGTGGTCTTGGGAACCTCCCACCAAGGAGGATTAGATGAGAACCAGCCTCTCTCACTTCAGTCCTGGACTGTTCTCCTTCCCAGTATGTTACCTGTCAGGCCTTCCAACAAATGAGGCCTTAGACTGTCTTGAAGGAAAATAGAAGCTCTTGTCAGAAACATAGGGCAAAGGAACTAACGAACATTTATTGAGTCCCTACTATGTGCCAGTCAAGCTTTTGGCGCACTTGACATGCATATTTTTCTCTAGAACTTAAATTCCTTCTGGGAGATAGAGCGTTTCATTATTTATGGATGCAAAATGGAGTAACAGTGAGAAATAGTGCTTTTCCAAGGATGCTCAAGTCGTTAAGTGGCAGCACCCAAACACTAATGCCGTTTGGTATGTAGTGTTCCGATATTTTAGAAATTTAACTATTCTGCAAACTTGTAATTCCTTAGGACACTGGAAATGGTCTTAGGAGTCACCCGATTCAACCATCCTCTTATTGTGGGGATCCCTTAACGAAGCAGCTTCTCCTGATACATTTCCTGGGCTCCATTCTCCAGGTCTGCTATCCTCCCAGGGCCGGCAGCTGCAGGGCTGGAACCGAGGGGACCGGCAGTGATAAATGCAGGGTCAGCTCAGTGCCTCGGCTCTGGGGGCTCTCAGGTCCAGGGAATCCTGTCTGGGGACAAGGCTGGGCCCAGGTCTCATGCCCAGGAGAGACGAAGCTTTGCTGAGTAGAGTTAGCTGCTCAAAAAATCCTCCCTGGTGAAAACATACGAGGAAGTGGAGGACACAGCAAATGAGAATGAGATGCAGTCATGCCCTCCAGGCTCCAGGAACGAGCTCCTCCAGCTGGATCTATCTGCAGGACTCTTGAGCTGGCTCCTGGAAGTCCCAGCTGAGAAGCAGCCTCCAAAACACGGCGTTTCTGCAGCCCCTCTGAGGAACAGAGGACAGTGCTCTGTCCAGCTGCAGACATCCTTCTCCCCACAGAGGCCCTGTGAACAGCTCGCGACCTCGCTCCAAGCCCATCAGTGAGCTGGGGCTCTAAGGTCATGAAACTCATTTCCATCTGTCAATTTCTTTAATTGGGTGGGGAATTTCATTGACCGTCTGTGGACCTAGAGTACCCAATCCATCATTTTTCCAACTTGGAGTAAACCAAAATAAAAATATGCCAACTTGCAAGCTGATACACCAACCCCGCCTCGATGCTTTAAAATAATCATTGCAACTGAATGAGGAGTTTGAGTAATAATCTGTGCACTGCATGCCAGACCTGGCACGATATGCTTCACAGCACTTTATTTCTATCCGGGCTTCAGACTGCCAGCCTCAAATCCTGCAGTCTGCACGAAACGCTACCAGCCTCAAGAGTCCTTTATTTACAAGCTCCTAAAATCTTAATGATAACACACATTAGTATGACATCTTTTAGTTTATAAAATGTTTTTATGAACATCATCTCGTGTAATTTATGACTTACAACCTCTCTGTAACTTATAACCTCTCTGTAAAGGTTTATCCTCACTTTATATAGAAGGTCGAGAAGAGTCAAAGAGGTAAAGGGAACTTCCTGAGGTCACACAGGCAGCAACTGGCAAGTGAATCCTTGAGTTTGGGTCTTCTCACTCTAGACCCCAACACTATGCTTACCTCTAGAGCAGTGCCAGCAGAGCAGATGTTAATGTGATTACCTCTAGTGGTAATGTTGATTACCTCTAGTGATGGAGAGCTCACTCTCAGAGTATCTCATTGAGCTGTTGAACAATTCTGATTATTTGAAAGCAGAGACAAAAACCTGCCTCCAAACAAAACCCACTCACAGGACCTTGCAAAAAAAGGATTTTATCAAGTGTTTTGCTCATACAAGCTAAACTCTGTCCCTAGCACATTTCTAAGCACCAATTACACATACCATCTGGCTGATCCCCCATTGATAGATTTCTGCCAGGAACTGACATCAAACTAACTGGGCTGCAGTTTCTAAATTTTTGCCTGCCCTCACTTTTGGAAATTATTTTCCTTTTTTTTTTTTTGAATGGCTCTGAAAGCTCTGGCCATTTCCTTGAGCGTCTTGGAGTGTCACCTTTGGGAGCCTAGAAACACCTTGAACCATCTGGGGCTCATGGATTCTCGCCTGCCTTACCATGGATCACAGACTGGCCTTCTGTCCATCTACCTTTGCTTCTGTAGAGACAACTCTCCTTGGAGGAGCTGTAAACTGGAGAAGCTTTTCCCTGAGCCCAAACCTCTCTGACTTGGCTTCCATTGTTCTCACCCTGTACCACCTGCATACCCTCTGAGCTTCTACTTAACAGCTAGCTACTTGCCCCTGGGTGAAGAAAGCCTTCATTTTTATAGACAAGTCCTGTCCTGGGCCATGAGCTATGAACTTGATGGGCTTTGCTCCCAGGCCCCCTCCAGCAATGTCTGAATGAATAGGCTTGCAAATGCAGGGTTAAAGTTTGTGACTCTAACCTTACCATCAGCCCTAAGGGAACAACGAGTGAGTGAAGTCGACCCCCTGTAGCCTATCAGGCTCCTCCATCCATGGCATTTTCCAGGCAAGAGTGCTGGAGTGAATTGTCAAAGTTAGGAAGGCTTCCTGGAACAGGTAAGGTATGGGGCAAGCTGTATCTTGTTGATAAGGATCCATTCAGGCTAATGACCACCTAGCTATAAACCAAAACACTTGATGCCAGGTACATTATCTGTGCTCAGAAAAACTGAGTTGATGGGCAGCAAGGATTTGAGTCTAAGATGATAGTTTTCTCTTTCTTAAAATGGGAGAATAAGCAATGGAATCTCCCTTAGTCATTGTGTTGCAGGAAGGTGGACCCCTTCCAGGGCCCGAAACTGGGCTCTTGTCTAACACTCGGAAATGAATTGTCCAAGGAGACACATGTGCTGACAAAGCAAGAGATTTTATTGGGAAAGGGCACCCGAGTGGAGAGCAGTAGGGTAAGGGAACCCAGGAGAACTGCTCTGCCAAGTGGCTTGAAACGTCGGATTTTATGGTGATGGGGTTAGTTTCCGGGTGGTCTTTGGCCAATCATTCTAATTCAGAGTCTTTCCCGGTGGTGCACGCATCGCTCAGCCAAGATGGATGCTAGCGAGAGGGATTCTGGGAAGTGGACGGACACATGGTGTCTCCTTTAGACCTTTCCCGAACTCTTCCGGTTGGTGGTGGCTTAGTAGTTCCGTATTCCTTATCAGGATCTCCTGTCATAAAACAACTCATGCAAATGGTTACTATGGTGCCTGGCCAGGGTGGGCGGTTTCAATCAGTGTGCTTCCCCTAACAATTGGGTCTGATTTCTAAGAAATTAAGTAAAGACATAATGGCAACCCACTCCAGTATTCCTGCCTGGAAAATTCCATGGACAGAGGAGCCTGGTGGGCTACAGTCCATGGGGTCATAAAGAGTCAGACACAACTGAAGCGACTACACACACAAAGAAATCTTTAAGCTGTGAATTTAGATGAAGAAATCTCAAATCCAGTCAACACTGGAGTTAGGGCTGAGCTGAGACCTCAGCCACTATCCTTCACAGACCTGCAGGGGCTGGGCTTAGCTTTCGAGTAGGAGACTTGTCGGAGAGGAATTCCTTCTATTTATGCTGCCAGGCTTCCCAGGTGGCCCTCGTGGTAAAGAACCTGCCTGCCAATGTAAGAGGCATAAGAGACTGGAGGTTTGATCCCTGGGTCTGGGTCAGGAAGATCCCCTGGAGAAGGAAATGGCAACCCACTCCAGTTTTCTTGCCTGGAGGATCCCCGTGGACAGAGGAGCCTAGCGGGCCATAGTCCATGAGGTTACAGAGAGTTGGACACAACTGAGTGAGCTCAGCACAGCATGCTGCCAGGCTCAGGGCCCTGGGCTAATCCTGTCTCATTTTCGAGGCTCAGGTTGGGTCCCCTCGCCCAGGAGGCCCCCAGCTTATGGAAGCCGTCCTCATCCGAGCATGCCCCAGTCCTTTGCCCGAATGGGGGCTGCCCTCAGACTGGCATGGCCTGCCCTTGCACCCTTGACTTGTTCTCCAGAACTGAGGTCTTGCTTCATCTCCTGGGCGCTTTCCAGACATCCCACCCCTCAGACTGGGTTTAGGACCCTGCCCGTCACCTTCCTCCAACCTGCTTCTGTTACAGGGACCCTGGTGATCACAGACAACCATCTGTCCCCTGACTAGCTGGTGTCTCTTCCGCAGCAAAGCCTGACTGTCCCTGGGTCCCCGGCACACAGAATCACGTGGGGATGGATACCACCCAGTGAGATCTCAGGCCAGTGGTTAACTGCTTTCTGGGCTCTTTCATGTGTCCATCTCCTCCCCTGCTGGATCCTGGAGGCTCAGAGGGCAGTCTGAGCATTCTCAGCCTCCCTCTTGCCCTCAGCCCAGAGCTGGATACCAGGAGGAGCTCAGTTCTCAGACTAACGTTTGGAGCCTGGAAAAATGTACCTGCAACTCTGCCTTTTTTTTTTTTTTTCTTTTCCTTTTACTCTGTTTCAAAATCAGTATTTAGCCTAGCTTTGGGCCCTAGAAAAAAACCTGCCAGGTTTCTCCTGATCGGAGCCTGCTGTCTCATGTTTAAACTCAGCAGGAGACCTGGGAAGTGAATTGCTTACTCCTCATTCACTCATGGAGTGATGCAGCCATTACATCTCTCAAGGTGCCCAGCCATCTGGGCATATTTGGGGGCTGCAGGAGCCGGGGGTGGTGAGCACAGGTGAGCTCAGAGCTGCCTCTGCTGAACGGGAAAGGGGCAGATATTTTAAATAGGTTCAGTCTGAGGACTTGATCAGTTACAGGGTGGGAGGGGGCCTTGTGATCCAGCCTTCTCTCTCCAAGCAGATTTCCTAGAAAACAGCACAGTCAACCCCAGGGGGACATCTGTGCAGAGGCTGGCTGCAAAGCCTTCACTCTGAGCAATGCCCCCCCCCCCCCGCCTTTTCTGGAGTTCACACCTGCCTCCCAAGGACATCTCCCCATCTGCTGGCTCTGCCTTCCAGGGTGACAGGGAGCAGGAGATTGCCTTACGCTTGGAGGTCTGGTCATTAGGTCCTCGGACACGTTTCCCTGGGAGCCTTCTCAGTTCTAATGCATTAAACCAGGATGGGACAGACAGACCCTCCCTGGCCTAGAGGAGCTGCAGGGGCAGACACCCAGCTAAGCTGTACACCATGGGGGGAAGCTGGCTCTTGGTTTTTAAGCGATTATCTTTGTAAATGACTCATATCAGGAGTCTACCTTCTGCTGTACGTCATCACAAAGATTTCTTACAGAAGACGTGCATCACATTTTCTTCTGAAATGGGGCTTATCATGACCTCTATTATTATACTTGATTAGATATTCCACTTAACTCATATTTCAACTGCTTCCTGTCTTTCAGGTAGAGTTTTAAATAGCCATCTAACCCTCATCGCAACTCTGTGAAACAGGCATCATTATTATCCCATTGTACTTATGGGAAAACTGAGGCATGGGGCATTTAAGTAACATAACTCATGTCAGACAGCCAGAGAGCAGTGAGGCTGAGACCCAGACCAGGCAGGCTGTTTCCTGAGTCAGACAGCTTAACTATTACTTTCTATAGATCCAAAACAACAGGGATGTTTGTCTGTACTAGCCGTTCCAGCACCTAAAACAGTATCTATAGTTCATCATAGGTATTCAATGTATATTTGTTGAAGAAGCAAATGGACAACTGAATAAATGAATGAGTTGGAGTGATGTCTCCAACTTGGGGATTTTCAAAGGAAGTGTTCAGTTTCTCTTTAGATCTTTGGGTTTTGAACTTCAGGTGCATCAGAATCCCCTGGAGGGCCTGGTGAAAGCCAGGTGGGGACCACACCCCTCCCCCAGAACCTCCATCCAGCAGGTAAGCCCTGAGATTTGCCTTTCTGAAAGCTGTCAGGTGCTGCTGATGATACAGGTGCGCATGAGGGGGCGACCACGTTTGGAGAAGCACTGGCATACAGCAAGATGCCATCACATCCTTGCAGCAGGAATTTTGACTGACAGGAGTCTGAAGTTCGCAGCCAGTTAGCCAGTGCCCTCTGGTCCCCCACAGTCAGGGCTAAGGCTCACCCCAGACTCAGACTCTCCTGTTTGTGTAGCACAAGCCTGGCCCCAGACATGCCTCTTTCCAGAAATCTCAGCTTTTCTGAGTTCTTTCAGCACCAAGTCTCAACAGGAACACCAGATGCAGAGTAGAGATGAATTCAAAGCAAAAGTCTCTGTTTACAAATCACCTACTACGTGCTAGTTATGGACACATACACTCATTTACATACTTGTACACACGTACACACATATGTTTATGCATTTTTGCTGTGACAGCATATTTTGATGTTGTTTAGTTGCTAAGTCACATCTGACTCTTTTTAGACCACATAGACTGTAGCCCTTCAAGCTCCTCTGTCCACAGGATTTCCCAGGCAAGGTTATTGAAGTGGGTTGCCATTTCCTTCTCCAGGGGAAATGCGCTATCATAAGTAGCCCTAAAAACCCTTGCCATGCTAAGTCGTTTCAGTCGTGTCTGACTCTGCACGATCTTATGAACTGTAGCCTGCCAGGCTCCTCTATCCATGGGATTCTCCAGGCAAGAATACTGGAGTGGATTGCCATTCCCTGGGGGATCTTCCTGACCTAGGGATTGGACTGGCATGTCTTAGGTCTAGCCTGCATTGGCAGGTGGGTTCTTTACCCCTAGTGCCACCTGGGAGGCCCCCAAAACCTTTGGGTTCTTCAAAATTGCCTAATAAAAATTATCAGCCTTATAGAAAATAAGACTAAAAGCAAAATACTCAAAATCTACAGTGACTGAAAAGCTGAAGAAACCATAAAAATTAGTAATATGAGAACCAGCAGAGTATCTCATTTTAAATTCACCGATATTTGCACCAGGAGTGCAGGCGACTCGTTCTTTGCTGCCTTAAACTTGGGGCATGTACGTCTTCCATTGAGATTAGGTTCCGGAGACCATTTTTTATCCAAATTAAAAACCTACTTAAGGTGTAGCCTTCTTTATTCATCCACTGTTTTAATACAGGGGATCAGCTCCACTCACAGCTTCAACAGATAGCTTAACCTCTTGGGAAGTATAGCAATTCTAGTAGCTTCTAAGCCAGCCACTTTGCAGTAAAGGCACTTCTGCAAACAGTCAGCTTTTATCCGCAGGCCTGCATGTATGCCTGCGGCCTTCTCTTGAATTGTGAGAAAGCTTGCCGCTGTCACTTCAACACCGTGATGCTCGAAAACATATCTCACAAAGCGATGCGACCTTCTGTGTTGTAAGAGATGGGACCAGTTCCTGGCAAAACAGATTTGAACCCAGAGCCAGCAAAGTCTGCCCTTTCTCCTTGACTCCGCTGCTTTTGTTAGGTGATGAAAACGTAAACGCTGGGCCAGCACTTGTGCTGCTGTGGCCCCAGGGGCACTCCTGCCTTGGATGGGCTCTTGAGGGCCCAGCTTGTGTCCTGCCCTGCGGTCCCCCTGAGGGCCTCACCCAGCCTGGTGCCCAGTCCAGGTTTTATGAATGGAACCCTACTGGGGCCGGTAGTCACCATACAAGTCAGGCACGGAGGAGACTCCTTTAATTACAAACGTCATGTTTTCATCACCTAGGTTCTGGGGATTTAGGGGAGAGACATTTTTGACACTGTCTGTGGCAGGCTTTCTTGGGTCGCCTGGTCTGGAAATGACCTTGGATGGCCTCAGGCCCAGGATGGTTTGCCAAGATGGCTGATACCCGGGCGATGAGGCTTTGGGGTAGAGGGTGCTTCCTAGGCTGCGGCCATGCTGCAGGATTCACGGACCACGTGTCGTTGTGTGAGGTTGCAGGTGCATGTGTGCAGCGGGGTGACTGTGAGGGCCCTGGGACCAGGTCGTGGGAGAAACGACAGTCTGACCAAGGGCGTCTAGAGGCAGGTCACACCACGGTCACACCTCTGAGATCCCAGAGGGAGCAACCATGGCCCGAGTGGCCCCAAGGGCAGGATGCCGGCCCTGCGTGGGGTAGAAGGAGTGTCCACGCAATGACCATAGCACCCAGTCCTGCCCTTGTTCTGAAGCTGTTTAGGACTTTTCACTCCATTAATCAATGCTGCATTCTCTTTGCCTTGTGATTTGAGACACTCAGTGATCTGGGCTGAGAGTGAAACAAAGTCCAGCCTCCCAGCTCCCGGTCCCAAATTTGCAGCGTGACCCCAGGTTCCCTGGGCCTCAGAGCTCTTGTTGGTAAAATGAGGGTGATTATTGAGAGTCGCTTTGACTGCAAGGAGATCAAACCAGTCCATCCTAAAGGAAATCAGTGCTGAATATTCATTGGAAGGATTGATGCCGAAGCTGAAGCTCCAATACTTTGGCCACCCGATGCAAAGAACTGATTCATTAGAAAAGACCCTGATGCTGGGAAAGATTGAAGGCAGGAGGACAAGGGGATGACAGAGGATGAGATGGTTGGATGGCATCACTGACTCGATGGACATGAGTTTGAGTAAGCTCTGGGAATTGGTGATGGACAGGGAAGCCTGGCATAGTGCAGTCCATGGGCTTGCAAAGAGTCAGACACGACTGAGCGACTGAACTGAACTGATTGACTTCACAGGGTCTTTGGAGCCTTAGATAAGGAATTCTAGAAGGGTGTTGGGCACGTGGTCCAATCGCATGGGACCACAAAGAGTTTGATTACAACATCAGGCTCCTGGAAGCTTCTAACCTAGCTGGGTGACAAGAGACCTTCTGAGAGCAGAAAGCCAGCCTGCACACAGTTCACTGTTCTGGGGGGATTAGTACCATCTGTGGGTCAGTTTGTCTCTTTCCCAGAACTCAAACTCAAAAGCTGCTTGGTGGGATGGCAGGACAGGATGAACACCTGGGGACCCTCCTCTCCACCTCTAGGCATGAACCCTATTAGAAAAATGGTGAAATGATTCTTCTCAAGTTTCAACCTTTTCTTTGTTCTCATCCTGGTGCAGGAAGTAAGTTCAAAAAGTAAAACCAAGATGCTCTTCTGGTCTCTGGAGTGTGGGTGTTTATTTCAGCCCACAGAGCTCTCTCCATGTTCCCCCTTCCTCATCTTCTTTGGACCCGGGCAGATGGAGTTGGAGAGAAAAAAAACACAGGGAGCTTTTCCAGCCAGCAGGCTGCAATGAGCTCCCCCACCCCCCACCCCCAGAGGATGGGTGTTTAGCATTTTTAGAGAGGCTGGGCAGGGTGACTGATGGGAAGGGCCCCCACCCCCACCCACAGGACTGGCAGGTGTGTCTTCAGCGTGGAAGGTGGCCAGAGACGTGGCTCTCACATGCTTACCTGTCAGCCCTGCCAAGACGAGCGTATTGAGCTCCTGGATAAAGGGCCCCAGTGTGGCAGTACAGCCAAGCACCCCTGACGTCATGGCGGGAGCCTTATTGTGTCTTAATGAGGATGCATTTCTGGCTGAGAAAGGCACACGCCTGTCCCAGAACGCCACATCCACTTTGCTACCCACACAGCTGTGCCTGCAGGCAGAGCCAGCGGGCCACGCAGGTGGGGGTTGGCAAGCAACGAGGCTGGGCCCCCGGGGTCCTGTTCTCTCCTCTCTGCTGCTGGGTCTCTGTTTCCTCCCGATTTTTAAGCACATCTGCAGGTGTCTAAAGGCTGGATTGCTGAGGGTGGTCACCCCCAGCCTGCACCTCCCAGCATTTTCTGAATATTATCATTGCTGGAGCCTCTGCAACCCCCTCCGCCCCCCACCACAGGGCTGGAGACGCCTGGCTGCTTCTTATTCAGTGATTGGAGGTGATTCTGGATTTATTCTCTGACATGAACTTAAGGATTGTAAATGTCACAGCCTCACACCGTTTTTAAATATGCTCATGACTTCAGAGTCAATGGGAATTTGAATTTCAAGAGCTCGTTATTTCTCTTTCCAGAAAGAGGAGGGAAAAAACTGTACAGATGTGATAACATCTGGGTTTCCATGGTGCCCGACTTGGTCATGTCAGGCAAGGACTCTTCTCTAGCACCCACTCCCCTTTCCTGTTGGAGGAGTGGGTATTACCTGGAGGGAACACTAGTGTTGAGGTCTCACTTCTCCACTTGGCCTCAGTATACAGATTGTCCCTGTTATTTAAAAAAAAAAAAAAGCTTTGCTGATAATAGACTCTGTTAACATCATACACAAAGTATCTTGATTCTTTATCCAAATAAGGCCAAGCCTTCACGAAACGAAATTCCAAACACCTTCCCCCACTGCCCTTGGAAGCGTTGATTGAAATTATTTCAAACAGAATGACATCATACCACACCTCTAGAGTATAGAGCAGGAAGCCGATCAAGGGATATGTGCCCTCCACCCCACTCTGAATGGAGCAGAAACAACAGCAAGGTTGGAGGCCTGGGTTTCGGTTGGCTCTATCACTGATGGTAAAATCCTGGGTGAGACTTTGAATCTCCCTGAGCCTCACTCTTCTCATCTGCAAAATGGGAGCAGTGATCAGTACCTCATGAGTCATCAGGATGCAATGAACCAATGTAAGGTGTCAAAGTGCTGAGCTCAGGAAAAACACTCCACACATAGGTGCTGAGTTTGAAGAGGGAAAAGGCCACACAGTAGAGGGTTGCTCCAGTCCCAAACTCAAAACTGTGGAGACTAACAGAGGAAGAGGATGGAAAGGGAGAGAGGGAGGAGGGGCAGAGGACAGGGAGAGGGGCTAACGAAAGAGAGAGAGAAAGAGGGAGAGACAGGGAGAGACAGAGACAGGGAGAGACAGAGGGGGAGAGGACAGGGAGAGACAGAGAGAGAGAAGGAGAGACAGAGACAGGGAGAGACAGAGACAGGGAGAGACAGAGACGGAGAGACAGAGAGGGACAGAGACAGGGAGAGACAGAGAGAGAGAGGGAGAGACAGAGACAGGGAGAGACAGAGACAGGGAGAGACAGAGAGAAACAGAGAGGGAGAGACAGAGACGGAGAGACAGAGAGAGACAGAGACAGGGAGAGACAGAGACAGGGAGAGACAGAGACAGGGAGAGACAGAGAGAAACAGAGAGGGAGAGACAGAGACGGAGAGACAGAGAGAGACAGAGACAGGGAGAGACAGAGGGGGAGAGGACAGGGAGAGACAAAGAGAGGGAGAGACAGGGACAGGGAGAGGCGGAGAGACATAGGGAGAGACAGAGACAAAGAAAGAGCTGATTCGCCTGAAAAAAAAAATCCCGAGAGACATTTGCTCCAAAAGAAATATTCTGCACAGAAATAAGACCATTTCAAACTGCACCAAAAGTAAGCATTTACATTTATTGAACACTTCCTAAATCCCAGATACTGCATAATTTTCCTAGGGAAGAATCCCCCTGGTCTCCTACCTGGAAGGTTATAAACCTGACTGTGAGTTAAAATTCCAGAAATGTTTTATTTTCAACCTTAATATGAACATATTATACAATTGAATGCCCCAAACAATGCTATTTCATAGGACTATAAAATGAAATGCATTTCACATACATTTTTACTTTACTTCTGGATTCTCATGGCTACCTTTTAGGTCACAGTTAAGGTTAAGGGACAGAGCCATCGGCCCGAGGACCCCCTGGCATCACCACCTAGGACTGTGCAGGATTCCTGCAAATGTGTCACTGGACCGCAGAAGACACTCCTGAAATGGAAAACTAATCATCCTCGTATTTGAACAGGGTTTCCTCATGTTTATCAGATGTTTTCTGCACAAAATTTTATATAACCCTAAACAAGGTCCTCTAAGAGAGATGTTCTTGTCATTTACAAATGAGGAGCTGAGTCCCACAGAAGTTAAATGACTTGTTTAATGGTAACACCCCATTTGTTGTTGTTTAGTCGATAAGTCATGTGCAACTCTTGAGACCCCATGGACTGTAGGCCGCCAGGCTCCTCTGGTCCATGGGGTTTCGCAGGCAAGAATACTGGAGTGGGTTGCCATTCCCTTCTTCAGGGGATCTTCCTGACCAGGGATTGAACCTGAGTCTCTTACCTGTCCTCCACTGGACAGGCAGGTTCTTCACCATTAGTGCCATCAGCAGATCAAAAAAAAGAAAGGTCAGAAAGTAAAAAACTGACCGACATCAAAATCACACTTACTGTCTTATAATCATCCTTAAACAGTGACTAGGCTTCCCTTGTGGCTCAGCTGGTAAAGAATCTGCCTGCAATGCAAGAGACCTGGGTTCGATCCCTGGGTTGGGAAGATCCCCTGGAGAAGGGAAAGGCTGCCCACTCCAGTACTGTAGCCTAGAGAATTCCATGGACAGTCCATGGGGTCTCAATGAGTCAGACATGACTGAGCAACTTTCACTTTCAACAGTGACTGAACCTGGGTCAAACTCTGAGCTTCCTGGAAGTCAAAGCAGAGGGCCAGGAATGTTTGTGAAATTAGAGATTCTTAGCACTTCTCACCCTTTACCATTCCACATTATTTTTCCAAGCATTGCAGGCAGCCATCTACCCCTAGGCTTCTGGTAGTTTTAAAAATCTTCTTACTTTTAAAGAAGACGGTAATGGCCTATGTTCTTGACATTTCAGAGGGAAAAGTCAATTGGAGAGGCACAGCTGGGGTCACTGTCAGGCTGTGGTTGAAGCCTCCTGCGAGGGGCAGAGCATCCCTCTTTTTCTAGCAGCGCACACTGGCCTTTTCCCTGAAGTCCACGCCAGGGCACTTGAGCAGAACCGGTACCCCACCTCCTACCCTCCGCAAACTAACAAAAACTCAGTGGAGAATTAAGATGTGGAAAATAAGTTTGACATCTCAAAGGCAAACGGGAGAAAACAAAGTGCTGCCTTCTCTCTCCCTTTTTCCTTCAAGGAAACGGTAAATTCTTTTGAGTGATTTCTTTGTTTCACGCTGAGCGAAGTCGTCTGGCTTAATTATCCCCCTCTTTCTTCTTCATAGCTTCTAAATGCTCTTTATTATTTGACTGAGTCCATTTCAGCGACTGCACAAAAGTGATACATTCTGAGTCTGGAGAAATTAGCCATGAAATGAGCATCTCCTTAATATCCATTATTGTCTTTTCCGGCTTTTGGTCTGTGTAGTTCATATCGTGTTGAAGATACAAAAGGTCTGCGGGCTCAGTTCTGACGTCTGAGCCCAGAGGAGAATTAGGAGCCTGGGTTTCCCTCTCAGGTGTGTGGCCTGGTGGGGTCTGCTTCGAGGTCCCTCTCTCTTTGCTATTACACCAGGCTGTTCCTAAGGATGAATGGGGTGGTGCTTGGAAAGTGCAGAGCCCAGGTCCTGGTGCAGAGATATATGCTCCATGAGTTCTAATCATGACTCTTTTTTACTTTTTAAGATTTTTTTTTTAATGTTGACCATTTTTCAAGTCTTTATTCAATTTGTTACAATATTGTTTTTTCCACATTTTGGTTGTTTGGCCTCGAGGCGTGTGGAATCTTAGCTCCCTGACCCTTAGCTCCAGGGGTGTGGATTGAACCCACACCCCTGCCTTGGAAGGCAAAGTCTTAACCACTGGACCACCAGGGAAGTCCCAACTTAATCACTGCTCTTGACAAAGGCAAAACGGATTACGTCCCACTTCTGCCTAAACTGCTTCATGGACTCCCTTCCAAACGTCCTAAGTCGACCTTCCCCATCTTTCATCATCTGAACCCTCATTACCTCTCTGGAACCATCCTTGGGCTCCTCCCTCAAATCTCACTGAACCTCTTTCAAATTCTAGAAAGCTCTGGGCTCTTTGCTCCGAGGGGAGCAGCAGCAATTGCTGTTTCCTCTGCCTGAACTTTTCTTTCCTTCTCTCTCCCTTCTCCTGACTGCCACCCACCCTCCAATCTCTGCCCGGGTGTGACCTCCTCCAGTTCCAAATCTGAGTCAGAGCTCCAGCCTGTGCCCTGCCCCAGGGTCCTGCCCTTCCCTTGCTTGCACTTGTCAAGTTGTGATGCTGGGTTATCATGTGTTGGGGGCAGTGTTGTTGGCGTTGCAGACTTATTCTGGGCCCTAAGACTTATTCTGCAATCTTGGTGAATAGCTGTGAGCACGCTTCTCCTCTCAGGGGAGAAAAGTTTATTTCCTTGGACAAAGATGATGCTTTTGTTCCTAAGAGAAATCCCCTGAGGCTTGTTAGATACATAAAGACCCTCCTCCCATTGCTCTTGGAGAAAACTAAAGGAGCCCTGAAACTGGATGTAGATATTTTCTTCAAAGAAGTTTTTCTGCTTGGAATTGTAAATTGCAGGGTATCACTGAGCCAGAGCTACATTCTAAGAAGCTGTGCATTCGTCTCACACATCTTGGTTCTGCTCAATATATGATGGACTTTTTTGCGCAAGAGTTGTTTGACTGGGGGAGGTGCAAGTTCTAATTCACAGGAGTTATTAGCAGATAATTAGGAGTAAGGTCTTGAGAGGCACAGAAAGACAAGCAGGTGTCTCTTATCCCATAAGCAACTCTCCGGATCATGGATGTACTCCACGTAGGTTAGGCTTGCGATGTGCAGGGTGGGTCTACCACAGTCCAGGGGTGGCAGATTGTGGGCCAAATCCGGCCCACCGCCTCTTTTTATAAACAAAGTTTTCTTGGCACGCAGTCACACTGATGACTTATCATCTGTGGTTGCGTTCATGCTACAGTCAATTGAACAGTTGCAGCAGAGACCAAATGGCCCAGAAGTCCAAAGCATCGAACGTGTGGCCCTTCCAGTCAATTTGCCACCCTCAGTCTGTCTCTCTGTGCTCTGACGTGACTGTCTTGTTGGGGTTGACATCTATGGGTGCCTAGGAGGTCCGTCTCAGGGGACAGGACACTCCACCGGCAGCTGCACTCTCAGAGGACTAGCTGGCTGGAGAGGAGGCCAAGTAAGGCGGCTACAGGGCAGAGGGAGGTGGGATCATCCTCGCTGTGGACCTAACCCACTGCTTTTAGATGGTCCGCTTCCCACTTCAGGCTCTTGTTATGGGTCCCAGAAGGGATGGAATTGTTGCTATTCACCCTGAGAATGGCTGTTTGATTCTGGTGCTTTCTCCCTTGAACCCACAGTCTGTGTGTATGGCCTCTTTACAGAGTCAGTGTTTACCGCCTATAGCGATGGGAGGGGGGTTTTAAAGACTGAAAGAAGAGTTTCTCCCCACTTGGAGTGAGAGCAGAAATCAGGGAATCCATTACCAGGATCACAGTGCTTTGATACTTTCTGGATAATTACAGACTTCCTGTTGCTGAAATTCAGCCTCTGTGCATTGGTGCGGGGTTAAATCTCAGAGACAGAATTTTGGGTGATGTAATAGAAAGAAATAGATTTATTACTTTGCCAGGCAAAGGAGACCATGGCAGGTTACTGCCCTCAAAACTGTGTCCCTCCCTAGAGGGGGTAGTGAGGAGTCAGTGTTCACGGAGCAGGGCGTGATCAACTCGTGGACAGTCTTTTGATTGGTTGGTGGTGAGGTAATCAAGAGTCAGCATCATCAACCTTCTGGTTCCAACCGGCCTATGGTCCACGTGCTCGTGGACAGCATACAGTAAACTTGTTCCACCTGGTGCGGTTTTCATATCTGCAAAACATCTCACAGGGCATGGCTCAGAATATTATCTACAGTCCCTGAGGAAGAACTCAACGTCTTTGACTTTGTTTAGTAACTATGAGTATTTTGTCCTGCTTGACTGTTTTCTTTTCTTTCTGCATTTCCTCATTTCTCTGATTACATTTATTCTTTGACGAAAGTTTTTGCTACAGACAAAAGGCAGGCAGAGGACATGGGTGGGGGTCTACTCTGGAAAGGCCTCGTAGGGTCCTGCTTGGTTATATTCCCTCTACCACCACCCCCCACCCTGGGAAGACTCACATCTCATCACACTCTCCCCCCAAACTGTTCCCCTACTTCTTGCCCCTTTGTATACCCATAAAGAAGGACGGGAAGGACCACTACCACTCAGGCTCCCCGGGGACCCCTAGGACAGCTGCTTCATCGCTGCTGAAGGACCAGGTGCCACCAAGGAGCCTAAGTCCAGGACTGAGTCTCAAAAGCAGCCGGCTCCCTTGCCTGGAGCACCGTCAGGTTCAAGGAGGAGGAGCAATTATTATTAACGTCAAGTGCTCTGCCTCCGAGGAACAGATAGGCAAAATACAGACACAAGTTAAATCACCCTTAGGGAAACGCAAGTCTCACACCGGACTTTCTGAGGCCACTGGAGGAGCAAGCCCCACTGTCCTTCCTGAACTTGAGAATGTCACCTTAAGGTCTTGATTGCGTAAGAGCTCCTGATGGGGAAATCTTTTATGATGCTACTTTATGCTGACAACAGCTCTAAATTAGAGGGTGCAGCTGACTGAAATGAGCTTAATTTTCCATACAAATGTGGACTCTTGGAAAGAAATCACTTTTTTTCAGGTCAAAAATCTATTTTATCTCCCCTAATTAGGAGAATATGTAAAGCAAGAAAGGGGAATGGTGTTCAATTTGCCATAAAAAGCAAACCTAGTAGTTTATAAGATCACACTTTCCAAACAAGCTCCGGCCTATTAGAGGGGATCATACATAATTCAGGACCCACTTGCTACCTCGTGGATCATGCAAATTCTCTCCAATTACACATTGACAAAAATGAGGTTCATCTTCCAGCTTTAAATAGACTATTAGAAAAGGGGTAGATAGAAAAGCCATCAAGAAGCCAGTGATTTAAAGTGGCGTCAGTGTGCATTTGAGACAGAGAGGCTTACACGGAAGAGAGAAAGTGACTCAGTTCTGAGCCCCATTTTAAGACTGGTACCATTTCACACCAGTCAGAATGGCTGCTATCCAAAAGTCTGCAAGCAATAAATGCTGGAGAGGGTGTGGAGAAAAGGGAACCCTCTTACACTGTTGGTGGGAATGCAAACTAGTACAGCCACCATGGAGAACAGTGTGGAGATTCCTAACTGCCATATGACCCAGCAATCCCACTGCTGGGCATATACACTGAGGAAACCAGAATTGAAAGGACACATGTACCCCAATGTTCATCGCAGCACTGTTTATAATAGCCAGGACATGGAAGCAACCTAGATGTCCATCAGCAGATGAATGGATAAGAAAGCTGTGGTACATATACACAATGGAGTATTACTCAGCCATTAAAAAGAATACATTTGAATCAGTTCTAATGAGGTGGATGAAACTGGAGCCGATTATACAGAGTGAAGTAAGCCAGAAAGAAAAACACCAATACAGTATACTAACACATATATATGGAATTTAGAAAGATGGTAATGATAACCCTGTATGTGAGACAGCAAAAGAGACACAGATGTGTAGAATGGACTTTTGGACTCTGAGGGAGAGGGAGAGGGTGGGATGATTTGGGAGACTGGCACTGAAACATGTATACTATCATGTAAGAAGCGAATCACCAGTCTATGTTAGATACAGGATACAGGATGCTTGGGGCTGGTGCACAGGGATGATCCAGAGAGATGATATGGGGTGGGAGGTGGGGGGCGGTTCAGGATTGGGAACTCATGTACACCCATGGCGGATTCATGTCAATGTATGGCAAAACCAATACAGTATTGTAAAGTAAAATAAAGTAAAAATAAAAATTAAAAAAAAAAAAGATTGGAACCAGCAGTACATAGGCTATTCACACCTCCATCTGTCTGCTTTGCAAAGGTATCTCTCCATCCAAAGTGAGAACGTTTCCATCGGGGGTGCTTCTTGTTTCTGAAAAAGGGAAAGTGAAAATCGCTCAGTTGTGCCAGACTCCTTGCGACCCCTTGGACTATACTCCATGGAATTCTCCAGGCCAGAATACTGGAGTGGATCATTTCAAATTGATCCTTCATGAGATTCTCTTCTTGGACCTTGGGGTGTGTGTGTGCTTGTATGTTTGTGTGATGGGGGAGAGAAGAAGAGAGAGACAGACTTAAGCAGTTGAAGCTGCAATAACAGAGTGTGATACTGGGTGGCAACAGACATTTGTTTCTGACTGTTCTGGAGGCTGGAAATCCGTGATCAGGATAGCAGCATGGCCAGGTTTCGGTGAGGCCCTCTGCCAGGTTGCAGGCTGACATCTCATATCCTCACATGGCAGAAAGAGGAGTAATGAGCTGAGGTCACTTTTATGAAGGCACTGATTTCATGCATAAAGGCTGCACCTCCGTGACCTAAATTACCTCCCAAAGTTTCCACCCACCTCCAAATACCATCAGACTGGTGATTTGAGGGTGGGGAGTGGACACACAAAATTTAGTCTACAACTAGAGCTCAGAGGAGGCAGGGTCAGTTTTGCTGGCTGAGATTGGCCCAACCAATTGTCCAGGTGTTGAGCATGGCCCTGGTGTCATCACAGTGAGAAGAAGGAATCTGGGCAGGAAAGGTGCTATAGAGAAAGTGGGGCTTGAACGAGGCCCTGGAAGACGGGGGATTGGGATGGGCACAGGGTAGGCAGCGTGTTAGGGAGGGGCAACTGCTTGAGACAGACAGATGCAGAGAGAACTGTGTGTCTGGCTAGTGGGAAGGGATGAAATTGCCCTCCAGTGGGGTTGGCACCTGGATATGGGTTGGGGGGGGGCTGGGATGCTGTCGTAACAGAGGACTGTCCTGAGCCCTGTTCTCCACCGTGAGGCCACCTGGACATGAGAAGAAGGAGCATGCTGACCCTTGGCATTTAGTCCTGACCAGTTCTCCGGAGCAGCTCCAGCTGTGGGCTCTGAGGGGGAAACGGGGGAGCTGGGTGATCAATAAGCAGACCAGGCTGTGTGCCGCCAGGGAGTTTAAGGGAGGTAATTAAACAGACTTCTCAGGCAAGCGCCCACACATGGGGATTAATTGCGATTTAAATAATGAAGCCTCCACGGATAAGTGAACTACACAAGAAGAGCTTTGCTGAGGGCCTGGCTGAGCAGGGGAGTCATGGCATAAGCACCAGTGGTGATGGCGAATGGCAGGAGATGAGGCCCCCGCCTTGGGCTCTTTGGGGGCTCCCGGCTCCTCCAGCTCACGTGGGAGGCTCCTGAGAATGGGTTTCTCCATGTTTCCTGGGCCCCTTTGCCTTCCACCTTCAAGGTCTCACTGCAGCCTTAGCTCCTCCCAACTAGACTCCACCAGCCTCCGCCTTCATCATCTTCTACGCTGGGTCCCTGGAGGAGAGAGGGGGCGCCCGGCCAGTCACCCTATCTGGGCTCTTTACAGCTTGGCCAGGACTTAACTTCTTGAAAACAGTCGCCAGCAGCGTCACCAAGCTTCGCATCAGTGACGACTCAAGGCATTTCCCTAAGTGACTTTTCCAGCCTATTTTCTGTTCCCCTCAAGGCCTTTGGCTCCCTGATTCCACCTGTCCGCTACAACTTGGAGCCTCTGTGCCTTTGCACCTCCAGGAAGGCTTTGCCTCCCCAGGCTACCTTCTAGGGCAGTTATATCTCCTCCATGAAAAAGCACCCCCCCTCAGCCTCCCCCAACCAGTGAGAATCCCCCCCGCATTGCAGACTGGTTCTCTGTTGGAGGTCCTGGAGAGGGTTGTTGGTTGGTTGACCTTTGAGCTGGACCCGGGCTCTTCACCTCGTCCTGGTCCTTGGAACATAGTCCTGCCTGCCAGTCTGTCCCAGAGCCATTTTGAAGGACACAGGCTTGAAGGACACAGGTGGTTAAGACCATCTGGGCTGAAGGTGTGACTGAGCCCAGGGAAGGCCACTCTGTGCACTCGAGATGCTGGCGTCAGCTGCAGAGATCTACTCATCTCGAGGTGCCCAAGACCGGCCTGGTATGTACGTTCTCTTGCTTACCAGTCCTGGGTGGGTTGCCTGTTTCTTCGGCCTCTCGTTGCCTAGGGGCCAGTTTGGGATTTCAGCCCCGGACTCCCCGGGTTTTGAACCAGCAGTGTATCTCGCCCCTTCTTCAGTTTCCCTGCTTCTTGGAAGAGAGGCTGCCAGGCTCCACGCCTTCCTGTGATGTTAGGGATGGGACCCTCAGCCAAAACCCCAGGGAACAAACGTGCTGTGGAATTTAGCATTTTTCAGATTTTGGAAAGATTATGGTGCGTCTATTCTATATCATGTAACAGCTCCAGTAGGTTTGGAATAGTTTCCTGTGGTCAAACGCGTTTATGTTTCTCCTGCAAAAGGGGTAATGTTCGTCTTAAAAGGGATAAAGACAATATTTAGCTTCAGTTAAGTTCAGGTCAGGTTTTGACTGAGTAAGTCGAGAAAAAGTTTTCTGAGCTGAGGTTAAGGACTTGCCGATGTTCATTCCCTTAGGAATTCCCTTAGATGCTCTCCAGGGATGCTGCCAGAGAGGAAAAGAGTTTGTTTAAACACTTTCCCAGGCAGCCTGGAGAGAGATTCAACCTTAGTTTGTGTCACATGGAACCGTCCAAGTGGAGAAGATTTAGCTGAATGGGGAATTGCTTCTTCATTGGTGGCTCAGATGGTAAAGAATCTGCCTGCAAGGCAGGAGACCTGGGTTCAATCCCTGGGTCAGGAAGAGCCCCTGAAGAATTCCGTGGATAGAGGAGCCTAGTGGGCTATAGTCCATAGGGTCTCAAACAGCTGGACATGACTGAGGGACTGAACAAGAACAACAGCAAAAGGTGTGTATGCAGCATCGGTGGCCTCATGAAATCCTTCTGGGACCACATGCGTATAGGTGTGTGGGTGGGGGAGGGGCTTCCAGGTGCCCCAGGACAATGGCTGCAGCCCCAGCACGTGACTTGGGGAACCTCAGCATGTGACTTGTCTGGTTTTGGGGTCGTTTCCCTCTGAAACCACAGCTGAAATCACCTGTGTCTGATAATCCAGTCATTGAACTTTAAAGAGCAAAGCCATCTGGAAAGGTCAGACATAAGGATAGGTGCTTAGTCGCTTAGTCGTGTCCCAGGGATCGAACCTGGGTCTCCTGCATTACAGATAGATTTTCTTTTTACTATCTGAACCACCAGGGAAGCCCATGAGGATAGGTACAGGTGATTAAAAGGGAAAATACAAGTCCCTGGGTGAAACAGTAGAGATGTTGAGATAGGTCTTGAAAGAGAAACAGCCTTAATATCTAGGAGTCCTGGCTGCACCCAGGTAACCTAGATACCACCTCTCAAAAAATATATAGATCTGCTTCCTTGCTGGGCCTCTGTGGCTTTCCAGTCGCAGTTTCTAGGATTTATTGCAGGTCATTAACTGCTGTGCTCTGACACGGGGAAGAAGTGAGAAGATTAAAGTAACAGCCGGGGCTGTTGAGAATAATTTGGCCTGTCTTTGTTGCTGGGAATGTGCTGTTAAACCATTATCACCTGCTAATTCTCATGTAACTTTGGGGAGGAAAATTATTATCCGTGTGGCAGGAATTTTTCTGTTAATTCTGTAGAGTCGGTCAGATTTTAAGTGACTGAGAGTTAGAGAGGCATTTCTTAGGTAAATTAGAATTAGTTAGGCAAGGCCCTGAGTCAGCACCCGCTATATAATTTGCCATCCAACGCAGAATGGAAATATAAGACCCTTCCTTCAAAAGTTTGTGGGTTTCAAGACGGTGAAATTGCAAAGCTTTGAAACAAGCTTGGGGCCCTTTTGAACCTGGTATCCTGTGTCAACATGTGGGTTACATGTCCATGAAGCCAGCCCTGCACCAGGGCCTCTGAGATCTTAGAGAAAGTACAGTTTCAGAGAAAAATAAAGGAGCTGTATTCAAACCAGACAAGCCTTGATCAGTTCTTAGTTTTGGCTTCTATTGGTTTGATCGCAGAGAGAGACAGAGGCTCTATTTCTTCCTCTGTAAAAAAGAGCTACCAAAATGAGTTCCAGGGGCTTCCCTGGTGGCTCAGTGTTAAAATAATCTGCCTGCAATGCAGGAGATGTGGGTTTGACGCCTGCATGTGGGATCTTTCCCCTGCAGGGGAAGATCCCCTGGAGAAGGAAACTGCAGCTCATTCCAATATTCTTGCCTGGAAAATTCCATGGAAAGAGGAGCCTGGCGGGCTACAGCCCATGGGGTTGCAAGAGTCAGACACGGCTTAGTAACTAAACTACCACCACTACCACTGTAATGATGAAAACAAAGCTTGTAGAGCATTTAGCAGAGCACGGGGTATCTAATAAAAATTCAGGAAACCTTAGCTCTAAGCACTGGTGCTCATGCTCTGGGATATCCTCTTGCCCGTCTCTCTTTGGCACTTTGCAGCTGACTTCTAAATGCCAGCACTCGCATTCCTAGGCCGGTATGTGTTTCACCAGCTCCCAGAGCTCCCCAGTGCGATTAAGCCCTGCTCGCTCCAGAGGTAACTGGGTTGATTACACAGTCCTGTTTGGCTACCTTCCCTTCCCTGTCGTCCTCCCCACTCCCCTAGCCTACACCTGATCTTAGGGTTGGCTTCTGGGGGAGCCCTGTCTCTGATGAGACCCCCCTCCTTCTCCTCCCCTTGGTGAGAGGGGTGAAGAAGATGCTAGAAAGTGGGGAATAGGGGTGCTGGACCCCTCAGCTGAGTCAGTGTTGAAAGACTGTATTTGATCTGATGTAATAACCAAAGGGGGAGTCTGAGTGGGTGTGGGCTGACCCAACAGCCGCTGTGACTCAGAGTCCACTGGCGTGCTCTCCTCTAGGCTGCCTCAGTGGGGTGCCAGCTCCCAAGGGAAGGTCACTGGGTGACTCCACCTCTGCCATGAATGTCCTGGGCTGGAGCCCAAAAGTGATCCAGAGTCTCAGCCCCCGATTCCTTTCTTCACTGCTTCAGGGCATTTGGGTCCTGTCATTGCATGTAGGATCCAATGAGGCCCAGAACTCATCCTGGCCTCGGCCCTCGCAGGTTCTAACTGAGGCTGCTGTCCTGTAGCGTCCTTGGGTTGGAAGTAGGGCTACTGGGATCCTTTGTGGGGGCCATTCTTCAAGCTTGTCCGTGTTTATCTTGCAGCAGATATTTGAGTGTAGAGGGTTTCAAGATTTGTTGTCAGATTCTTTACTTTAAATCTCTGCTTCACTCAGTCTTCTGTGCCATATTCGTGGAACGGTTTTGGAAAGCTATGTTTCATCTGTCTTAGTCTGCTGGGTTCTTTTGGTGTCGTTTCCAGTCCTCACACACTCCTTCTCCTTTCTTTCCTCCTTTTTTCCCTCCTCCTATTGGGAAGAGGGTATAAGAAACCCCAGCCTTCTCTTAGAGCAGCAGATATTAACCATTGTTATGCCATGGGTCCTTTAGTGGTCTGATGAAGCCTGAGGATCCCCTCTCAGAGCAAAGATTCTTAATGCACAAAACAAAGCACTAGGATTACAAAAAGTAAAACATAATTAATGTTTTATTATACTTAAATATTATATCTATGCACCTATATATTGGACAGAGGAGCCTGGTATGTTCGCAGTCCATGGGGTCACAAGAGTCAGACATGACTCAGCGACTAAACCACCACCACCTATATATCTGTATATGTGGAGATATATATATATAAAATTTTTAAACCCTCAATTTGAGATCTAATACAATATGTGCATTGTTCGCATGAATTTAATAACCCAGCATGATATCTGGAATAGACATGATATCTTCCATAAGTCTGAAGCAGCAGTGGGTGTGCATGATATTTTGATATCTACTATTTATACCACTCTGGCTTGTTGCTTGCTTTCATAATCAAAAGAAATGCTAAATTTCAATGAGAGATGAATGAAAATGAAGGTATAATTTTTTTCCCCATTCATATTCTTAGAATGCCCGAATTCAATCCTTGGACCTTGTAAAAAAAAACATTTGTCCCAGGGTCCGAGGTGTACCCCAGACCTTTTCCTGTGTGTCCACCCTTGCTCACCGTGGTGAGGGGAACCATCTCAGCTTCCCTCCTCACAGAAGAACTGAGGCTGATATCAGCGCATCGCAGGGCTGTTCCACTTCTGTTAACTGAGGACAAACCAGTATCACTCTTGGTCATGGCAGCTGTGGCAGCTCAGACCTTAGCTACAGAAGGGGTTTAAAGATTTTGGCTAAAGTGCATTGAGAGAGAAAAGATGTATTAAGCTTGTTGTTCAGGATGTTAAACCAGGTCACGATCCCAGGATGCAATTCCGCTAAAAACAAAGATGGCTCACGAGGAGAACCAAACTCTCACAGTGGGAGACATATGGGCTGGCTGAAAATCGACAAATAATTGCATCTCATCCCCATTTGGCTTTCTTGCAAGACAGAAGATGAATTAGATAGTGAGCAAAATTTTTGGCTGAGTGACACATAGATGTTCTCAAAGCCAGAAAAGAACAAAAGAGGTTGAGAGATGCTGTGAATAGGCCATTGGAGAGTGACAAAAGGCATCCTATTGGGGGAAAGGTCATGTACAGAAAGAAACAGACCCAGAAATACTGTGAGTGGAAGGAAACAAAGCTCCCTGGGTTGGTGGTGGAGAAGAGGGAAGCTTTGCACTGCTAGGATCACTCGCTCAAATGTTTTCTTAACAACTGAAGTGATTCACAATATTACATTAGTTTCAAGTGTACAACACGGTAATTTAATATTTTTATAGATTATTCTCCATGTAAACTTCTTACAACATATTGGCCATATTCCTGTGCAGTACAGTATATCCTGATGTCTTGTTTACTTTACACAGAGTAGTTTATACCTCTTAATCCAGAACCCCTAGCTTGTCCCTCCAACTCCCCTCTCTCCCCTAGTATCAACTAGTTTGTTCTCGGTACCCGCAAGTCTGTTTTTGTCTTGTATATACTTTTGTGTGTTTCATTTTTTAGATTTCACATATAAGCGATAATGGAGTATTTGTCTTTGACTTGTTTCACTAAGCATAATTCCTTCATAAGTCCACTCACATTGTTGCAAATGGCAGGACTTCATTCATTTTTATTCCATCAGGTAAATATTCCACATCATCTTTATCCATTCATCTGTTGATGAGCGATTAAGTTGCTTCCATATCTTGATGACTGTAAATAATGCTGCTGTGAAGTTTGGGGTCCATGAATATTTTCAAATTAGTGTTTTTGTTTTCTTTGGGTATGACTGCAAGGAGAGCCAACCAGTCCATCCTAAAGGAGATCAGTCCTGAATGTTCATTGGAAGGACTGATGTTGAAGCTGAAATTCCAATACTTTGGTCACCTGATGTGAAGAGCTGACTCATTTGAAAAGACTCTGATGCTGGGAAAGACTGAAGCGGGGAGGAGAAGGGGACGACAGAGGATGAGATGGTTGGATGGCATCACAGACTCAGTGGACATGAGTTTGAGTAAACTCCAGGAGTTGGTGATGGACAGGGAAGCCTGGTGTGCTGCAGTCCATGGGGTCGCAAAGAATAAGACATGACTGAGAGACTGAACTGAACTGAACTGATACCTAGCAGAGGAATCACTGGATATGAAGCTCTGTTCTCCTCTGTAGGCCACACTGAAGCATAGAATGTTGAAGTATAGTATCCTAGGGTTCCTGCTCTTGATGGGGATAATGCAAAGGAAACGTTTTGGATTCAAGTCCTAAAACCTTCACGTCACATCCAGGAACTTTCAGGGAGCCGTAAACCTTCCTGAGCCTCACTTTCATTACCTGAAAAATAAGAAGACAATTTTATAATGCAGAGAGTTGTGAGGAGTTATCCATCTCTTCTTATCCCTAACACCCAGAGTGGAAAGAACACAAGTGTGGAGTGGGTCAGATGTGGTCATGTTATCTCTCTGCACATCAGTCTCTTTGGCTCTAAAAAGGGGATAAACAAATATTCACGTTGTAGGTGTGCTATGGGTATTAATCATGATAAGAATGGTTATTAACCAACACCCTGGCATGGAACAGGCACTGGATAATAAAAATGAAAGAAGGAATGTGTTCATTGTTAGTGTCTGCTAAGCTGCCTTGGTTTCTCTAGTATAACTGGTACATACAGACTAAAACAGGCCAGTTGGCTGATCCCTTGCCCTCTCACACTTCACCCCTTTGAAGGGCCAACACTTTAAATATTTTGGGTCATCCAAACCTCTAGGAATAGTTGCGTCCCCTCCACCCCTCCCCATGGGTAACCAAGGTAGGCTTGCGAGTCAGGCATCCTGCATTCCTGTCCCAGCTCCCCCTTCCTGGCTGGTGAACTTTCGTTAGTTTTCTCATCTGTAAAAGGGGCAGTGATTTCTATTTGCAGAGGTGTGGGGATGGACGGTGTAAGTGGGACCCAGCAGGGGCTCAGTTCCACAGAGAGCCTGAGGGGACAGCCTGCATTTGTGACCAAGGACCCTTTGTTTCCTGCACGCTAGTCCTGACCAACAGCGCCAACATTGAGTGACGGGCAGCACTTCCAAGCCATATGGAAATGGATTCCTAAAAACACAGTCATTTTAAAGTATTGATCTCAGTATTATTTGTATCACCAATAATCATGTCACAGTGGGTAAGAGTACCAGCCTTAAAGTGGATTTGAGTACTAGCTCTGAGGGAGCTTAGCTTCAAGACCTTGAGCCAGTTACTTATCCTAAGTTTTGGGTTCCTCATTTGTAAAAAATGGATAATAACAGTCTCTACCTGGGAGGATTATTGTGGGGAAGAAAGGTGAGAAAGCATATGAAATACTTCAACCGAGTTGCTCGTGTTCCGTGCTTAATACACTTTGCTGTCTCATGCTTGTCACGTTCTTGTGGATTTGAGACTTACCAGAAAAGCCACCCATCGTATGTAGCATTATTTTTGTGATGAAAATGACATCGGTGAAAATGCCTTCTAGCTCCCCACCTTCCATCGAAAGTGGGGCTGGAGGTTTGTCCTGGGCTCTCAAACCTCATTCACAGCAAAGACCACCAGGGCCCAACTGTACACTAGCTTCCAGGAGCTAGTGGCATCGTCCACTTTACATTAACAAGCAGGACCGGGATCAGCTTCATGGAGCAGGGTTCCCCTTGCTTTCAGCTTTTTTCCTTTTTTTCCCCCTTTTTACTGTGAGCCTTTCCCTGGACTCGGGGCACCCCACACACTGTGCAGG
Organism: Capricornis sumatraensis; assembly: GCF_032405125.1. Classification (NCBI taxonomy): domain Eukaryota; kingdom Metazoa; phylum Chordata; class Mammalia; order Artiodactyla; family Bovidae; genus Capricornis; species Capricornis sumatraensis. Next base: position 23,515,188 of record NC_091069.1, on the reverse strand, counting down.
ACCCAAGAGGACCCCTGCGGGCAGGAGGATTTGGGGGAAACCTCATCACACCCTCTTCATACGCCCTGTAGGGGTCCCTGTCTCACCCTGATAAAGAGCAAATGCCCCATGGAGGGCTTGGTTCCTGTAGAAAGAAGCCACACCTGGAGGCATGTAGACTACGGCAGCTGCCTAGGAATCTCAGTTGTTACCTACTTAACAAATACAAAACCTTGACTATGCCCAGGCAATGCTCCAAGTATTTTACAAAAGGTAACTGAATTCATCCTTGAAACCACAGAGTACAGAGGTAAGTACTATGACCATCTGCACTGACTGTTGTTCAGCCACTTAGTTGTACGTGTCTGACTCTGACCCCATGGAATGCAGCACGCCAGGCTTCCCTGTCCTTCACCATCTCCCAGAGCTCAAACTCATGTGCACTGAGTCAGTGATGCCATCCAACCTCTGTCATCCGCTTCTCCTCCCGCCTTCAATCTTTAACAGCCAGCCATCCATCAGGGTCTTTTCCAATGAGTCAGTTCTTCGCATCAGGGGACCAAAGTATTGGAGTTTCAGTTTCAGCATCAGTCCTTCCAATGAATATTCAGGGTTGAATTCCTTTATGATTGACTGGTTGGATCTCCTTGCTGTACAGGGGACTCTCAAAAGTCTTCTCCAGCACCACAGTTTGAAAGCATCCATTCTTTGGCACTCAGCCTTCTTTATGGTCCACCTCTCACATCGACACATGATTACTGTAAAAACCGTAGCTCTGACTATACAAACCTTTGTCGGCAAAGTGATGTTTATGCTTTTTAATACGCTGTCTAGGTTTGTCATAGCTTTTCTTCCATTGACTGAGGAGGAAACAAAAGCCCAAGGAGGTCAGATAACGGGTCCAGCATTCAGCTGAAGTCAGGGGTGAGTCACATCCACGCCACCCTTGGGAGCTCTTTTAAAGAAAGGGAGGCTGAGTTTCCCATGGGACCTTTCAGTAGAAGCACCTCCCACCCACATCCAGGGGAAAAAGCGGTGAAAAGTGGACTCAGTTCCATCTCCTGGGGATGAGGGACCAGGTCACATGCGCCCACCCAGGACTCCAGCTGAAGCTCTTGACCAGAGCTCTGCCCTGTCAATATCTGAGCCTCCATGTCTTAAGACAGAAATGGGGCAGTCATATTGCCCACCACACAGTACTGGGGTGTGGATCAGTGGTGCTGCGTGTATGTGGAAGGCCTTGGTCCCTGAGCCCCTGTGGCTGTGCTCGTAGAGGACAGGGGTTCCCTGTCAGGCAATCCCTGCTCCACTGTAACTCCCCACTCTCAGACCACCTGTGGCTGAATCGGAGCCCCTGCCCTCCCTTCTCTTCCTGCTCGGGACCCCAGGTGTGGCCAGAGCCAGAGGACCCCACTTTGCTGAGTCTGAATCTTCTTTATGATGCGTGACCCTCCAGGTCTGTCACTGGTTCTTCATCCCTCCTTCCATCTCTAACTGTGCTTCTGTTTTTCTGGAACCCTGACTCCAAACCAGGGTCCCCACTTCCTCTTTGTTTTAGTTATTCATTGCTGCTTAACAAACTTAACAACCCTGGCTTCCCAGGTGGTGCGGGGTAAAGAATCTGCTGCCAATGTAGGAGACTCAGGTGACACAGGTTCAATCCCTGACTCGGGCAGATCCCCTGGAGGAGGAAATAGTAACTCAATCCAGTACTCTTGCCTGGAAAATTCCAAGGACAGAGGAGCCTGGTGGGCTACAGTCCAAGGGGTCACAAAGAGTTGGACATGACTGAAGCGACTTAGCATGCACACATGCTTAACAAACTACCCCAGAACATCATGGCTGAAATCAACCATGTTTATGATTTCTGAGGATTCTGAAGGTCAGGAACTTGGACAGAGCATGGTGGGGACAGCTCAGTCTGTCCCCTGTGATGTCTGCCTGGAACAGAACAAAGCAAACATCTTCTTTGCTTGTCTGGCCCCTTGGTTGGGAAGGCTTGGCTTGGCTGGGGTCATCTCTGCATCCACTCTACGTAGCCTTTCCTTGGCATCCCTCCAACAGGGCAGCAGATATTGTATGTGGGCCTGGAGGTCCAGGGTCCCCACGTCACAGATCAGGGTCTTCAGGGCTTACTGACACACTGGTCTGGAGCTGGCAGAGTACCTGACCCACTGTCTTCCGTTGGTTAAACCACGTCCCATGCAACTCAGATACAAGGAGGCAGGGAGGGAGGTCTAAGCAAGGTGGTGAGTGGGCAGCTGTGGCTCGGGGGGTGACTTTGGAGCCCGGCCACCCCCTCTCTGTCTCCTTTAATGATGACGATGATTGAGAACACACCTGCATGCTTGTTTCTACCCTACATGGAAACGTTCCCAAGACTTTCCACAGTGAATTTCACTGATAAACTGGTGCTTGCCCCAGCTGCCCCTGAAATTCCTGATTAGTGATTATCATTAGTAAGGAGAGTCTTGGTGATAAGCAGCCTCAGCCTCGGCTCAGGCTCTGGAAGTCGCCTCTGCTTCGTTGACAAGGTCAGATAAGCTTCCTGAGAGCCAGCGCCAGGGCACCAAAGGATTTGGTGGAGGTCATAACAAATTGTTTCTTTTTTTTCCCGTTAATAAGACCTGTCCTTATAAACCCCAGGGACTGTCTGCTGGCAGAACTCTGTGATCTTGCTTGTTCTCCTGCAGAGTCCAGTCCCACCTGCTTGAAAGGCTTCCTGGGTGCCGGGCAGAATATCAAGACCTGTAAGTGCAAGGGAAATGCACTTGAGCACTTTGTGTCATTTTGAAAGAATAGGGGACTGGGGAAAACCTGGACACAGGTCAAGGGCCGGACGCTCGGGGAAGGGGTGAGGAGTTCAAAGCACAGATCAGGTTCGCCAGGACAGCGTTTCCCAGACTGTGCTAGTGACACCAGTCCCAAGGATGGCAAATCAGCACGTCAGTATACTGAAGGCTCTGAGAAGGCCTGCAGTTAGGAAACAGGTCCGATCCTGCCTGAAAAATGTCCCCCCTGACTATGTCAGAGATCCTCTCTCTCAGGGTAAGTTTCAAGACCAGCTTTTGGAAAGCTCACTTTGCAAGGACTTCTCCAGAAAACCAGGGAGGCCCTGACCAGCCCTTAGGTGCAGAGCAAAGAGCTGGGCTGGAGATGAGAAAAGCCAAGAGTCTGTGCAAGGTAGGGCCTGGAGCCCATGAGTATGGGCAGGAGGCAGGGCAGATTCCAGAGGCTGACCTCGAATGCCCACGGCTTCATCTCTTGTCTGCCACGGAGACCAGCCTAGATTCCAGTGCAGCGCTCTTTTGAGTAAGCTCTGTTGCCCCTGTGAGTGTGGTCTCGGGGACTGGAGAGATTTCACCCAGATCTCCAAGCCCAAGTAACTGTGTGTGGCCCCACCCTACACAGCCCCAGATGACCACGTGTGCCTGTGAGGTTGGATGAAATGGCAGGGGCATGACTCCCTGGACTGCATCTAAATTATGGAGCATCGCATTGAAAACTGGATGTTAGTGTTGGCTAGGGGAGAGAGAAAAAAGAAAGCAAGAGAGAGGAGGAGAAAATGATCATTCGACTTTTTCACATGTCCTTTGCTAGAATGATAGAATGTGTTTCATATTCATATTTAATGTGATTATTTCTTTTTTTAATAAAAAATCTAACATATATGTATATATTAAAAGTACCCAAAAGATGGCTGGTTTAATTGCTTTCTTAAAAAAAAAAATCCTGAGTTTTCATCAGCCAATGTGATGTAGTAATCCTTTTCCTCCATACTTTCTGTTGAGAGGTTAAAAAATAACTGGATGCAAGAGTATTTTGTAAACCATAAAATGCTGTATATGCATCGGTTATCGATATCCTACTGCTACTAATGATGCCCTTTGTCAAGGGCTAAATGTTGATGTCACCCCCAAATTCATATTAGAAGCCCTAATCAATTACCTAATGTGAATATATTTGAAGATGGGACCTCTGAGGAGGTGATAAAAGTTAAATGATGCCATAAAGATGGGGCCATAGTCTGATAGGGCTGGAAACTTTAGAAGAAGAGGAAGAAACACAGACAGCTCTTTCTTTCCATGAACCTTTAGAGGAAAAGCCATATAAGGACGTAGTGGGAAGGCGTCTGCACATCTGAAAGAGAGTGCTCACCAGGAACCAAATTGGCCAGCACCTCTATCTTGGACTTCCCAGCTTCCAAAACTGTGAAAAATAAAATTCTGTTGTTTAAGCCACCCTGTCTATGGTATTTTGTTATGATAGCTTGAGCTGACCGAGAACCTGTCAAAGAAAATTTCCTTTTGAATCCTTGCTGGTCTCCATACTCTGTCAATGAAGAGCTGAACCATCATTCCAGTGGACTCAAAAAAAATTAAAAATAAAAATAAAAGCCCAAAAAGAGCTGACCACTCTTAAGTATCCAGGAGAATTGATCTGATCACTTACCAGTCCATCTTGGCAACTCTCTGTGACTGTGACCCTACAGCCTCTGATCAAGAAAACTTCGTGCATTTTCTAGATGTGTGATGTTGCATGAGAGAAAATGTTATTTAATCTGCATTTCAACCTCACACAGGAGCAAAAATTAGATGCTGACCCTGGAGTATCTACATGTGGATGGTGACTAAATTAAAAAGCAGCTTGGGCCAAGGTCCTCAACTACTGTTTTATTTAGTGACTCAATGGACATGAGTTTGAATAAACTCCGGGAGATGGTGAAGGACAGGGAAGCCTGGTCTGCTGCAGCCCATGGGGTGGCAGAGTTGGACATGACTTAGCGACTGAACAATGATAACTGAGGCCCTGGGTTGGTAGCTCTATTAATAATTGTTATACAAAAGTTGGTACATCTCTGAGCCTGAAAAAATGTTGGCACACTTTTATATATCCTATCTTACTTGAGTAATGTAACCAAGTCTTCCCCAGCAATACCATGCGTGTGCTTAGTCACTCAGTTGTGTCTGGCTCTTTGCAACCTCATTGACTATAGCCTTCCAGGCTCCTTTGTCCAGGGAGATTCTCCAGGCAAGAATACTGGAGTGGGTTGCCATGCCCTCCTCCAGGGGATCTTCCCAAGCCAGGGACTGAACCCAGGTCTCCCACATTGCAGGCCGATTCTTCCCCATCTGAGCCACCAGGGAACCCCATATATGAATACCATATATGATGTAAATTTGCCTAAGTAAGCAAACCTAGGTGTAGATCCAACTATGGTATATTTTAGCATCAAATTTCCCGGGTAAATGTTCCTATGTTGTGTGCATTTTTTCTTCCTAGAGATTAAAACCATTTTCCCCAAATCTACAGTGGCAGAATTGGTTTTAGACACCGGCTGTCTCTGATTCTTAAATTAAATCAACTGTTTATTCATTAGAAGTCTATTTTTCATGTATATGTACTAAGTTTTTGGAGGTGGGACACGCACTGGAGTATATAGTCCACTAAGACAGACCCTAATGGGAATGCACACTTTTTAAGTGAAAAAACTTAACTTTCGTAGTAGTAGACTATGGGTAAATATAAAGCCATTAGTACTGTTTGCATTGCATATATATATACGTATGCAGTTCCTGCCTCCAATTCTCCCAAAGGCAAAAATTTCCAACTCTTTCAGCTACTTCTGTTATTTACTATCGTGTTTCTAAAATACAACATATTTATTCCTCAATTTGTTTTTTTTTTGAGTTTTTTGTTTTGTTTTCTTCCAACTTTATTGAGACATAGTTGACACATGGCACTGTCCAGTTTAAGTTGTATAGCATATGACTGGACTTACAAACATCATGAAACGATGACCACTATAATTTTAGTGAATATCCATCATCTCTCATAAGATACAAAATTGAGGAAATAGAAAATAAACTTTTTCTTTGTGATCAGAATTCTAAGGATTTACTCTCAAATTTATATGTAGCATACAGCAGTGTTAATTATATTTATTATTTTGTATATTATATCTCTAACAATTTCTCTATAACTGAAAGTTTGTACTTTTTGATTACCTTCATCCAGTTCCCCACCCCCACCTCTGGTAATCACAAATCTAATCTCTTCTTCTATGAATTATTTTTTTATCTGTTTTTGAAATATGAGTGACCTATAACACTACACTAATTCTTGGTAGACAAGAATGATTTGTCTAAACATTTCAAAATGACCACCATAATAAGTCTAGTTACTACCATCTGTCACCATACAGAGATACTACGTAACTGTTGACTATATTCCCTACATTGTACATTTCATAGCTGTGTCTTATTTATTTTGTAACTGAAAGTTTGTACCTCTTAGTTTCCCTTACCTCCCCATCTTCCTCCCCTCTGGCAACCACCTGTTTATTCTCTGTTTTTATGACTCTGCTTTTATTTAGTTACCTTTGTTCATTTCTGTTTTAGACTTCACATATATGTGAAACATATGGCGTTTATCTTTTTCTGTCTGATATACCCTCTAGGTCCATTCATGTTGTTGCAGATGGCAAGGTTTCATTCTTTTTATGGCTAATATTCCATTATGTATATATACCAAATCGTCTTTATCCATTCATCTATTTCTTCCAAGTCTTAGCTACTATAAATAATGCTGCAATGAACTTAAGGGTGCATATATCTTTTTGCAGTAGTGTTTTTATTTTCTTTGGTTAAATACTCAGGAATGGAATTACTGGATTGTATAATAGTTCTGTTTTTAATTTGTTGAGGAATCTCCATAGTGTATTTCACAGTAGCTGTACCAATTTATATTCGCACTAATAGTGCATATATGTTCCACAGAATGTAGTGCAGTTATAATTTTGCAATCCTCATTGCCTCGATTCCTTCTAATAGATCATTTTTTATGTGAAACTAGCGTTCTTGAATTCTCAGAAGGAAGGCCAGTTTTGGAAAGTTTTTCTAAGTTTATGGCTAGACAGTCCCTACTGTTTTTGTGAAAGTACACTTAATACTTTTTAAACATGGCTCACTCTGTTCTTGTTATTCAGTTTTATCAAGGCCTCATTTTTTCCTTTCCCTTATTGTCCTTCTCAAGGAGGGCTCTGTTCCCAGCACTTTTCCTCAATGTGGCATTTTTCCCCGCCCTGGAATGGATCCTTGTCTCCTTAATTCAGGGCACAAATTACTTCATGCCCCTCACAGCATAGAGACGGCACCATGCACTTGCTATTAAACTGTGTGACTCCCCCTCAGTTCTAATCTCTCTCAGTCACAACAAATTGGCACCCAAGCTCTCTAGTGACTATTTGTTGGTTATTTTGTATTCCTCAGGTCCACCAACTACTCCACTTCTTCCTTCTGCCCAGATGCTGGTAGCAGTCAGGTCTTATAAACTGTCTGTGGATTGTCCTCACTTACCTGTAATCCTGAATATTCATTGGAAGGACTGATGCTGAAGCTGAAACTGCAATACTTTGGCCACCTGATGGGAAGAACCGACTCATTGGAAAAGACTCTGATGCTGGGAAAGATTGCAGGCAGGAGGAGAAGGGGATGGCAGAGGACCAGATGGTTGGACGGCATAGCTGACTTAATGGACATGAGTTTGAGTAAACTCTGGAAGTTGGTGATGGACAGGGAGGCCTGGCGTGCTGCAGTCCTTGGGGTCGCAAAGAGTCAGACACGACTGAGCAACTGAACTGACTGACTGACCGACCTGTAATCTGGAGTTCTCAGGGGCACCTCATCGCCTAGTTTTGTTGTCGAAGTTTTAGTTTTTGCTACCTTAGTTTCTCTATGTGATTTTAGAGGGAAGCTTTGGGAGGGAAAATAACCACACTGATCTCACTGCCATCTTCCCAGAATTCTATACTATATCTCAAGAGTATTTCATGTCACTTTAAGACATTATCCACTGACTTTCCTTTATAGTATACGGGAATTTGGCTTTCTTACAGTTCAGGGCCCACCCACTGACTTTTACTCCCTCCATTCTGCCAATAAATTAGTCCCAATAAAGTCAGTGCGTATTACTATATATTATCCAAATAACATATTATGTTCATGTTTACTTTCTTAGACATATATTTTAGGGATTTCTTTTCCCCTGAAAATTATTCTGGGATTATTAATTAGATGGATATGTATATATTTTTTCTTTTTTCCTTTCCTGCTGTTAACATTATCTGTGCCCTGTAAGTTGTTTAATTTGGCCCTCATTCCTCATGCTAGAAGCTTTCCTCAAACTTCTACTTACCTCTGGTTGTCTTCTCATATTTAAGAGGGGATTTGAAAGTGAAATGGAGTTTTCTCTGTGGATTTGTGTTGAGGAGAGAGCTTGTCAACAAATGGAACCGCTGAAAACTCACCCTTTCACCTTTTCATTGGGATACCCCAGCTGTTTTATGACCAGATCTTTCCTTTCCAGTGATTCCATTCCCCAGAGAAGCATCCTCTAATCTCCTGGTGGGCAGAGAAAGGGATCAGCAGACTCCTATTATTTGGTCTCACTATTTGTACTGAGTCTACACAGACTCAGTAATGCCCCTGCTTATAGCCTCTGACCCTTACTCTGGCAAACAGGCTGAAACTTCTCTGGCTCCATTTCTACTGAACTTTGTCTTTGTTCCTGTCCATCTTTGTGTATTTAGGCATGAGGACTTTACATGTACTATTCTCCATCAGCATATGTATTTTATCTTGGTAGAGCTTGTTTTTATTTTTTTAAGAAAAATTATAAACATAATTCTAATATTTCCTTCCCATACCAAAATAAATCTTGTATACCACTCCCCCCAAGGTCTGTGCATCTGATCTGGAGAACGAATGCCTGGAAAGAAGGGAAACCTTCTTAGAGTAAGGCAGTAGCAACTTCCAATCCTATGTAGACGTTTCCCTTTCTTCCCTGTCTTGAGCCTTATCAGAGGACCTTGTCCCTCCACCTCCTGGGTTCCCATAAATGTTTGTCTCTACAGTCCTTGTGTGCAGCTACCTTTAGCCTCTCCTCCAGCTTCAGAAACTGACTCCTCTTATTTCCAATGATATCCTTTACTTGTCTCTTTGTCTCTGTGGATTCGTATTTTAAAAATTCTTTTACTGTCATTTTAGTGAATTTTTTGAGGGGAAAAGGGACAAACACCTGTGTTCCATCTGCCAGAAATACATTTTAACAATTAGCAATTAATGTAAACAGGAAAGCATATATGTTTAAACAACTGAAGTACTTTAAAAACCTCATACTCCTGAAATATCTCATTTCCAGAGCACTTTGGGATGTATTTGCTCATGAGAGCATCTCACGAGATAAGTAGCAGAGATTATTATCCTCCTGGTGTGGGGCAAGGTTGAGACCTAGACTAGTGATGTGATACAGCTGTGGACCAGGGTCAGACAGAAACGTACAATATCTAGTTGTTGTGGTTGTCAATTTAACCCCACATACTGGCCATGAACTCAAGGAATATTCTGCACTTTTCCAAGAAGGGCAGTTCTCTGGAATTCAAGCACGTTATTGCTTATTGGCGGACACTAAAGTCTATAATATACAGAAGGGACCTCTTTTTGTATGAGCAGAGGTTTTTTGTTGGCAGTAGAAATGTAAACACGCCCCTTCTAATGCATTTTTAATAGTCTCCATTTCTGGACATTAGCCAAAATTTGCATCTTTAGCAGTAACAGATTTGCCATGTGGGCCAATTCCTCCCTTAAGAATTCTTCTAAAGATCTGAATTTAACCCCAACCGTTTCCTTTATTTCCTTGTTTCAGTGAATTGATTCTCTGGCCTGTGGGTTCTGAGGTCTGTGTAGAGGGGTATTTACTTGGCTGTAATTGATTGAGTTGCCTTGGTCAGCGTATAGGTTGATGTTATTCTCTGCCTTAACCTCACTTGGCTGGATGTTGACTTAAAAACTCTCCGACACAGACTGAAAACATGACTGCCTCCTTCATGTTCCTTATTCACAGGTAGTATTTTCAGCCTGACAGGTTATAGACAATCAATTATAAATTTCAAAACCATGAACTCCAAATGGGTAGGTATATATTACTTGTGTGCATGCGTGCTAAGTCACTTCAGTTGTGTCTGACTCTGCCACCCTATTAGGGACTATAGCCCACCAGGTTCCTCTGTCCATGGAATTTTCCAGGCAAGAACACTGGAGTGGGTCAGCATGCCCTCCTCCAGGGGATCTTTGTAGGTAGTAGTATCTTTATCCTTGTCCCAGGTCAGGTCTAGGCACGCTTTCTTCCTCTGTCACTGTCTTTCCCCTCGTCTCCCTGGAGTTCCCTCACTCTAATACGGTCACTCTATCTTTCCTGAAACAGGTGTATTTAGACGTTAGAAGGGTATAAGTAACTCATCTATTTTTTGCAGGGGTGGAGTGGTGGCTCAGCACCCAGTCTTCCTGGCTGAATCGATAAATAAAAGCAAGATGGCCATGGAAAAACAAAGATTTTGTGCAAGACAAACCTGGGTGTGTATTCCATATCTGTCCTTACAAGCTATAGGAGCTTAGGTGAGTCATTCACCTTCTATGAGCCTCAGTGTACTTAAGGAGAGAGAATGATTATACCCTCAGTTTTGAGTGGTCCAAAAATTGAATGAGGTAAATTAAAAATACCTAGCATACACTTATCTATAAAGTTAAACATATGCTTACCAAATGACCCAACAATTTGACTCCTTGAAAGCTACCCAAGAGAAAAGGAACAAGTGTCTACACAGACTTAAACACAAATATTGGTGAATTTTACTAATAATGACTTCAAGTGGAAACGACCCAAAGTTCCGTCAATGGGCCAATGAATAAGCAAATTATGATATATTCCTACAATGAAATTCTACTCAGCAGTGAAAAAAATGAACTGTTGATACATGCTACATGATTCTTAAAATAATGATGATTTTCAAAAACATTATGCTCAGAAAAAGGAACCAGACACAAAAGACTACATACTGTGTGATTTCTGTTTGAAACTCTCTTAGAGAAATATCTAATCAGTAAGTGATTGAAATTGAATCAGTGGTGACCTGGGGCTGGGGTGGGGTTAGGTACTGACTGCAGAGGGACACCTGGGACTTTTTGGTGACGGAAATTTTCTGTCTCTTTATTGTGGGGGATAGTTATGTCAGCATACACATTTGCCAGCATTTACCAAACTATATGCTTAACATGTGTGCACTTTATTGTATGTAAGTGACACCGTAATAAAGTAGATTTTTACAATATCTGGCGTGGTACCTGACATGTGGTGAGTGCCCAGTAAGCACTGCTTCTCTTCTGTCTTTAGTTGGTGGGTTCAGGGAATTCAGCATTGCATCGTCCCTGCCTTGGGCTCAGCCTTGTAAGAGGCACAGAAATAGATGTGTTCAGTGCCCCTCCCAGGTTTCTCTGACCTTTCAGTGAACTCCTGTCTTAGTCCATTTACTCTCTTACAACAGAGTACCTTACACTCGGCGGCTGCAACAATAGAAATTTATTTTTTTCACAGTTCTGGATGGTAAGAAGTCCAAGATCAAGGTTCCTGCCCATTTATTTTCTGATGAGTGTTCTCTTCCTTGCAGATGGCTGTCTCTCTCTGTATTCTCACCTGACCTTTCCTTGTTGTGTGCCCATGGAGTCAGAGATCTCTCTGTTCCACTTCTTTAAAGGCCACTAATCCTATTGGGCTAGGACCCCACCCTTACAACTTGTTTAATTGAAATTGCCTCTTAAAAGCTCTATCTCAAAATACAGTCAAATGAGGGGTTACAGTTTCAACATATGAATTTGGGGAGGACACATGGCTGACTTTTCCCCTTGGGTTTACAGAAGGATGCTCTCTTCTTGTTACTGACAATTTGGACATGCTAGGGAGCAGCCTTTGGGAGCAACCCTCAAATATGTATTTCTGGAAGTTGGTGTATAAATATCCCAGCTGCCATGCCCCTCAGGTGGGCTCATAGGGGTGTGTTTTATACCGTTTTCCAGAATTTTCTCTTGAGATGAAGAACCAGTCACCTGGTAACTGGCTTAATATAATGCTTTTTATTGACTGCCACACCTTCCTGCAACACTAGCCCACTTCTATTCCAATATTCTCTCTACCTGCCTAATAAGCCATTTGAACTTGTGACTTCTGACCCTTATCTCAGAGTCAGAATCTTGGAGAACCTAAAAAATGGCAGTGACACTTGTTTGTACAGGTAACTGTAATTCATGGCAGGCTGGAAAAATGGTCCAGTGAACGTCCATATGTCAAGCCATGGGCAAAGGGATCAACTGCAGAGGAGAGAGTGGCTCTGACATAGGGACCAGAGATGATTCTCGGAAGAGACAGGATGAAGCGAGCAGGCCAAGAAAGATGCATACAACTTTGCTAGGGAACTCTTGTGGAACCCGGAGAGAGAAAGGAGGAAGAGAGGGAGGGAGAGAGAAAGGAGGAAGGGAGGGAGAGAGAGAGAAAGAGATGTTGAGAAAGAGAGAGAGAGAGGGAGGGAGGGAGAGAGAGAATATTGTGGAAAAGGAGATTGAACATAACATGTGGCGAGCATCTATGCTGTGGCAGATGCTGGCTCAGAGCTGGGTATCCAGAGCTGGGTGAGACCCATTTCCTATCCTTAAGGACATCACAATCTAGTGATAAAGCACTTGCCTTGTGACTTGATGCATCATTTCCTAAGTGCTATGAGTTCCCAGGGGTTTTCCCAGAATTAACGTCCTAAGAGAGCCCTCAACATGTAGCTCCCTCACACCAAGGCTCTTACAAGAGGAAAAACCCAGCTTTTGAAAACCTCTCCTCAGGCACAGCTCCAAGTTTCAGTCTAGAGTCCAGAGTCTTGTTTTAATGGCTTTGGCTAAATTCATGTTCAGCATTTGATTTCAAGCTTGTGGTATTAATATTTTGTGCATAGGGCCTATTCTCTGGTGATTTTAATATTTCATTCATCGACTGATTTAACTTTTAATAGTATCCAAAGTCATCTCATTAGATTACAGTGCTGAAGGAGTGCCTCTGTAATAGCTATCCCATTGTTGGAGTAAATTCAGTCTGGACAGATGTAGCCCAAGGCAAAAGGCAATCATGATGTAGGAAATATTTTGGCATCCTAGGTTCCAAATAAGTCTTAGCCTTCTCTGTGTGTGCAACTTGGACATGAAAGATAATTCTCTGAAGATCTTGGGGACCAAGGAAGAAATATGATCTAGACATGGCCAATGGTCACTGACATGTTAAACTGTGTGTGTGTGTGCTGTGTCCCTATCACAGCCATATTTGGGGAGTTCTTAGAGCATTGTGGCTGTACCTGATTAATCTCTGAATCCCACTGCCTTGCAAAGTTTTTAATACAAGGTTGGGCTTCCCAGATGACTCAGCAGTAAATAATCTACCTGCCAACGTAGGAGACATAGGAGATGTGGGTTTGATCCCTGGGTCGGGAAGATCTCCTGGAGGAGGAAATTGCAACCCACTCCAGTATTCTTGCCTGGAAATCCCATGGACAGAGGAGCCTGGCAGGTTACAGTCTATGGGGTCACAAAGAGTTAGACGCAACAGCACTGAGCACACACAAGAGATTTATTAAAAGTTTGAGCTAAATGGGACCTGAATTTTTGTTTCCAGGCACCAGAGAGTTTTGTCCTTAGTCCTGAACTGTTTGCTAGTTTTTAAGCAATGTTTTTGATGAAACCATTAAGGATATTTTCTGATTCTTTAATGGTAGTAAGCTGGGAGAGGCCATAAAAACACTGGGTGAAAGAACGAGTACAACAGCAAAAAGGTTTTACTATGCTGACATCGTCATTCTAATAAAAAAAAAAAAAGTAGCAGACAAATGACCTTGTAATGCTGTTTGCTCCTAGAAAACAAAGACTGTCTTTTATTTATGTAAAAGATACAGAAGAATGCTGAATACAGGTTAGATGGACAATTAATGATTCCTGAAAGAATGCCTAATTCCAAGTCCTACATTCCATCTGAAAGTGAGTTTCTCACAAGTACGCTATGGGGGAGACAAGAAAGGCATGACTTCACTGTTGCATGAAAGAAAAATGTTTAAACTCTCGTTGCTAATCATTTTAATAACCGAGTCCCTTGGAAAGCAAGGAGATCAAACTAGTCAATCTTTAGGGAAATCAACCCTGAATGTTCTTTGGAACAACTGATGCTGAAGCTGAAGCTCCTATACTTTGGCCACTGATGTGAACAGCTGACGCGTTGGAAGAGACCCTGATGCTTGGAAAAATTGAGGACAGAAGAAGAGGAGGGCAACAGAGGATGAGAAGGCAGGATGGCATCATTGATTCACTGGACATGAACTTGGGCAAACTCCAGGAGATGATGAGGGACAGAGAAGCCTTGTGTGCTGTAATCCATGGTGTCATGAAGAGTCGCAACCAGCTTGTGGACTGAACAACAACAATATTGATGTGGACTGTAATAACCATGGGCTACATTGGTTCCCAAAAGAGCTAACTCGAGTCTTCTATTGTGACGCTGGACTTGGACTGCATGTCTTACCTTGAGTGGTAAGATAGCCCGCTTGACACCTAAGACTCTCCTCCCTTCGAGCTGCAGTGACATGTGCTGTGGACTAGGTAGCTGAAGGGAAGCAGAACCCACCTGCAAGCCAGAGCTTCGAGACAGCACTGTGGAAGGGACCTTTGGACTGGGTCTTGAAGGGAAAGGAAAGGAAAGGAAAGGAAAGACCTCGAAAGAGGATGAGAAGCGGCCCATAAAGTCATACAGAGGCATCTCTGCCCTAATGATTTCCTTGCTCAGGAATGGATTGTACACTCAGAAGCCCTCAGATGGGTCACTGAAGAGTGAGGTTCACTCCCCTGGAACCCAGATCTGCTCCCACCCACTCTCATCTTGCAGGAAAATGAGTTTCTATAGGATCCTGCTGTATAGAAAGGGCAACACCCTCTGATTTGCTTTAGGCTCATCCCTATCTAATTCTGAAGGAATACTAAGATTGAATAAAGAAATTTGTGTTTATCCACCCATGATTTAGTTGCAGGCATGATTTAGGTACCAGTTTTGCTTAAAGTCTCACCCCTACAATAAACCCACACTTGCCCCTGCCCTACTGCACATTTAAATGGGATGAAAATCCTAACACTTTTTCTGTGTGTATATTTATAGTATATGCATTACTATATACTATATACGTACTATTGAAGTTCAGTTCAGTTGCTCAGTCGTGTCCGACTCTTTGCAACCCCATGAATCACAGCACGCCAGGCCTCCCTGTCCATCACCAACTCCCGGAGTTCACTCAGACTCATGTCCATTGAGTCAGTGATGCCATCCAGCCATCTCACCCTCTGTCGTCCCCTTCTCCTCCTGCCCCCAATCCCTCCCAGTACTCATATACTACTACACTATATCTTAAATGTGTGTGTGTGCTCAGTTGCACTTGGCTCTTTGTGACCCCATGGACTGCAGCCTACCAGACTCCTCTGTCTGTGGGATTCTCCAGGCAAGAATACTGCAGTGGGTTTCCATTTCCTATTCCAGGGGATCTTCCCAACCCAGGGATCAAAGCTGTGTCTCCTGTATCTCCTACACTGCAGGTAGATTCTTTACTGCTTGAGCCTTCAGGGAGGCCCATACCCTAAATATGTAGTATGGGCTTCCCTGGTGGCTCAGATGGTAAAGAATCTGTCTTCAATGCAGGAGACACAGGAGACCTGGGTTCCATCTTAGGGTCAGGAGAATCTCCTGGAAAAGGGAATGGCTACCCACTCCAGTATTCTGGTCTGGAGAACTCCATGAACAGAGGAGCCTGGTGGGCTACAGTCCACAGGGGTTACAAAGAGTCAGACACAACTGAGCAACTAATATTATCATTATTATTATATGTAATATAAACATAAAAGTTATTTATGTATTATTTTATATAATAGGCACAAAAATAGAAAATTTAAAGGTTTGAGAGCAATATGACATTTTCTCTACCAGGGAATCTTCCCAACCCAGGGGTTGAACCCAGGTCTCCCTCGTTGCAGGTGGATATTTTACCAGCTGAGCCACCAGGGAAGCCCCAAAATACTGGAGTGGGTAGCCTATCCCTTCTCCAGTGGATCGCCCCAACCCAGGAATCGAACTGGGGTCTCTTGCATTGCAGGCAAATTCTTTACCAGCTGAGTTTCCAGAGAAGCCATAGAAACGGAAAGGCTTGTGGGCAATATGACATAGATAATAATACTATAAATTATATTTTATCCTATCTTAATAGGATATCCTATCTAAATATTCATTATTTTTGCAATTGTAACACTAGATGATAAAGCAAGGTACTGAAGTTAGAAGTTCATTTTGAAAAAAAATACTTAATTTTAATGGCTGTCAGGGTTAAAAAAAGAATTCTTACAAAGAAGTGTCTATCCAAATGGAAGAGCACATTGGTGGCTTTTTATTATGATTCTCATTTTTCAACGTCATCCTCCAATTATACAGTTTTTGTTGAAATTGGGCTAGTAAATTTCCATCTTCCTGATGTCAGGCAGTTCATCTCACAAACTAATTGGAAGATATTTCATTTTTACATCTTTAAACAAGTGGGTCCCAAACCTATTGAAACTTCATTTGAAAGATTTTAAGCAGGCTAGAGACTTCTATTTTATGTGTGCATACATAAATGTTATTATAGTTGATAACCAAGTGTGTTGGGAGGAAACACATAGTGATGAAAATGCTTTCAGAAGGGCTCTTCTGCACCTGAATTTCTTTAGAAAAGCATTACTTCATCACTCATTCTTGACCTTAAAGGGTCAAATTAAGTGTGTTTAATTTTTCAAAAACTATCTACCTGTGGCTTACGACTTAGAGCCACTTATCATCACAGGAAAGGTCACCAAATTTGATGCCCTGTCCCTCTGTAACGGAAAGCTGCATAACCCATCTTCTAGTTTGTTCTGTTACTATTTCAAGTACATTGGGTGTTCCAAAGGAAGATCATGGTCATACCTTATATCGTTAGTATGAAGTTCTGTGAAAATCCTACTCTTCAAATATCCTTTTCCTTTTATATTTAATGATATCAATGGTGTTCTGTGACACTGTGCACTTCTAGCTTGTATTTCTTTGCGGGGATAGCCTGAATGATGCTGTGAAGGCATTCCATGTGTGACCCTATCTCTGTCACCCTCCTCTGGAATCTCTTCCAGTTTTAGTGATTGTGTTTCTACAGTATTCCTATCAAACACAGTTTCTGCTACAGATTTAATTGTTGAGACTGTATCTTCTTTAATAACTTCCATGTATCCTACAAAGTGAGCTTCCCAGATGGCGCTAGTGTAAAGAACCTGCCTGCCAATGCCAGAGGTGTAAGAGATGGGGGTTCAACCCCTGGGTGGGGAAGATCCCCTGGAGGAGGTCATAGCAACCCACTCCGGTATTCTTGTCTGGAGAATACCATGGACAGACGAGCCTGGTGGGCTACAGTTCATGGGGTGAAAAAGAGTTGGACGTGACTTAGTGACTAAGCATACACACATGGCTGAATCTAGCCTGGCTTCTGTTTTTGTCAATAAAGGTTTATTGAAACACAGCTTTACTCATTCTTTTATGTACCGTTCATGGCTGCTTTTGCTCTATAAAAACAGAGTTATGTGGTTGTGACAGAGATACTGTGGTCCACAGAGTCTGAAATGGTTATTATTTTATACACTTTACAGAAAAAGTTTTCTGACCCCTGTTATATAGTATCACTGTTTGCTCTTGTTCAGTTCAGTTGCTCAGTCGTGTCAGACGCTTTGCGATCCTAGGCCTCCCTGTCCATCACCAATCCTGGAGTTTACTCAAACTCATGTCCATTGAGTCGGTGATGCCATCCAACCGTCTCATCCTCTGTAGCCCCCTTCTCCTCCAGCCTCGATCTTTCCCAGCATCAGGGTCTTTTCAAATGATTCAGCTCTTCACATCAGGTGGCCAAAGTATTGGAGTTTCAGCTTCAACGTCAGTCCTTCCAGTGAATATTCAGGACTGATTTCCTTTAGGAGTTTACTCTTCATTATGCTATAAACTTGAACAGAACCCCCTCTCAGCCTCCACTGTGGCCTGAAGGCTCTGTGTGCTGACCCATCCCTCAGGGCCCTGACCAGGGCTGTGCATGCAGCGTCTTCTGACTTCCCTGCCCGTCAGCCATCCCTCTGATGAGAGCATTTTTCAGGGTAGACAGGAAGAGCCAGAGAATTCACAAGCCCCTCCCAGCGGCCCTCAACCAGTGATGCACAGAAGGTGCTATATAAATACCCCAACTGCAACACCCCTAGGGACAGCCAACACTGTCCTGGCCCCCAGAACTGTCCAGGGGATTAAACTTTAATGACTCAGTTTAGCAATGTATTGATACCGCCGTCTCTTCCCCTGTGTCCCCTGCAGCGTTTCCTGGGCTCACGTCTCAGTCCATTCCTTGCGCCAAAAGCTTGTCTCATGCTCTCCTTTGAGATGCTTCTTCCTGATTTCTTCCTTTCACAGTCCTTCTCCCGTGTCTCTCTCTCAAAATATAACTTCGTTGATTTCCGCCATGTTGGGAGGGTAGTAAACAGATAAGAAGCAGGTCATAAGCAACCTTTTATTGTGGATGAAGTGGCTGATCAACTGCAAGAACCAGGGTGGATTATTCAGGGTACAGACTCAGACTGACCTACTGCCTCTTCTCCGCACCTTCCCCATTCTGCTGACTGCCTTGAGTGTGCCGGGTGAATGGTGGCATGGCATCTTCCTGTCTGGGGTGGGGACAGTCCTTAGAACCGGACACTGGGCATTGCATGGGGAGAGGTAAAGGATGCTCAGGAAACACTTGAGGATGTTAGGAGGAAGGGCTGGTGTAATGCAGGGCTGTTTCTGAGCAAGCAGCAACACCAAAGTTCACGCTGTATTTCCTCATTTTTTATTTATTTTGCAGAGCGCTTTTCTGCTGCCCACAGAATGGCTTCAGTGGACCAATAAGGATGGCATTGTGAGCCCACGACACTGGGTATGAGTGTCAGCTGTGGCTTTGACTCACAGCGAGAAAGGCTGTTAATTACCTTATCCATCTTTGTCTCTATTAGAGCAGCTGGTAAATGCGGGAGCAACAGTGCATCTTGTTTTAAAGGGCCAGTGGCCTTGAAAAAGCAAAATCATGAATGTGGGGCTTGGAAAACCTTCAGGTTAAAGGCAACTGTTCAGCCTTGTGTGTCTGAACTGTTATTTCTTTCTTTTTAAAAAAATTAGTTTATTTATTTTAATTGGAGGCTAATTACTTTACAATATTGTAGTGGTTTTTGCCATACATCGACATGAATCAGCTATGACTGTACATGTTTCCCCCATCCCAAACCCCTCTCCCACCTCCCTCCCCATTCCATCCCCATCCCATCCCTCTGGGTTGTCCCAGTGCACCAGCTTTGAGTGCCCTGTTTCATGCATCGAATTTGAACTGGTGATCTATTTCATATATGGTAACATAGATGTTTCAATGCTATTCTCTCAAATCATCCCACCCTTGCCTTTTCCCACAGAGTCCAAAAGTCTGTTCTTTATATCTGCATCTCTTTTGCTGTCTTGCACATAGGGTCATCATTACCATCTTTCTAAATTCCATATATGTGTATTTATTTTATAAATATACTGTATATTAAATATATAGTATATTAATATACTGTATTAGTTTTTTTCTTTCTGACTTACTTCACTCTGTATAATAGGCTCCAGTTTCATCCACCTTATTAGAACTGATTCAAATGTGTTCTTTTTAACAGCTGAGTAATATTTCATTGTGTACATGTACCACAGCTTTCTTATCCATTTGTCTGCCAACGGACATCTAGATTGCTTCTATGTCCTAGCTATTGTAAACAGTGTTGCAATGAACATTGGGGGACACATGTCTCTTTCAATTCTGGTTTCCTTGGTGTGTATGCCCAGCAGTGGGATTGCTGGGTCATATAAGCTACTGTTTCTTTTAATCCAAGGCCCTCATGAAAGTTAGGGTTGACGGAATGCATACATTGAAAGAATAGGCCACACACTTGCTTTGGGGCCTGATAGAACATTGAACGCCTATGTACTTCAGGCCAGAGCTGAGATGCCTCCAGGGAGAAGTACACAGGGGCTTCTCCAGTGAGCCTCACAGTGACTGTGCCTACGAGGGGCCAGGGTGGCTCTGGAGCCTGGGAAGCCTGGGCACATATTACCTGCTCTTCCTCCAGGACAGGTACGAGCAGCCTCCTGCAGCATCTCTGAGACACAGTCTGATGCTGCGATCTCCCTGCCCTCTGATGGGACAAGGGTGGAGAGCAGCAGTCACGTGGCAAGACCCCACCAAGGGGTGATGTCAGCTTTCAGGTGGAGATTATATTCCCCTGCCAGAGCCTGGCCATTGTCTGGACAAACGGCTGTGATCATCAGGGGAGTAAGAGGGGTTTTAATGCTCAGAGGGAAGTTTCTCCTCACTGTGTGGCAGAAACCAGTAATAGAGAAACCAAGCACTACACTCAGAGAGTTGGAGAACTCAGGTTTATTACGCTGATGAGCCCAGAGGAGTTAACACTCCAAGCTCTGAGCCGCCAGCAAAAGGGTTACAGAGTTTTTATATATTGATAAGCATGATTAAGCAGGTTTGCAGGGGCTGGGCAATTGCAAAGAGCAGGACAAGGGTGAGTGAGATAAGCTCCAGTTCCTAGTATTGTGAGTCCTTACTTTCTGAGCCTACGTGACCTATGTGATCCAGATTTTGCAAGGAGCAAGCTGAGTTACAGAGACAGAAGGAGCAGGAGGTTATATAAAATTTTAGTTTTTTCTCTTCTTTAACTTTTCTCTTCAGCTGTGCGCCTCTGGGTAGTAGGGTGTGGTGGGGGGAGAGGGGACCGGGGGCCCGGTAGAGATCAGGGCTCAGGCTCCTTGTGGACAGCTGGGAAAGCAGGTGGACAGAGGCTGTATGCCCGATTCCCAGTCAGACTTGGACCAGGAAATGACACCTTTAAAAAGTAAACTTTGAAATACATTCATAGTTGAAAATTATGAACATATGGAAAATTAAAAGAAGAAACAAATTCATTCTACTCCCAAACCAAAGACAACTATTAACATTTTAACATTGTCTCAGTGGTCTTACAAAAAGGAACTCATTCTGAAAGCATAGGCGAAATAATAGCATAGACAGATCAGCATTTGCTATTTTTTTTTCATATTATAGCACAGACATTTCTCCACTACACTAAAACATTTGTAAAACAACCTGAATGGCCTTATAATATCCTGATAAAATGGAAGTATTGTGTATCAGCCAGGGTCCAGTGGAAAATAGAAACACTCTTAAGTATTTTAGTAGAAAGAATTTCTAGGAAGAAATCGGTTACATGGTTAAAGAAGAACAAGGAAAGCAAAGCCAAGCAGAGGATCAAGAGGGCAACCTAGAGATGAACAGCAGTAGAATTACTTCCTGCTCGGGAGGCAGGTGAACAAGGGGAGGGGACACTGTTACTGGTAACGAGACGTGGGTCCTGCAGGGCAGGAGCTAGAGCAGCTCCAGAGAGAAGGGCTTCCTGGTGGTCCAGGGGTTCAGAATCCACGTTGCAATGCAGGGGACACTGGTTTGATCCCTGGTCGGGGAAGATCCCACATGCCATGGGGCAGCTAAACCACAAGCTCCCCTTGGCAACTTACCCCTGTGTGCCTGGTACAAAGTGAGCGCTCAGGGAAGCAGAGCTGAATGTTTTAAAATGCTATTTTCCTAGATCTATAGCTACTGACCCAGAAGGCTATAAAGTGAGCAAACAAACTGTGAGTATTGCATGTGAAACACCCTGATTTTAATAAAAACAAGCGATGACACTGCCTATATATGTTTTGTGAGCATGGAGAAACTGTAGAAAGATCCACACTAGGCTGCTGTGTTATGAGGGGTGAACTATAAAGGCTGCAAGCAAGATTATTTTTGACTGTACCTTTAGGTAATTTAAAAAAAATTATGGGGTGCTCATGATGCCTTTCTAATTTTTGAGAAGGAATTTAAATTAAAAGATATATGAAGGGGAAATTATGATTTCCTCCTTAGAATTCAGCTGAGTCCTCATTGCCTCCTTCCTCTCTTTGTGGAAAATTTCTGGAGCCTGGAGCCTGTGATGGGAATGCATCAGCTCTCAGCTCCATCTCTCTGCTTAGATTGGGGTCCACTCTGGAGGGGAACTCTGCAGAGGAGGCCAAGGGGGAAAACTTGGCACTGTTGGTGGGCTCCATCCATCTCCGAGTTCTAAGCACAAAAAATTCAGTCCCTGACCATCAGGCCGAACTTGAAGTGGGGGGCTTGGCTTAGCTCCCGTTACAAACATCCTGAGCTGTGCAGGCTCTTAATAGGAAAATTGATTCAGCCCCAGGCTTAATCCCTGAGGTGCATATTTTTTCCAAGACAGTGAGTTCATGGCTCTGCAATATCTGAATTAGATGTTTGGAAAATGTATTCTTTGACAAGGCTTAATTAAAGTGGATCGCACCTATATAGGGACATTTTATAATTTCCATAACAAACACTATTATTACCATGAGCAATGTATTTTTTTGTTCTATTGATGTCTTTTATGGTGATGCCATAAAAAGAAGATTATGACTTCTCATTATGAGGCAGATGGAGGAGAAGACGCAGGTTGATTGCCAGAGAGGGGAGTATGTTCTTTCCAACCAGTTACCTTAATAGTCAGCGAGGGCCGCGCTGGACGTGAATGGGAGGTCCAGGCAAATGACTTTTTTATGCGCCTTGCTTTATAGCAGCTTCCTTTTGTACATTTTCAAATGAGATCCATCAAATGGGAAGCTGATTTTTCAGTTTGGCTGGAAAATGAAGCTTCCACAGATTGTATATCTTTCTGAAACTCTTATTAAAAATTAACAGAATTCCCATTCTGCCTCTCTTAATTTAGTAGTAAGAAACTGGCTTACTTAAAAAATCCATTATATTGAATAACACTTTACATATATAAAACATTGTGAGAATCACCCATTTTTTTTCCTTTTAAAAACATTTAATATTATAAGAACAATACATTTTCATTGTAATAAATTGAAAAAATAGTCTTTATATGAAAAGAAAATAACCAGGTTTGACTACTCGTATGATGAGCATTTTCACCATGTCTCTAATTATTGTTTAAAACACCATTTTTATTTATTTATTTATGCAAGCATGCATGCTGCACTGTGTGGCTGGCTTGCAGGATCTTAGTTCTCTGACCAGGCATTTAACTCGCACCCTTGGCAGTGAAAGCAGAGGTCCTAATCACTGGACTGCCAGGGAATTCCCTGTGTTCATTTTTATTTTTTTCAGCTTTATGGAGGTGAAAGTGAAAGTGTTAGGTGCTCAGTCGTGTCCGACTCTTTGTGACCCCGTGAACTGTGGCCCGCCAGGCTCTTCTGTCCACGGGATCCTCCAGGCTGGATACTAGACTGGATACCATTCCCTTCTCAATCCAGGGATCGAAGCTGAATCTCCTGTGTTGCAGGCAGATTCTTTACTGTGTCACCAAGGAAGCCCCTTCTGGACAAATAAAAGATATGTATATGTAAGGTATACAAGGTGATACTTTGATACATGTAACACTGTGAGATGACTACCACAATCCAGTTATTAACACTTCTGTGACCTTACGTTGTTGTCATTTGTGTGTGTGTGCGTGCCTGTGCACCTGTGCCCCAAGAAGATTTGACTTAAGATCTGTTCTTTCGCAAACTTCCAGTATGATACAGTATTGTCCATGGTCATCCTCTTTGTGCTGTAGGTTAGATCTCCAGGATTTATTCACCCTGCATGACTGACACTTTGTATCTTTGATCATCATCTCCTAGTTCCCCACCTCCCTCCGGGCCCCAGTAAACACCATTTTTCAAGGTGGATATTTTACCTTCGATTGTGACATAATTTATTTAACCAGTTCTCTCATGGTGGACATGAATTCTTTTCAAGTTCTTCTTCTGTGCAAATAACACCATGATAAACTTCCTTACAGAAAATCCTTCTCCGTCTTGTTGATGAATCTAGGGTCAACTCTGAAAGTGAAATTACTGAGTCCAAGTGTTGAATCACATTGCCAACTAGCTTTCCATAAAGTTTGTACCAATTTATACTTCATATAAGAACACGCAATGTGTGTCTTGAACATGTTTATTAACCTTTGCCAGGAATAAATGCATTTGCACCTTGTTTTACTCTCTTTTCCTTGATTACAGTGGTAATTGAAGTTGTGGTGATGTCCGAGTCAGCCTGTGGGGAGGCTTGAATGTTCTTGCTACCAGGGATAAACACCTTGCTCTATTTGAGGAACATTTTAGAGTAATTCCATTTAAATTCTGTGCTTTGGGTCAAAATCCAGGGATGTGTTTATGGAGTTTGTCTTGCTTCTTCCTTGCCAGCAGAATGACCAGTGACAATGTACACGTCTAAAAGGGGGTTAGACCTCCTGGGATTTCCATTTGACTAAAGAAATAACTGTCATATACAAATCCATGAAGCCCAAAGTAGACTTTTTTTTTTTTTTTTTTTTTTTACAGCTGACTTCATATACAGTCAGTTACCCTGAGCAGATTATGTTCTTAGTTCAGACTAATTGTTTGTGAGTTGGGTATCCTGGAGGATGTTTTGTCCACATCTGTAGTCAGGCAGCATTAAACTAGGCATGGGAAACACATCACTGCAGAAACAGGAAACCTCAGAGGCAGGGCTGAAAGGCCAGAAGGAAAATGCAGGCTTGTAACCTACTTGCAGAACTAAATGAGGGGACAAAAGCAGAAGCAATGAATTCATCTCTCTGGGAGCTTACTGATGAATCTTTACCCTGAACTTTCCCAGTCTCTTCCTTTGTTTCAAGTCCAATGCTCACTGTGTTTTGCATACCTAATTAATTACAGCATGCATTTCCTTACTTTGCCAAGGGTGCATAATTGATCATGCTGGGCTCCGGAAACCATCTTAGGTAAGTTTTTTGAGATCATGCAAATTGACTTGCCACCAGCGATGCAATTCAACGATGGAATCCAGGAGGCCGATGAGAAGC
Organism: Capricornis sumatraensis; assembly: GCF_032405125.1. Classification (NCBI taxonomy): domain Eukaryota; kingdom Metazoa; phylum Chordata; class Mammalia; order Artiodactyla; family Bovidae; genus Capricornis; species Capricornis sumatraensis. The sequence continues at coordinate 23,490,253 of NC_091069.1, read as the reverse complement.
TTTGGAAGTGTACTTTCCTTTACTTGGAGATCTCCAAGGGATTAGGTAGGCATTTTGCTGATAGTCGAAATAATGAAGCAGTATGTGGTGTATCTGAAGTTTCTGGGAGTAAGTTCACACCTTGCTACAGATGTCGGTCATTGAACTAGATGGCTTCTGTGGGAGTGCTCACATATCCCTGTCACAAGGCAGCCCAGACAGCTCACTCTCCTCCTTGAGACCCCTTCTCTGCAAGGGTGCTCCCAGCAGAGAGCCTGGACCCAGGCTTGGGACACACAAGCAGGGCACCAAAAAATGAAGAAAGTTTCGATTTCATGGACTTATTCAGAATGGTTCAACCTTAGAAATCTAGGAAAGGCTATTTTGACTTTCTTGTTGTATGTTTTGGGTTCAGATTTACAGTGTGTTTTGAATGACTGATGTGGTGGGGAGAAGGATACCATGATCTTTTCAGAGCTTACGGTCACCAAAGGACTCAGCTGGACGCAGTGTCAGCTAGAGGATTCTGTGCAGGATGAGATGACCAGTAAGTCTATCTTTGAGAACCTCACAGTGTAGGCTGTACAAGGCTGGAGTGTGAAAACTGTTTGAAATGCCTGTTATCAAATGCTGTGTGAGTGCATGCTCAGGTGTATCTGATACTTTGCGACTCCATGGACTGTAGCCCACCAGGCTCCTCTGTCCATGGGATTCTCCAGGCAAGAATACTGGCGTGGGTGGTCACTTCCTATTCCAGGGAGTCTTCCTGACCCAGGGATTGAACCCAGGTCTCTTGCATCTCTTGCACTGGCAGGCAGATTCTTTATCATGGCACCACCTGGGACACCCCATCCAATGCTACAGAGCTCCCAAATGAAGCCTTCTTACTTTCCGTGGCTTTTCCAAATAAGGAGTCAGATTTTGTCAGTATAAATGTCAATAGAAATATGCATCTGGTTGTCAGGCCTGTTAGTGACTTACCCAGAGGGACTTTACCACCTCAGGTGGGTTCTTTCCAGTGCTGGAAACAGAATGAGATGAGGCCATGGTTTCCTCTTGTAACTGCTTTTCATTTGGAGCATAATTTCAAAGATGTCTTGCTAGTTTTCAACAGTCGAGTTCGGAGGTGTCAATGTAAAGGGATTTTCTTTGCATTTCTCTTTGGGTTTTCTGACTTGCTCCCGCCAGATGACTGTTCCATGGAAAATATCAGGTCTGTACAGGGCTACCCGATTATTAATGCTAGGATCAGCTGGTCACATTCTGTTTTGGTCCTTGTGCACATGTCTTATATCAAGGTTATTTAATTCTTTACATCAGTTGAAACCAAGGCTGAGCCGGGGAAATCTTTATAGAGCCCAAGCGATTCACCCACAAAGGTCAGAATTACCTGTGTTTAGCTGATTAGACCTCAAGGAAGAATGCTGAAATTAAGGGCTCACAACCTGTAAGCTCCCAGATAACTGAAAACGATGGGTTGTCACACCTCAGACAGGCAGCGAGAGAAAGGCACACGGGGAGAAAAGACTAGGAGCAGGAGGATCCCGTGCTGGGCTTGAGTGCTGAGCCTCTGTCCTCTGGGCTGGAGGTCACAGGTCTGAGGCCCACCTGCCACCTTCTGCCACAGACACATATTTTTGGCAGAATGTTTGAAAATCTTGGCTCAGTTGTCAACCTTATTTTAAAAGGAAGTGGTTTCATATAAAATTCTGACTCTCAGTTATTTTTGAAAAATAATTCCCGGTAACACAGCCTACATGTCCCCATAGCAACCAGTTCTGAAGCTGCCTGGGGACCACTCACTCTCAGTGTACCCCCAGAGCCCTTCTTGCCCTGTACTATGCCCCCTCCAGTTCCTGCACCCAGCCTTGCTCCTCCACTAACTGCTCATCCTCTGAGTATCTGAGCTGTGACCTTCGCTCTAAAGCAATGCCGTAAATACCCATCTGGGCATGTCTCAAGTCTTTTGTTTGGCTGAGGCCTCAGTTTTCATACACGTACAATGAAGAATTGGATAAGAAAGGGTCCAGAATCTCTCCCAACTCTCCCATTTTTTGATCCTGGAATGATCTGAAATTTTAAAATGATTAGTTTGGATCTATATGAAAAGCCAATTCCATCTCTTTGACCTGGCAGAATTCAGAAATTCATGAAACACTTACAAAGCCATTTGTAATTTGACCTAGTAAGACCAAGCCTTCCAGTAGCTTGAAAGATTCTGGGGAGAGTGGAGGGGGGAGCTTTGCTGTGAGATTAGTGTCTGCAGCTTAAACCAGCCAGGCTGCTGCAGGGATAGGTTGTGGGCAGGTAGGCACCCTTGCTGGTCTGGTGCATTCGTGTGAATCCAGCATGGGTCAGGTCAGCCTTGTAGGTTTTATAGGCTTGTTTCTTGGCCCAAATCCAGGTGTCTTCTCTTCTAATTGGTTTCTGGGATGAAGGAACATTGGACCAGGAGTTCACCTGTCTGGATTACTGTCTTGAATCTATTGTGGGCTCACCGCTTCACGCTGCTCACATCCCTTTCTGTTTCCACCTCTAAGACTGGAAGAAATGTCTTTCAGCTCCAGCATCTGATGATCCCAAAGTTTATCCTGTGTTTTCTTTTTAATTTATTATTATTTTTTACTTTACAATATTGTATTGGTTTTGCCACACATCAACATGAATCTGCCACGGGTGTACACGTGTTCCCAGTCCCGAACCCCCCTCCCACCTCCCCCCACCACACCATCCCTCCATTCGAATCAGTTCTAATGAGGTGGGTGAAACTGGAGCCGATTATCCTGTGTTTCTATCGGGGACATCACGGGGAAGCCCCTGGAAGCTGCCAGGTCCCCCTGCAGACAGTCTGTCGGGGGCAGGCCACAGGACAGCAGGGGATCCCGAGTAAGGCATCATCGCTGTGTCTAGAAAATTTTTATCTAGTGAGAAAGATAAAGAATATACTTAGGACTCTACCACAGGAGAGGAAATGAATGTCTTTCATCTCTTTCCACTATTTAACGTCTTTCGTGTTCAACATCTGAGTTTTTTTTCAGTGAAGCACAAAGAATTTAAAAAGAAATCCAGGAAAATAGGAAATTGCATTAAATTTCTCCTATCAGATTGATTTTTCTAAAATGTAGGTCTTGTGGCATACTTAAAGATTCTCTGCCCCTGTGGGGTTCTGTATGAAGTTCAAGTTCTTTGCCTGGCCCTGTCCCCTTTGGCATGACAACCTTCTGCATCCTCACCAGGGAGAGGAGACCTGCCTCTCGGCCACACCCTCCCCTCCACCTCGCTCTTCTGGCTGGACCTGCCCCTCTCCTCTTTCTGCACAGATCTAGGAAGGTCTCCAGGGCCCCCTCCCATGGGGAGGCTCCCCTGCTGACCACCCACCAGCCCTGGGCATAACCGTTCTCCCCTCTGCTCCCTTGTAAGAGACCCCTTCTGCTCTTGGCACACGCTGCCTCTTCTCAAGGCCCGCTTGCTCTGTGTGTTCTGTTCTTCAGTCTCTAGTCCAGGCAGTTTAACCCCAGAGCTAGTATTTTGAGCTCCTGCCACTGGAACGTGAGCCTCGGTCACTTGGTGAATACCGTTGTGTGAATAAACGGAGTGAATGGATGAAACAGAAACTCAAGGAAATAGTGCTCCCCAGGCCAGGGCCTGCCAGCTCTCATACGGCAGCCTTCTCTCCTGCTTTCACCAACTTCTCCCTGGCCGGCTGGCATCCCCTCTGTCCTGCTGGCAGAGTGGTTGGGCAAGCAGTTCCTCATCCAAGTCCTGCAGGACTGGTGTCCTTCCCAGGCTGAAAGGGACCTGATGTTTAAGGCTGTCTTTTACGGATGCCTTAGCGTGTGACCAACTGATGAATTCTCTGAGGACATTTACTGTTTCCCCTCCTCTAGGTGCTTGTTGTAGGGAAGAGGTCGACCGGTCACTTTATCTTCCTTATCTGTAATAACCACAGCTGAACATCATTCCTCTGACCAGTTAGGGATGAAGGGCAGGCTGGAGAAGGAGAAAGACTGGCCATGTACATCACATTCGAGACAACTGCAGTTTATCTGCTCTTACTACTGTGTGTGGGTTTTTTTTTTTTAACTTTATTTATTTATTTGTCTGAGTTGGTCTTTGTTGTAGCACATAGGATCTTTAGGCTTCATCACAGCATGTGGGATCTAGTTCCCTGACCAGGGATCGAACCCAGGCCCCCTGCTTTGGGAGCGTGGAGTCTTAGCTGCAGGAACACCAGGGAAGTCCCTAACTACTTCTTACTGTGTGGCCAGTATTGCCCAGAAGTCACTCAAGTACCTGTTTTAATGAATAAACAAGCACAATCTCTAGTAACTGCATCAGTCAGAATTCTCCATAGAAATAAAACCCAGAGGAAAGCTGGTGGTTTAGATCCAGTGTGAGACCCGCAGACTGGAGACCCAGGAAGAGCCAAGCTTCTCAGCCCTTTTTGTTCCATTCAAGCCTTCAACTGATTAGATGAGGCCCACCCAGGGTAGGAAGGGCAATCTGCTTTATTCATCTTCTGGTTTAAATGTTAATCTCATCCCAAAACACCACCACAGAAACTAAGTAATGTCAGACTCAATATTGGGGCACCCTGTAGCCCAGTCAGGTTGACACGTGAAAGTCACCTTCACAGGAAAAAAATCAATAGTTTTTTGTATAGCAAATAATTTTCACATGGTTTATAGCACTTGAGCCTAATTTGTGCAGTTTTTCATTGTCTGAATGTTCTGAAATTTTATCTTCACCATGAGTGAACCAACTTCTTAGGCCATTGAAAAGGGAGAGGGAAAAGCAGGGAGGGGTGAATGGTGAGGGGCACACATGCCTCTGTAAGAGATCCCTCCTGGTTTGCATGAGAGTGTGAATCAGCTTTTCCTGGGATTAGCATTGGAAGATGGAGGGTACCTTGCTTTAATGAGCTTTAGAGTATGTATTTCACCTTCAGGAACTAGAAGCCTGGGGGACTTCCTGGAGATAATTGAGAGGAAGCAAGACAGATTTTATCTCTGTCACTCTGGGCTATTTCTAATACTGGTTTTGCTGAGAATAAGTCGCTTAAATAATGGTTTGATTAATTAATGATAGGTATAATTGAACATTGCTTCTGTGATCAAAATAAAGTACTGACCGTATATTATTTCCTGTGCTGGATATTTTATATGTTTTCTTTAAAAAATTTTTTTTTACTTTGTTTTTTAATTGGAGGAACGTTGCTTTACAAGGTTGTGTTGGTTTCTGCCATACAACAACCCAAATCAGCCAAAATTATACAAATGTTTTCTTATTCTAGCCAACCAGTCAACCTCCTTTCTCCAGTTTTGTCTCCATTTTACAGATGTTAAGACATTAAGTCACTTGTGCCAGACTGCAGGGCTGGTACACGTGGAGCTGAAACTGACATGTTGGTCATTCTCACCCTAGTGCCCACGCTTTCTGACCTTCATGGTTCTCACCTTTGTGACTTGCTGAGCAGTCATTCCTGGGGGGCCTCTTCATGGAGTACCTCCCCTCCCCCCTGATATATCCACACCAATTTGGAAGGACTATTCTTTTGTTGTGATCGACGAAAATGGTTTGATGATTCTGTGTGTTATGTTGGGAAAAGCATCTCCGCCTGTAGCAAACAGCCATTCTTTCCTCATCACAGTATTATTCTGAGACTGAGTAAAAAATGTGGGAGAGGGCAGACAATTCTAGCCCACGACAATTTTCAATTTTAGAACACTTTGCAAACAGTGTGAAGGAGGTACAGATTCCATGTGGAAGAGACAAGGACATTTTGTTTATTCCAAACACACCTGGAAAAAAGAAAAAACCTCAGTTCTTATTTAAAGAGTTTACAAGGCTGCTACTGTGGACTTAACCATCAAATTTGGGTGCCCACATTGTGCCCCTTACAGGACCACATAACAAGGAGTTAGGGAGAGAAGGAAGGGTCTGCCTTGGTGGGCAATTAACTTGGAGGAGCTGGATGCCAGAAGCAGAACCTGTTCAGATGATCCGGGATAATGGAGTTTGGGGAAGAAAGCAGAGTTCAGCCAAGTCCTGTGGGTGGATTGGGAACATCGGGAAAGTGTTGGAGGCTCCACCTCGAGTGGTTTCTACCATCTCCTTCTGCTCTACCCCACAGGTCCTCTCCATTCTTTTTTTTTTTTTTTTAAAGACTTTATTGAATTTGTTACAATACTTCTTCTGTTTTATGATATGGTTTTTCAGCCACAAGCCATATGGAATCTTAGCTCCCTGACCAGGAATTGAACCCACACCCCCATGCATTGGAAGGTGAAGTCTTAACCACTGGACTGCCAGGGAAGTCCCCATCCATTCCATTCTTTACAAAGATCCTTTCCTACTGACTAGTTGCCATGGCCACCGCAGGGAGAAGCATGTAAATGGAAATGTTCCAAAGGATGAAAATCTCCTTGAAAGTAGGGGGGAAGGAACATTCATTAATTTTCTGTGTAGCATATGTAATCTCTCCTTTTCAATTCTTACATAGGCCTGGGCTTGAATCCTACCTGCTACTGCATATGAGCTGACTTGGGCAAGTTCTTGTCACCCTTCTAAGTCTCAGTCCCCTTGGCTGTAAAATGCAGATGAAGGCTTCCAGCATATGGATCTGCTGGGAGGAGTAAATGAAAGCGCCCTTGAAAAGAACTTAGGAGACACCTAATCAATAGTAGCTGCTATGCTTTTTATAGCTCTCTCTGTTTGCGGAAATGAATTGTGGGGTCCAGGGTGCTGGCTGGGTGGGCTGATGCAGACCGCGGTCCCCAGGGGCCTGGACTAGTTTGGGTGGGGTCTCCAACTGGGGAAACCAGGAGAGGAGGGGCCAAGAGAGACAATGTGAGAGCGTAGCCGAGGAGGGGTGCCAGGAGCCAAACTGGGTCAGGAGCTGGGGATCTGAAAGCAGAGCTGACCGAAATTTAAGGCCCAGAGAGAACCAAAGTAACTGTCCAGCTGTGAGATTTGTGATCAAGGTTGTCAGTTAGCACCTGACTCAGAACAGGAAATGAACCAGTGGTGTTGTGAGATATATTAGGGTTGTAACCAGATGTCTGCTGATCTCAGGCCCCAGCCCAGTGCTGCGCTCATACAAGTGACTTCACAAACATGTTGTAAATGAATGGATGAATAGGTGGAAGGCAGAGAGGGTAAAGACTGGCGTATAGGTCACTGTGAGGACAAGTAGAACAGATGAGGGCCCGAGGAACTGGGTGATGGATGGTTCTTGTAACATCACAGAAAGTAAATAAATAAATATGGCCTGTGGCATCTCTCTTTCTCTATCTCTCCCTACGTGTCATCTATCAACTATCATTTCTCTTTCTATCATCTATCTATCAATCTATTTATTTAGACTGAAAATCTCAATGAAAAGTGAGGACTATGAACAACTTGAGAGCGTTTAATTCTGAGTGTCCTGTCTTCAAGACACCTCCCTTGGAGACATGTCCTGAGAACCTACAGAGGTAACTTGGGGAGACTTAGAGTGAAAGGTGAAGATTCAGCCAGTATGCAGGTAGAGGTGGCATGCTAGTCGAAATCCTAAATTAAACCTGCCGTGATGCCATTGCTAGTCACAGGCCAGTGAGTTCAAGGGATGTCTGGGCTCACAAGGAAAATGGTTTTGGTTTTGCTTGGTTAAGCTAGGGACTGTAGGTATCGATGTGGAAACATCACTGAGAAACAGAGATAATTCAGGGGGAAAAAAGTCAGCCACTTTGCCTGACAGTCCTTTTCTATCTGAAGGGTTAGAGGTGTCTGTGAATTCTTTGGCAGCCCTCCCACCAACAGGTGGGGTTTATGTCTGAACCTTTTGCCTCTGAGTAGGCTTTGTGACCAACAGAATAGTGGAGAAGTGATGTTACTGAGAAACCAGAGGCTTCTACTTCCTGGCTCTGTGAACCCTCTGAGAACTCTGAGCCTTCACAGAAAGTCTGACAACCCTGAGACCGCTGTGCTGGAAGGGTCACGTGAAACCTCTTCAGGCCAGCTGTGCCCAGCCTTCTAGCCATGCCCCCTGGGTGCCAGACCTGGGAGTGAAGCCATCTGGTCCCCCTGACCAGCCCTTCCGCCCACTGAATTCCACTGAGTGATTTCAGTGGATGCCATATGGAGCAGAAGATGAACCCAGCTGAGCCTGGCCCAGGTTCTTGACCCAGAAAATTGTGAGCCTATAATAAAATGGTTGCCTTTTTTTTTTTTTTTTTTCCTTTTAAGCCACCGAGTTTGGGAATAATTGGAATGACTTGTTACGCGGACATAGATAATCAGAGCAATCATCCTGGTAGGTCTCTTTTTTTTGCCCTAGTTGGCTGGGGCTTGAAATGTGAATCACGAGAGTAATGTTTCTGGAGAAGAGGCATCCTTGGCACGTGAGAGTGTTTCGGGATAGTGTTGGTCTGAAGTTGAATCTCTGTGGATGAGACCTCACTCTCATCAGCTCGGGTCTAGTAAGTTATCTTGAAGTGTGTGTGAGCCTTTTAGGCTTAAAAAGACTGGATTGATTATGATGGTTCAGGACTTCTGGAGCAGAAAGGGCCACCCTCTTCCAGTTAAGAGCCTGCCAGGCCCACCGGGGCTGAAAGAGAAGACCAGTTTGCCTGGGTGGCTGGTGCATTTTCTGGGGTGTCCTGGTTGGATGGGACTGGCTTCTGCAGCAGAAGCTCTGGCTCATGGGGTGAGGGTCTGGCTTAGTCTCTTTGGTCCCCTTAGGGTGGCACTGAGGTCTTCTGTTCTTTATTCTTTATCAGACAATGGAAAGAAAATAACTGCTGCTTTGCCAATATTACAGCTATAGAAAACTGTGCCATGTAATTTGAATTATTGTAGCATCACTCTTTCCTTAAGTGTTTGCTGGCTTTGTTTTCTCTGCCTGCCTCTTGCAGCTAAGGATTAGCTCTTCAGAGATGACCTAGACACAGTTCTGCCTTCAAAACTCTCTTAGAGGGTTAAGCCAAGCAAGAGAATTGCATTTCAGGGCATGAGTGCCACCTGGAGGACTGGGCCAAGGGTGACAGAAGCCCAGGGAGGATGGCAACAGCTACAGAGAACCTGGGAACAGATTGGACACATTGGATACAGCAGGAACCAGAGCTCTTTCAAAATGACCGGAGCTTCAGAAATTGAGTGACACGTCAGAGGTCATGGCAGGGGTGATGGTGAGAGGTTCAAGTTCGTACCAGAGAAGGAGAAGGTCCTGTGTCCTTGGGAACCTGTGGGGAAAGGAGTGAGGGTGGTGGATCCTGACAGTTCCCTCCAGGGGCGGCAGAAATGAGTGACGGCTTCTGCTTGGTTTCTTAGGGACCTGAAAGTGACAGCGATGATGGTTGAAGTATCTTTATCGCGTGCTGACCGCATACTTCAACCCCTTTTAAGTTCCCAAACATTTATGAAGGTGGACATCTCATTCCCATTTTACAGATGAGGAAACTGAGGTTTAGAGACATCGACTGTTTTAAGTCTGCTGCTAAGTCGCTTCAGTCGTGTCCGACTCTGCAACCCCACAGACAGCAGCCCACCAGGCTCCCCTGTCCCGGGGATTATCCAGGCAGGAATACTGGAGTGGGTTGCCATTTCCTTCTCCAATGCATGAAAGTGAAGAGTGAAAGTGAAGTTGCTCAGTTGTGTCCGACTTGTAGCGACCCCATGGACTGCAGCCTACCAGGCTCCTCCATCCATGGGATTTTCCAGGCAAGAGTACTGGAGTGGGGTGCCATTGCCTTCTCAGTGATTAAGGCTACCCAAGTAGTTAGTGGCTGGACTGGGTTTCCACCTGACTCTAGTTCAAAATTTTGCATTCCCTCTTTTCAGAAGAATCAAACTTATAGCTAAAGCCTCTGAGATTAATCTGGTCCTTTGTCATGTTATAGCTTCAGAGTCAGATTAACCAGGCTTTGGAGGGGATTCTGAGGTCACCTTGCTCAGTCCAACTATAAGTTAAAACTTCATCACACTTTTCCTACTTGAGAGGAGATTAGAACAGAGGCTGTAGAAATGACCTCCACATCTATGCTGTTTTCTGTCTCATGGAGCTTGAGCACTGTAACAAATTGCAGTACATTTTCATTTTTTTACTCCTTCTATGATGCCCATTTTCTCAAATCTCCCCCTACCTTCAGCAGGATTGAAATTTATTGGGACACAAAATGGCATATTCTCTCTCAATCCTGATTTTATTATGTGGCCAAAAGACCAGAAGGAAATAAACCCAAATGTTAAAAGTCATCCTCTCTGGGTTATGGAATAACTACTGATATCTGTGCCTGTATTTATTCTTTCTTTCTGTACCGTCCAAGTGTTTTCTAATGAAGGTGAAGGTGAAGTCGCTCAGTTGTGTCCGACTCTTTGAGACCCCGTGGACTGTAGCCTACCAGGCTCCTCCATCCAGGGGATTCTCCAGGCAAGAATACTGGAGTGGGTTGCCATTTCCTTCTAATGAAACGCCCATTATTTGGAAAAGTTTCAGTACAGCCTGCAGTCGGCAGCTCAGATAAAGGGCCCTCACTCAAATCCAGGCTTCACCTCAGAGATCCAGGGACAGGGTCCTCTTCCCCAGGGGAGGGGGGAAGTGGGCAAAGTTGACAAAGATCAAAGCCCGTCTTGGGCAAGTTCACACACACATCTTTGAGTGCTGAATGCAGGTGTTACCGCTTTACCCTAGAATCCTCATAGATGTTGGAAAAGATTAAAGAGGCAAAGTCAACAGTTTCTTTGAACTTTCCAGAAAAAACTGATATTGGACAAAATGTTATTTTTCCAGCGATAAAGGAGGCATCATGTCAGCTTTATCGATATTCCATTATTTTTCATACTGACAATAATACTCTGATACCCTCACTGGCCTTCCCTGGTAGCTCAGTGGTCAAGAATCCGCCTGCAAGGCAGGATATATGGGTTCGATCCTTGGGTCAGGAAGATCCCCTGGAGAAGGGAATGGCAACCCGCTCCAATATTCTTGCCTGGGAAATCCCATGGACAGAGGAGCCTGGCGGACTACACTCTAGGGGGTCGTAAAGAGTTAAACGACTGACATCACTTAGCACAAACATACATCCCCTCACTAGGCTAATCCCCATTTTAGCCCCCACAGTGAAACTACACATCTGACCCATTACTGCCCTGTTTGAAACACTTTCAGGGCTTCATTGTGCCTGCAGAATATAATTCAGTTCTGTATTAAAGGAATTATGGCTCAGATGGTAACAAATCTAGCTGCAATGCAGGAAACCTGGGTTTTGTCCCTGGGTTGAAAAGATGCCGTGGAGAAGGAAATGGCAACCCACTCCAGGATTCTTGCCTGGAGAATTCCATGGATAAAGGGGCCTAATGGGCTATATGATCCATGGGGTCGCAAAGAGCCACTAACGACTGAGCCACTAACACAGTCACACAAAAGAATACAAATTATCTCCTAACACTGTTTGTCCTCAGCGTTCAGCCTCACCAAGTCCAGCTTTGTCTTGGGGCCTTTGTATATGCTTGGCCTTATGTCCAAAATTCCTTTTCTCTTCTTGTATGCTTTGAAAACTCCTATGCAACCTTCAAAACCAGGATTCAGAAACCTCCCCTATGAAGCTTTCCCAGCTCTCCTTCCCCTTCTGAATGCATCACACACTTAGTGCTACTCAGTACCTGCCCCTTCCATTACATGAAACACGATGGGCTGCTTCCACTCACTCACTTCTCTGTGTCCCCAGAGCCTAAACTTTAGCAGTGGGTTGAAAGACCTGATGACCTAAACTTAGGTTCCACCATTAGCTTTTTGTTACACCCTCACCAACACTGGGCATCGTTCACCCTTTACATCTTTGCCATTCTCATGGACAAACAGGCCATATAGGATTTCTTTCACTGTAAGTTCAGTCGACCATTTTAATATGTTTTCTCATAACTTCAGTGTGTGTGTGTGCACCCATTGCTTGAAATGTGTTACTTGTCTTTTTGTTGTGGGTTTAAGATTTTCCACGTTAGTTTGTAAGGACTTTTTGTTTATTAAGGAAATTCACTCTGTGTATGTCACATGAATTGCAAACATTTCCCCACACAGATCTTTAACTTTTGACTTTATGCCCCGCCATGGCTATCTTAAACTAATTTATTTTTACCAAATCTAACTTGTCGATATTTTTCTTTGTGACTTCTTATTTTCACAACTTGCTTAAAAAGGTTTCCTTCGTTCTGAGATTATCAACATATTTTCCCTCTATGTTTTCTTCTTTCTTGCCTCTCCTTCATTCTTTTCCTCCTCCTTCCCTTCCTTCCTTTCTTTCTTCAATGCACTTGGAATTAATTTTTACGTAGGAACAAGACAGGAATCCAGCTTAGTTTTATCAAATAACTGGCTAGTTGTTCTCACACTGTTGATTAAATCATTCTTTTTAAAAACAAACAAACAAAACCCATTGGTTTGAAATACTTCCTTTAACTTTGCACAAGTTTTCTTAAAGACTTAGGTTTATTTTTTGAGTTCTTTGAGGTGTTCTGTCCTCTCTATTCCTGACCCAATACTAAATTGTTTTGGTTACTGTAGCTTCATAAAATATTTTAATATCTGGTGTTATTTTCCTTATTCTTCAGCACAGATTTTTCTTATTTTTTCTGAGTTTTTCAAGTGTTTTTTTTTCCACCCAAAAGGACTATAAAATCACTGTCTGGTTCTGAAAATATCCTGTTGAAATTGTGACTAACACTAGCAAATTATTTTAATGATATAGGTACAGAGATATTAACGGCAGCATCGTGTATAAAAGGAACAAAGAATTGCAAAGCTGAATGCCTATTAACAAGATGATACATTAAAACACATAAAATGCATTAGTAAAAAATGTGTATTGATGTTAACTGCATCCATATGAATGACTCTTTGAAGCATAATATTAAGTAAAAAGGAGCCAGTCAAAGAGGAAAATGAAGACAATATTATACAATATATGTCTGTATATATGGGCACATGCATGCACGTGTGTAGGTAACACAAAAATATATACTTTGCTCAATAATGCATATTTAAACAGTACAAAATGAAAAGAAATGTATGGAATTTATAAATACAAATTCAGAGTTGTGAGTACTTATAGTGGGGCAAGGAGGGGATATAGGTGTCTTATCCCCTAACATCTTATCCTAGGTGTCTTAACCAACGTTGATTTTGTTTCATCTCCTGCTAAAGTGAAGATACAGGAGAGTTTGTTGTATTATTCATTATACCTTTTTGTATGTCTTAGATGTTGATAATTCTTTTTAATTAAAGAGGTCTATTGAGTACATAAAATAATTCACAAACAAAATAGGAGACTACACTTATTCTTGGATGAGGGATGTCAACACTGGCATCTTTTCCATTCTCTGGGACTCTTAGGTGGTATATATCTATCATTTCCCTTTCTGCTTTGTACTGGGACTCCTTAAATATTTATATAGTTATATGTTTATAAGGCATTAAATATAAAACCAAGGTTGAAATAGGAAAATGTTTGCCTGTTTATTTAAAGAGGAACTCCCACTGTTTAGAAGAAATCCTAGAGAATCAAATGGGCTTGACTAGATAAAAAAAAATTTTAAGAATCTTCCATATAACCAAAACATTATAAAAATTCAAAAGACAAATGAAAAATTAGAAAAATATTTATAATAATACGGGAAAGGATTCATACACTTGATACATAAGAATGTTCAGACTAATCAATAAGAACATAGTGAGAAATTCACTGAAGAATAAATACAAATGGACAATGAACAAAACAAGCTAGGCTTACTAAAGTTAATTAAAACAGCAAGGTGAATATTTGTTTAACCTGTTAAATAAACAAAAATTAAAGATAAAAATTTTAACCAGAACTCTGAGGTAGGTACTCTCATACACAGCTAGTGGGAGTTTTATTGAGTAAAACTTTTGGAATGTAATGAGAAAATATCTCCAGAGCCTTGAAACAAATAACTCTGAAACAGTAATGCCTTCTAGAGATCCATTCTGAGAAGGATAAAACATTCAAATATTCGTTTGTATGGACATCCGCCCTCACCTGCATATTTATTTATTCCACACACTCTTCGAGGGCAGAGATTTAATCAATACACTTCACTTTTTCCTTGATAAAACTTTCCTTACATTTTTGTGGCTCTCACCCCTAGCTGAGGAAGACTGTAGAAAGAGAGGATTGTTTTAACCTTCAGAAGCGAAGATGTAATAGATACTTATTTCTTTTTTTTTTTTTTGCATTTTTAAGATGCTTATTTCTTGTTTGGAAAGAAATGAGTTCTTTCAAACTCTTGAAATATGGATTTTTCCTTAAAATCGGGAGAAATCCGTGTCCTTTCTCTAGTGTAACTTGAAGGCATGTGGCATCCTGTTTCTGCCAGGCAGTTTTCTGGGCAGCTTATCTGTAATCTGCTATGGTTTGAAGCTGGGTTTCTCCACCTTAGCACTCTCGATGTTTGAGGCTGGATGGCGCTTTGTGGTCGGGGCTATCTTGTCCATTGCATCCTTGGACTTTATCCATTAGATGCCAATGGACAACACACAGTCATGACAAACAGCAATGCCTCTCAACAGTTCTGCCTCCCTGGAGGTTGAGAATCCCTGGTTTAAAAAGTTCTTTCTGGGAGCATAGATTTCTTTTTCCTCTGGGCTGGGGACATAAACCCTTCTTTTGGGTGGAGGAGTGCTGATTTGACATCATAAGAAGAGCATGTTGTCCTGTGCTCAGAGGCTCAGTCATGTCTGAGTCTTTGAGACCCCATGGACTGTAGCTCGCCAGGCTCTTCTGTCCATGGACTCCTCCAGACAAGAATACTGGAGTGGGCTGCCATTTCCTTCTCCAAGGGATCGTCCCAATCCAGGCAACAATCCTGTGTCTCTTGTGTCTCCTACATTGCAGGCAGATTTTTTACCAATAAAGTCACCTGGGAAGCCTCAAAAGAGCATATAGGATGGAATTCCACTGAGACCAACTTGGGGAAATGCTATCTGCCATCCCCACTTTGCTACTAACCTGCTGTGTGCTCTTGCATTGGCCATTTTCCATCCTGGACCTTAATTTCCCCATCTGCCAAAATTAAGAATTTTAGCTAGAAACCATGACTTTTAAAATCGAAGGGTTTCTCTGATAGCTCAGTTGGCAAAGAATCCACCTGCAATGCAGGAGACCCCGGTTTGTTCCTGGGTTGGGAAGACCTGCTGCAGAAAGGACAGGCTACCCACTCCAAGATTCTGGCCTGGAGAATTCCATGGACTGTATAGTCCATGGGGTCTTCAAAGAGTTGGACATGACTGAGTGATTATCATATTCATTTTCACTTAAAATCAAAGGCTCTGTAGGGGTTGCTCCAAGATAAGAGGGGCAAAGAAGCTTCACTTTGATCTGTTTTACATTTTGGTCTTTCAAAGAAGTGTTGGAACAACGTAATCAGGTGTAGGTGTGATGACCTGGTGCCCTGAGAAGTGTTCTGGTGATGATGCCTGTTCTGGGATGTCTGTGTGGGTCCTTAGGACCAGTGTGAATGGGGCTGAGGTTTTCCCTGGGAGGGAATTGTTGCTCCTAGTGGAGAGCCATTAGCTTGACAGGCCTGTGGCCTGGTCCACACTGATGGGCCTAGACTGGGAGGCCCATGGGAGGCACTGAATGTGTCTGCTCTTGTGCGTGGGCTGCTCTGATACCTGAAGCTGGCATGGAGCCCACAGTGCCCAGGTAACTTGGTGTTCACTGACGACAGCAGGTGTGGAGTCCTCTAGCTTAAATGTGGATGTGTTTGAGTTTTATTCTTACTGGAAGATGGGCCAGGATGGATCCTAGGTCACAAAAAGAGTTGATCAAGCCCTGTTAGGCGCCTCCAGGACATCATCTATCCAAGGAAGGAGCTATGTCCATCGGGGGCTAGAGGTGAGGGGCTACAGGGACTTAGAGGCATCCTTCCTTCCTAGCATCTTGTTTTCCCCAGGATAGGAATTTACAGACATATCTAGGACACAGCCTTACAAGTAGGTCCATGAGGGAGATCAAGTCAGGAGGCAGTTGGACTCCACTTTTAAAATTGAATTAATTTTTAAAATAAAGGATATTCCCAGGGGAAACTGCATTTCTGGTCTCCTCATGGTGAAGGTCTTCACAAACGGTGGGACACCTGAGTCAGGTGTCTATTCCTCAAGGACTTTGCAAAAGGGGTCCCAGGTATGGCTGGATCAAGAACCAGGTACCACCAACCCCTCCATGCATGACCGTGGCTTCCCTATTATAATGCTAGTGCTTATCTACTGTTCATTTTTACAGATGATCACAAACAAGGCTGAACAATGGTCTGTCTCCGCTTTTTCATCCATGTTGTATGTAGATGTTGTCAGAAAAACATCCTTAAAAAGTTATTCTTTTTCCTCCTTTAATGTGACTAAAGATCTTATAGAGAGGAGGTGAGAAAAATCTCCTGGCTTTTAATCCAATTGAAATTTGAAAAGTTGTTTTCATAGTGTTGTTTGACATTTTGCTATCTTTTCCAGAGCTGTTTTATTTTTTCTCTCTTTTTGAGCTTATCTGAAATCATGAGAATATCTGCCATTCCCAAAGTGGGTATGACTTCAAACATCAGTGGTCTGAGGTGGAGATTGTTCAGTGAAAGGGCTCATTAGCAAGATCAAGAGGCTCTGACAGTGATCATCTCAGGATGGAGTGTTGAGAGCCACTCTGGGTTTGCTCATGACCTAGGGAATCTCTGCTCTGGGCAACTGGACAATTCCCAAAGCAGCTTCACTGCTGGGCATGGTAATCAGGAGCTATTTTAGGAAGCCTGAGCATCCTGAAATAAGAGTTTTGACAAACTGGACAAAAGGATCCTAAATGGGTGTGTCCTCAAGTTCTTTTGTCAACAATAGATGAGGGATGTGTCCAGAATTGACAAGACCCAGGAAGAGGCCCTCTTTCTCTGGTGTGGTCTCTGGATGGGGCTGCTGGGAATTCAGCTTGTTGTCTAGGAAAGCAAGTCAAATCAGCTCTGCCATTGCCGTTTAGTCAAGCAGTCAAGTCTGAGTCTTTTGTGACCCCATGGGCTGCAGCCCACCAGGCTCCTCTGTCCATGGGATTTCCCAGGCATACTTCAATTAAAAATAAATAAGATAAAAATTAAAAATATCTTCACAGCAAAAAGAAAGAAAGAAAAGAAAAGCAAGTCACATTAGGAATTACTACTCTTTCTCCTACTCCCAGCAGCTACTGCTATTACCTGAACACAATTTATCAGATGTGCCATGTAATAGACTTTGGGGTTCAAGAGATGAATATATTATATCTGTCCAGGAAAAAGAGACTGGATTCAAGCCCACATGGAGAGATTTGGATTGTTAAAAATTTTTTTTATTCTCACCCTTGTTAAAGTTGATCAGGAAGACTTCATTCAAGGGACAAGTGCAATGGTGTTTTGCAGTAGGGGAGAGAGACTGAGTTCAACTCTAAACGAAACAAAAAAAAAGTAGGGATTTATAGCCAAGAAGCAGGTTGGGTGGTCAGTGTATGGACAGTTACCAAGAGGGTAGGGGGATTCTTGCTGAGGGCAGGCCAGGAAGATCAGATATCACTTAAGAGGATACAGGGGGATAAGGAATTAAATCAAATATTGAGGGTGATCAGATACTACAGGGGAGGAGACTCTCACTAAACTACATGGCAGATTTCTTTATCTCGAGCACCAGACCCAAGGCTGTGTCCCAGTGGAGGAAGGGCTGAGGGGGGCCTGCCTGAAGTTGGGTTGAGGAGAGTCTGTATGAGGACTCACCACTTCAGCCGCTCATCCAGGTGTGGGTGAAAACCCTCCTAAAGATGTAGGCCCAGAACCTTCCAAGGAAGCGTGTACTGAGCCCTTTACCTTCCTCCATTTCTCTAGAGGTATCTTCTTTCCTGCTTGAACACCTCCTTTATTGTGGCTGCCCTGTAATCCAGCATCGTGGCGGTCACAATAGATATTTTACGGGCATTAATGCATTAGTGTTTACTGCACTCTGTGCTAAGACTGGGAAGAACTAAATGTCTCAAATACTAAAAAAAGAAAGAAAACTAAGGTCCAGCAAGCTTAAGTGACATACAGCTGGTAAATGGCAGATCTACTCTTCCAATCCAGGGCTCGCTTACTTCCAAAGTCCATAACTTTAGATCGTTCTTCCTCAATCTAAATCTATGTTCACAGATAACGTATGCTTATCCTTGATTCTTGCCTGGAAAATCCCCACAGACAGAGAAGTCTGGCAGGCTGCAATCCATGGGGTCTCAAAGAGTCAGACACAACTGAGCAACTAAGCACGCACACACATCCTTGATTCTAGGAATGAGTCTAGTGAATATCAATATGCTTGTCAATATTCAGGAACTTGGAGGCTGAATTCACCCCCTTTTCTTCTCTACTTTCCTGTTCCTTCCTCTACTGCTTAGAGGAGAAAGAACAAGTAAAAGACAGTTTCATGTTTTATATCTTATACTTTAGTCTGCTCTAGCATCCATAATGAAATACTATAGACGGGGAGGCTTAAACAACTGAAACGTATTTTCTCATAGTTCTGGAGGCTGGAAGTTCAAGATCAAGGTATCAGCAGGGTTGACTTCTTTTAAGATCTTTCTCCTTGGGCTTATAGAGGGCTGTATCCTCACTGTGTTTCACGTGGCCCTTTCTCTGTGCATGCTCATTCCTGGTATCCCTCCCTCTTATAAGGGCACCATACCTATTGGATTAGGGGCCCACCCATATGACCTCATTTAACCTTAGTTATCTCTTTAAAGACTAGACCATATCTTCAAATATGTATTTTGAGATGTGCAGGGGGTTAGTACCTCAACATCTGAATTTTGCAGGGGCACAGTTCAGTCTATAACACCTTATCTATTTTAAAAATCAGCTATAAAAGATGCAAAGATGAAAAAGACCTTCTCTGCACCCACTGGGAGCTTACAGATTAGATATATATACCTAAAGAAATACAGAGATTGATGAGTAATTTTGGAACTCTGTACAGGGTCAGGCTGCTATGGACTACAGTGGTTAAGAAATGCTTCTGGGTTAGGAGGCAACATACAGAGGGCCTTGAAAGATGCATATGTGTTTCTAGAAACTCAGAGAAGACATCCAGCCTAAAAACTGAATAGACGTGAAAAATCAGCCCTCAGTTGAATGGAATTCAGGGAGAATTTCCAGGGCATCTACCTTTCTGCCGGCATTGAACTAAAATTGGGGAATAGAAAAAATAAAACCTAGGACTTTCCCCTAAACGGCCCACACTCCAGAAAAAGGGTGATTTTAGAGCAGTTCAGGGATTGATGCTATATAGGGAAGTTTGCAGCTTAGCCCAGCTGTCTGAAATTGGTCTGTGGGAACAGCTGTGGAGATGTGTCACTAGTGGACCCAATGCTGGGTATGGGGCAGGGGTGTGGTGGGTCTATGTTTGTGCTCATAACTTTGGCTCCACTCTGCTCTTCCTGAAATGTCCCCCTGACCTGAGCCTACTGCCCCTTCCTCGTCCACATTGTTTTGATCGAATATTTCCGTCTACTATTTAGTTTACATATTGTTTAGATTTTGAGTTCTCTGTGGCAGGAGAACTTGTCTTGTTATGCTTTGCTGTTTGCATAGCTCACTCTGTGTGTGTGATGCACCTTTGAAGACACAGATGTTGATCAGAGTTTGGGTTCCAACCACAACAGATTTTGACCTGACTATCTAAATCCTCAAAACATTTGAAACCAGAGTGTAAACCCATTGTCCTCACAACTCTAATTGCCATTAATTGCTCTAATATGCTGGTTCTTCTTTTTGATTGCCTGTCCTTTAGAAG
Organism: Capricornis sumatraensis; assembly: GCF_032405125.1. Taxonomy (NCBI): domain Eukaryota; kingdom Metazoa; phylum Chordata; class Mammalia; order Artiodactyla; family Bovidae; genus Capricornis; species Capricornis sumatraensis. The sequence continues at coordinate 23,470,464 of NC_091069.1, read as the reverse complement.
AAAATCAGTGATTTATTAATTACAGCTTTTATCTGGAGAGTAAAGCATTTCTAAATATATATTTTCAGGCCGAACTGCACATAAAAGGATGCTGCTGGGTGAGATACTGGTATGCATGCTCAGTCACTCAGTTGTGTCCGACTCTTTGTGAGCCTTTGGACAGTAGCTTGCCAGGCTCCTCTGTCCATTGGATTTTTCAGGCACGAATACTGGAGTGGGTTGCCATTTCCTCCTCCAGAGGATCTTCCCAACCTAGGAATCGAACCCACATCTCCTTAATTAGCAGGTGGATTCTTTACTGATGAGAGAGAAATACTAAGATGGGGTTTTCAAAGATCCTTCCTCCAGTATAAAGAGCCCCGTGGCCATCCAGGGATCTTCTCACTCTGTGCAGCTTAACCAAGTCCATTTTCTATGTGGTGATAACAGGAAAACAGATAATACTGCAAGAGGTAGCCTTCAAGCTCAGTGACTCACATATCCTTTCTGGTCCAAAGTAGTGGCAGGTGAGACTGCAAGGCCTGGGTCATGAAGAAATGCTTGAGGAGACCAGCAGGTGGTACAGCAGGAACTCAGCTTTCTTCTTTAGTGAATCCCAGCAGGACCTCTTCTGGCGACACGGGGTGACAGCAGTATTAACCAAAACCATGGGTGCCCAACTTCATTCCAGCTGATGGAGCCTGGCTGGGGCTGCCCTCCTTTTAAAGGCCTAGAGAGTGCTTTCTGGGGTCTCAGCTCTCCATCTTAGTGGGGCTGATGCTCACTATCTCACTTCATGTGGGGCCCCTGGCTTTCTCCTTCTCTGCCAGCCCTTCAGGACCTGTGTATCTTTTTGCAGGTTTCATCACATAGCACTTTTCTTGGAAATTTCTCTAAGGTTTACTATTTTCCCCTGTGAAGCCACAGAAGGGGAATTACAAGCTGAAGGTTTTAGCGATGCACACAAACTTCTTACCCCATCCACTATGTTCCACGTGACCTTAGGATGTCAGCCCACGTGGGCCTTGTCTCTACCAATACACAGTCCACTATAATGCGATCACATACATTCATATCGATGATGGTGGTGGTGATGCTTTAGTTGCTTAGTCGTGTCTGACTCTTGCAAACTCATGGACTGTAGCCCGCCAGGCTTCTCTTGTCCAGGGGATTTTTCCAGAAAAGAACACTGGAGTAGGTGGCCATTTCCTTCTCTAAGGGATCTTCCTGACCGAGGGATCGAAGCTGGGTCTCCTGCACTGCAGGTGGATTCTTTACCTACTGAGCCACCAGGGAGGCCCATATAGATAATGGCAACTGCTCAAAACTACTAGATATCAGACACTTGAAAGGGAAAGTGTTAGCCGCTCAATTGTGTCTGATTCTTTGCAACCCCATTGGACTGCAGTGTAAAAGGCTCCTCTGTCCAGGGAATCCTCCAGGCAAGAATACTGAAGTGGGTAGCCATGCCCTTCTCCAGGGAATATTTCTGCCCTAGGGATCAAACCCAGGTCTCCTGCATTGCAGGAAAATTCTTTACAGTCTGAGCCACCTTGTGGTAAATGGTAGGTTAGGTAATTTATGTATATGATTTAATCTTCACAACAACTTTGAAAATTAGTCATTATGCTGATTGGAGGAGTAGCTTGCTCAAAGTAATAAATCTGGTAAGAAGAACCACAGACCCAGAATGTCTTTGGGACTCCAAATCTTTTGTTCTTTGCCTCAAGCTAAGCTGTCTCTCAGTGATCATCTTAGTCCAGTTGAGTTCAAACACGTGCCCACATGTACATGAGTGTGTCAAACATGTATGGATATGTAATGTTTGTCATTTTTATGTCTGTGGTTCCAAATCCCTCAGGACACAGTTGTATCATCTCATCCCAAGCCCTGGACTACCTTTTTCGGCCTATCTCAGAAACGGTATTCATGGTTTTACTGTTTTAATTTTCTGTGCGGATGATGAGAGCAATGTGATTTTTTACACGGTTTTATATGGAATTGAGCCCAGTTTACAGACCATAAATGATACAGCTGACTTCTTATGCTTTTGAGAGTCCTATACCATGTGTGAAAGTTAAACTGTTTTTGTTTTCTGGGCAGTCAAGGCAGCAGGCAGGAGGCTCCCTTATCTGTTGCTGAGGCTCTGTCCAGCCTCATCTCCTGTAATCCTCCCAGCAAGCTCTGAGATCAGAATTAAGATAACCCCTCCAATTTTACAGCTGAAAACTCTGAGCTCAGAGAGGTTATGGCATTGGACTCAGATTACCCATCAGGAAAGGTGCAGACCTAGAATTTCCCCAACTCAAAGTCCTGCCGCCCCAGTGGATTGGCTGTACTCCGTCCTCCCAGACTGGGGGCACTGCAGGCTCCCTCAAGAGGGAGAGATGTGGTCAGCCTGAGAGTGCCAGGATCAGAGGAGAAGCACACAGGGGCTCATCAGACCCTGTGCTGTGTTCTCTCGTTTCAATAAAATATGATCTCCATACTGATAGGATGAAGGGGGCTTCCCTCGTGGCTCAGATGGTAAAGAATCTGCATGCAATGTAGAAGACCTGGGCTCGATCCCTAGGTTGGGAAGATGCCCTGGAGTAAGGGAATGGTGTATGTGGTTATGTGAAAGTCACTCAGTTGCGTCCAACTCTTTGCAACTCCATGAAATAGTCCACAGAATTCTCCAGGCCACAGTAGTAGAGTGGGTAGCTGTTCCCTTCTCCAGGGGTATCTTCCCAACCCAGAGATTAAATCAGGGTCTGCTGCATTGCAGGTGGGTTCTTTACCAGCTGAGCCACCAGGGAAGCCCAAGGGAATGGCTACCCACTTTAGTATTCTTGCCTGGAGAATTCCATGGATAGAGGAGCCTGACAGGCTACAGTCCATGGGGTCGCAAAGAGTCGGACACAACCGAGTGACTAACTGTAACTATGCAGACTGCTCGATGTAGTCCTGAGTTCATTACATCATTTTTTTAATTGGAATATAATTGCTTTACAATGTTGTGTTAGTTTCTGCTGTACAACAATGTGAATCGGCCACACGTACACATAGGGAGGCCTCTTAAGCCTCCCTCCCACCCTCCGCCCCACCCCTCTGGGGCAGCACAGAGCACCAAGCTGAGCTCCCTGCGCTTCGTGGCAGCTTCCCACTGGCTGTCTATTTTACACATGCTAGTGTATATATGTCAGTGCTACCCTCTGTGTTGCTCTCACTGAAAGAAAATGTCACCGATGCTCAGATGGTGGCCCGGAGATGAGCAGTATGGGGACCCTGGGGAAGAAGACCTGCAAGGAGATGGGGAACAAGCCGAGTACATCGCAGGGGTGGGGGCAGAGTGCAACCCCAATCCACATCCTTTACATCACACTTTATGCTTTTCAAAGTGAGCTCACTGCTCTTACTTCGTTGTGCTGCTTTATGAGAATGGAATATGGTTTTCCTCCTTTGACAGAGGATGGAACAGAGGCCCAGTGAGATCCAGTGACTCCTTCAGCCTCGCTCAGCAAGTGTGGGATCCTGGGGCTTGCTCTTGATTAGGCGATTGTGTGATGTGTGAAATAACGAGCCTTCTCCATGGAGTTGTTTTGTAGCCACACTGCCTCCCTTCTCATCAGAGTTCATGATTCATACATCCTAGTTTGTGATGAAAAATATACGTTTTCCCGTGGCTTAGCCTTTTTGCCCTGAACTGAATCTAATGACTGGGGTGGTCTTCTAATTTTTTTTTTTTTTTTGGCTTAAACAGCGGAAATTTATTTCTCATGGTTGTAGAAGCTGAGCAGTCCAAGATCAAGGTGCTCTCAGATTCAATGGTTGGTGAGGATCTTCTTGATTTGTGGGAGGCTATCTTTTTACCATGGACTTCCCTGGTGGCTCAGATGGTAATGAACCTGCCTGCAAAGTGGGAGGCGAGGGTTCGATCCCTGGGTTGGGCCGAGTCCCTGGAAAAGGGAATGGCTACCCACTCCAGTATTCTTGCCTGGAGAATCCCTCAGTACATAGGGTCAGAAAGAATCAGACACAACTGAGTGACTAACACAGTCACTTTTCATCTCTTTATTGTCTTCTTACATAGGAGAGAGAGAAATCATCTGTTTCTTGTCAGTTAGGATCTTCTTTACATTGAGCTGAAATCCCCCCTTTAATCCTAATTCAGGCCCCCAGAGCTTCACGGAATAAGTCTTCAGCTAAAATACTCTCTTCTCTGGGGCCAGCATCTCTGATTTCTTCAATCTGCTTTTACTACAAGAAGAATCTCAACCCTGCTTGCTTCCCTAGATGACTTCTGGATTCATATATCATGACAAATGAACACTCAGTTCTCCGGGTCAGATCTAATCAGGTCAGCACCCAGGGAGGACTCTGAGGCTGTGTTAACCCCTGGCGTTCGCAGTGAGACAGTCTCTGAGGAGGACATGCCCCTCCAGCCCACATGGCCCATTTTCTGCCAGGGCTCTCTGCTGGTTCTGGAGGTGTCTGTCTTCCTTACTACAGTGGCTCTGTGAGGATAATGGGCACGGTGATTTCTGCTATCCCTGCCCCCCAACACGTACACACCTGTGAGCTCCATCAGCAACACGGAGCATTTACTGAACACGAGTTATGCACAAGGTGTGGTCCAGGCTCTAAGGTGATGAGAGACAGGGGAATGTTGTCTATGGAGCACATCTGTTTACAGGTTGTTTCCACCTCTATCATCAATGACCCACGTCCTGCAGCCCAGTGTAGTAGTGAAATCAATGTCAACCCCAGTGGTGATAGATTTTGCCAAAATCAGGGATCAGAAAAATAGGGGGATGCTCAAAACAGGGGCCAAAGAGAAAGTGTTTGAAATGTGGCTGTTGAGAGGCCAGCAGGGACAACACCATTGCTGAGACACAAGCTGGGAACAGACCCCTGAGCTGGTGTTGGAAACAACAGCATTGGGAATGAGTCATAAAGAGAGTGAAGGGGTCCGAGGAATCCTGAGGGATCCGGGTGCTGCTTAAAGCAGAGGCTGGCTTCCAGGTCGGCTTCTGTGTGTTCCCTGCATGTGGGTCAACATGTCACCAAATGCAAGTCCATGTGCCTGATGCACAGGTGGTGCCAAACAAACTGAAACGTTGGACTCTGAAGCAGAGGAAAGATTTTTGCAGGGCCATGCAAGAACAGGTGACTTCTGCTCAAAAAACCCTAAATTCCCCCAAGGGGTTTCAGCAAAGCATTTTAAAAAGCTGGGTGAAGGAGGGGCACCCCAGCCTTTGTGATCAGCTCCTGTGCAATTCTCTGTAATCCTCTGATAGGGTCAAGTTGAGATGTGGGGGCAGGGATTAACATTAATAATCCTTAGGCACCAGTAGGTCTGGGGGCTGTGTGCTCTTGATGTTAAGTAGTTAATTTCTTCTACTTAGTGGTGGTTTTTAGCATCTGAAAAACTCAGGAAATATGCATAAGATTACCTGGCTACTTCAGGAAGAAGTTTTCAGCAGAGGATATGGGGGAAGGGTCTGTCCCAGGAATGCCGCCTAGGGTCCTGCTTGGTGACCAAGTCAAGGGTGCAATGGATGGCAACGTGAGGATGTGTGCATGCTAAGTCACTTCATTCGTGTCTGACTCTGTGTGGCTCTGGCCTGTAGACCCCCAGGCTCACCTGTCCGTGGGATTCTCCAGGCTAGAATACTGGAGTGGATTGTCATGCTGTCTTCCAGAGGATCTTCCTGAACCAGGGATAGAACCCATGTCTCCTGCGTCTCCCGCATTGCTCGTGTTTTCTTTACTACCAAGCCACCGGGGAAGCCCGATATGAGAATATTAACCACCTTTCACAGATGAGGAAAGGCGGAGATTCCTGGCCAGTTGTGAAAATAGTCGTTTAGGCATTGACAGAATCAAAATTAAATTCTGAGCCCTGACCCTGTAATTTCCATCACTTTCTATTAACCTGGGGCCGTTTCTCCATCTTTCCTCCCAGCCACAGTGACCTCTATTACAATAGACTGCCTGTGCATTAAATGTTCTATACTGACGTGCTGGGCTTTAGAATTACAAATTTAAACCCTACATCCTGTATGCGATTTAGCCTGGTAAAACATCAACAGCTCTCCACTTAATGATCTACAGGTTCTTTTTTTTTTTTTTTTTAAGCAGAAGCCAAATATATATATATTTATTTGCACGTATTTCTTGTTAGATAATAAATTCTAGGGCTTCTCAGCCTTTACACTATTGACACTTTGGACTGGATAATTATTTGCTGTGGAGGGTGTCCTAGGCATTGTGGGATGTTTAGCCATACCTCTGGCCTCTACCCACTGGATACCAGTAATGATCACACCTTCTCTCCCCTACCCCCAAGAACTCCAGCTGTGACAATCAAAATGAATTCAGACATCACCAAATATGGGGAGCAAAATTGCCTGTTAACCCTCTTCACTGAAAATCACTGATCTGCTTACATGGTCGCCGATGTATCAATAAAAGATACTGAAGGGTTAGTCTTTCTCCCTCATTTTCCCAACTGCTCAGCTCTTTACCCGTGATTTCTGTTTTATACTTGGTGTTCTGGGTCATTTCTAAGTGCACACAGCCTTGCTCTAGGAAAGCTGAAGAGAAATGTCACCTTAAAAAAAATGCACAACAGGAGAGTTGCGAATTGTTTTATTGGGGGCAAAATAAGGACTGCAGCCCGGGAGACAGCACCTCAGGTAGCTCTGAGAAACTGCTCCAAAGAGGCAGCAAGGAAGGACAGAATATATCTTGATTTTGGCTATGAAAGAGTGCATGCAATCAAGCTTATATTTTTCCAGGAGCTTTCTGCCAGTCGGATGAAGCTTTCCACTAGTCACGAGGAACAGTTGTCAACATGAAGAATTTTAGTGGTTTTCTAGATATGAGGAGATACAAGTATTGGGCTCATAAAATCAGCTCCTGAAAATATCTATCTGAAGACCTGCCCTGCCAGTTTTTCGCCCAGCACAGAGTGCCTCCTTTCGGTTCTTCTCCCTGAACTCCTTGCAGGGGGTGTTGAAGGTCAGCAGCTGCAGCAGCCCATGAATTAATCCTTGTAGAGGTAGAGGGCAAGTGCCGATGGTGAGTGCCAATTTGTAGTTGATGGAAAGATGGACACAGAGAATGGAAGGGTTTCTGTGTGGCTGCCCCGGCTGAGGTCACTTACTTTCAACTGGGGTTGCAATCTTTGGCAAATGGCGACCAAGAAGGGGAAATGAGAGCATGGTCCTATTCTGTGCAATTTACTCTGTCCTGGAAACAAAAGGAAACAAACAAGCCTGGACAGGTTGGCTGTTTCTCAGATGCCAGATGTTCCTTCTCGCCCTTGGCTCACCCAGCTTCCCCCTGTGGCTTCACCAACCAGCACTGTTTCTCCACGTGCTCCGTAGTTAGCACCTTCGGTCTGCTGAGTGTCTTCCAGGCTGCATGCATGTACATTATTCTCTCAGTAAGCCTCCCCAAGCTCCAGCACTTCCACTGTGCAGATGAAGGAATGGAGTCTCCTAAGAACCCATATTTCCTTTTGGTTTTAATGAAAAAAATCTTCAACTCTGTCTTGAATGTACAGAAAAGTTATGAGTACAGTGCAAGACACTTCTGTTTCCCTGGACCATCTGAGAGTAGGTTGCTTGCCTGCTGTCCCATCACACTGGATTTCTTTAGTGTGTGTTTCCTGCAGACAGGGAAAACCTTCCACAGAAACACAATCTATGAACAGAATCATGAAATTAACATTGATGCTTTATTCTCTTGTCAACCCTTGAACACATTTGAGTTTCGCCGATTGCCCCAGTGGTATCTTTTAGGGCAAATGCATTTAGAGCTGCTTGATGTGTCTATTTGTCTGTCTCCTTGGTGTCCTTCGGTCTGGAATGATTTCTCCATTTTTAAAATTCTAATCACCTTGATACTTTGGAAGATTTCAGGCCAGTTATTTTATTGACTGTCCTAGGATTTAGGTTTGTCTAATGTTTCCTCCACTACTCCATTACAAACTCCAATCTTTTGGCCACCTGATGCGAAGAACTGACTCATTGGAAAAGACCTTGATGCTGGGAAAGATTGATGGCAGGAGGAGAAGGGGATGACAGACGATGAGATGGTTGGATAGCATCACCAACTTGATGGACATGAGTTTGAGCAAGCTCCAGGAGTTGGTGATGGACAGGGAAGCCTGGTATGCTGCAGTCCCTGGGATTGCAAAGAGTCACACATGACTGAGTGACTGAACTGAACTGAATGTTTCCTTGTGATTAGGTCATGTATCTTTAGCAGGAATATGATGGAGAGGACACTGTGTTCTGAGGCCAATTTCTTCAAGCATCTTATGCTTGCAACATGTTTCTTTTAATAGGGAACAGTATTTGCAAAACAAGTTTTGGTGCCAGTGGTGCTCACTGCTACTATGTAGACCATTTATGTTATTGCTTTAGTCACTAAGTTGTGTCTGACTCTTTTGTGACCCCATAGACTGAAGCCCACTAGGCTCCTCTGTCCATGGGTTTCTCCAGGCAAGAATACTGGAGTGGGGAGCCATTTCCTTCTCCAGCGGTTCTTCCCAATCCAAGGATTGAACCCACATATACTGCCTATTAGTAGGCAGATTCTCTACCACTGAGCCACCAGGGAAGCCCACGTAGGATATTTATGTTGTTCAGTCACTATGTCATGTCAGATTCATTGCAAACCATGGACTGCAGCATGCCAGGCTTCCCTGTCCATCACTCTCTTTAGGAGTTTGCTCAAATTCATGTTCTTTGAGCACATTTGTAGCTACAGATAAAAATAAAAGTTACACCTGTGTGTAGTATATGTGTTTGTGTACACACACATGCACATATACATCTACACGCATGTACACACATTCCCTAGCAATATCTATTGGGAGGCTCTTGAAGAGCATCACTCCTAGCAGCGTAATTTTAGCAATGTTTTAAGCTTTAATAATGTCAGAAGCAGGGATACTGTAAACTTATAAGATCATTATTTGAAACATTGACTATTTAAATCTCTTTTACATTTATTTCATTTAGAAAATTTTGAATATAAGTTTTTAATTTTTTGGTCAATGTTTTCCATCTTCAGAAAGACTAAGAAAATGAAAACTTTATAGTTCAAAATTCACAAACTCAACACATATGAAAGAAATGTAAAAAATTAATCTTTAAAATGGGGATTAGATTTCAACATATGAATTTTGGGAGGGACACATTCAATTCTGTAGCAGTTAATATTTTTCTTATTTCACCTTTGCTTTCTCAAATTTCAACAGGTCATTTGTTTATTAAAATGTATAAATTTAGGTAAGATGAACATGGCATACTCCTAAAGTAATTTTAAAATCAATGTAAATTTTTAAACATTTTAATCATACATATAAAGAGCTGCAAATGACATAATTTCTGGCTTCCTGTAAAATATTGACATTTTATAATAAAAACATTGCATCCCTTCTTATAATGTATTTAATGGAATGTAAAAACCATAGTGATTTTATACTTACCATTATTCACTTAAAAAAAATACATGAATAAACTGTTCCTGAACAGTTGCAAGTTTTCATGTCCCTTCTTTTCCTTGATGTTGTATTTCCATTTCTCTTCCCCTTCAAATTTTTAAATTAACCTAATATAGTTTTACACTTAAAAGTCTTTTGTTAATCATTCTTTCATACATCCCTGCAACAAAAATATGCACATAATTTGTAATATAGTTTGTACTTTCCCTTAATTATTATAGCTTTTAACTGTTAACATTTTTTTTTTCTGTACTGGATTCCTATTTAATATGCAATTTATCAGTATGTATGCATTTTAATATGTGTATATACATAGCAAATTTGTCCACTTATTAACTCAAAAAATAAGATTTGTTGGAAGTTATGGGTTTGTGAGGTGGATCAGAGTGGTTCACACTGTGAGTGGATCACAGTGCCAGGATTCAAGGAGGCTCCTGAGAGTTGCAGCATCTCTTTGCTTTGGGCTTCAGAGGGAGCTCAGCATAGAGAGACTTCAAATGGGCAAGAGGCACATCACTTTTGTGTATGATGGGAGAAGGAAGGCTGGGAGAGGGGAGGAGGGGGATGAGAGCTACCACGATGCCAGCCTCTACTGCAGTGTGTCTAGTACCTCCTGAAGCATCATGCTTCAACCCGAAAACCACTGTCATCAAGACAAACACACAGGTATGATCTTGGTACATAAATGTCCATTGGAAAGAGAGGTGCTGTATTTATTGCTTGCTTTTGCTGCTCATTACCTGGCAGGCTTCTTTTTCCTCATCACTTTGTCGATGGGCTCACTCAGTGGTTAGGTTTATTTTAAGTACTGGTCTCTGTGCTGAACACTAGAGGGATAAAGGTGAGTTAGACCTGGCCCCTGCTGACTAGATGTTCACAATCAAGAAGGAAGACATAAGTCCACTGTTCCTGTGGATGGGATCTTACAGGGGACAAGAGAGCATTTATGGCTGGGGGACAAGAAAGAAAGTGTTCATGGGAAAGACCTCATTTTAATTGGCCCTTGGGAAAGTGCATAGGGTTTGAATATTCCAAGAGGGTAGGAAAACAACACTTTAGAAAGAGGTGAGGAGAATTAAAAAATCTGGATCACTCCTTAATTGGTGTCTGCCAGCCATCAATCACTGTCTTGATCAAAGTCCCATGGTGACATTCAGAATGGTATCAAGTGATAGGTGATAAAATGCCCAAGACAAATATAGGTGCTTTAATTGCAATATACATTAACGCAATTAACATAATCATGGTGTTGGTAGGAGATTGCATCTTGCTCTAAAGTGCAGTAATCTGCACTGTAAAACCGTAACAGCTGCGTCTGGCTTCTTGTTTTGTGCTTTTGACATGATCGTCAACTCTTGGAGACAGGTTTTCTTATTACTTGCATTAAAAAGGAAACCAAGGGCCTTGGAAGGTGAGGTCTCTCGCCTCAGGACCACAGACGGGAAGCAACAAAGTTGGAAATCACAACCAGGCATGTCCAACTCAGAACCCTGTGCTCCGGACAGCTCACTGGCCTCCTTCTCTTGCACCTCCGTGAAACCCCAGCGTGACTGTAAATTCTGTGCACAGCTCACCTGCCCAGGCTCCCTTCATGCAATTCTGTTTGAGTTGCTGACTGATGAGTGATTGGTTCTGCAGCTGTTGTCATAGTGGTTGTGACTGGCCAAGGGTGGCTGCTTGGAGAACAGAAAGCAGAAGAGGCCACTGTCATAGGGACACAGGACAATGGAGGATATGTTTATTGTTTGGGAACCAACTGACTGCTGAGTGCATCCTCAGTAGTTCATTCTCTCATTCATTCAACAAATATTCATTGAGACCTATTATTTGCAAGACTCTTGCTAAGTACTGGAAATATAAAAAGAAAATGCTCAATACAGGGGTTTATTGGGGAGAGGGTAATTCAGACAAGGAGACTCTGAACATCAGACTCAGAGGACTCCGCTCCCGCTTCCTTAGATTTCCATCACCCCCTACCTCCTTTGGCCACCTGATGCAAAGAGCTGACTCATTAGAAAAGCCCCTGATGCTGGGAAAGACTGAAGGCAGGAGGAGCAGGGGATGGCAGAGGATGAGATGGTTGGATGGCACCAATGACTCAGCGGACAGGAGTCTGAGCTATCTCCGGGAGATGGTGAAGGACAGGGAAGCCTGGCGTGCTGCAGTCCATGGGGTTGTAAAGTCAGACATGACTAAATGACTGAACAACTACCTCCTTCGTTCATCCTTTTTCTCATTACATCTTTAAGAGCCTGTGTTCACATCATGATGTCTGTTTATGGACTCAGGAACTGAAGCTCAGGTTAGAGAACGTATCTGGGTACAAACAGTCAAGGGGCAACTATAATGGAACCCAGATTCCAGACGTCTGTCTGGGCTGGAGTTTGACCAGCAGCTATGTACCAGCAGCTGCGTTTGCACAAACCCTGCTCATCTTGATTTGTTTTTCTGAGCTGAGCAGAGTTATCTTTATCCCATTTCCTGTGCATCCTCATATCTGCATGCTCTGCTGTAGAACTGCCGCAGATTGATGGGGAGGTGCTTGAGTGCTGCTGGAGACCAAGTGGGTGTTACATGCCCTCTGTCCATTTCTATAACAGGAAAACTTTGAATTTTGCAGCCCCAATAGGTCAAAGATTGTGGACCTACTGGAGAGATTCTAGTTTTAAAAAACTTTTTTTGTTTTTAATTAAAGAAGTATGTATAAAATGGCTTCTCAGGTGGCTCAGTGATAAAAAAAAAATCCGCCTGCAGTGCAGAAGACTGTCCCCAATGCGGGAGACTCCAGTTGGATCCCTGGGTTAGGAAGATCCCCTGGAGAAGGAAATGGCAACCCACTCCAGTATTCTTGCCTGGAGAATCCCATGGAGCCTGGTGGGCAACAATCCATGGGATCACAAAGAGTCAGACACAACTGAACAATTGGGCATGCACATGTATAAAATATAATGGGAATTAGAAGGACACTGCTCTCTGTTTTGAAGGGGGCTCTTGGGGATGGTGTCTGGGGCTGCACTATTGAACTGCAGTGACCTGAATGAGATGGGAAGCAAGTCACAAAAAGCAAACGTGTGGAAGACAGCTGGAGTTTTGAATAGTTCAGACAACTGTTGTTCAGTTGCTCAGTCTTGTCTGACACTTTGTGAGCTCCTGGACTGTAGCATGCCAGGCTTCCCTGTCCTTCACCATCTCCTGGAGTTTGCTCAAACTCATGTCCATTGAGTCGGTGATGCTAGCCAACCATCTCATCCTCTGTCATCCCCTTTTCCTCCTGCTTTCAATCTTTCCGAGCATCAGGGTCTTTTCCAAAGAGTTGGCTCTTCTCATCAGGTGGCCAATTGCAACTGAGGTAAGAACTGGCCTGAGGCCACGTGTGGATGAGAATTGCAGCTGGGGCTAAAATCCAGGTCTCAGAGCTTCAGGCCAGGATGCCTAAGGCCTCCAGCTTCATGGTTCCAAGACTGCGCGGGCCCGGCTGCCAAAAAGAGACAGCCTGCAACCCCAGCTCCTCAGACTTGACAGGCACACATGGACAAAAGCTTTGGGCAGCTCTTGTCTGCCTCTCTCTGTCAACTCCCTAGGCGTCTGCTGGTGACCCTGGCCCTGGGTTGTTTACAAGTGCCGCGCCCACCTGGCTCAGAGTGTGGCCAGACTTGTGGTCCCTGTCACAGGCGGAGGACGCTTATCTCCATCTCCTGACAGCGGCTCTGGAGGGGCACCCAGGGCTCTCTTCAAGCTCTCCACTAGCCGCTGGCCCCCTTGGTTGGAAATTCAGCACCATTTCAGAGAGAAAATTGCCTCAGGGTTCTTGTTTTAGATTCACACGCCTGCAGTGCAGCTGACAAGCTGGGAGGAAGCTCAGTTTTCAGGCACCCCAGGAAATCCCCCTTGCTCCCGCAAACCCCTGCTCCCCTGGGCGGAGCTCAGAGGGGGCTTGCCCATGGGGTTAGATTGGCTGAGCATTGCCTCAGCTGCAAACACTCTCCTCCCCTGGGCAGAGCTCAGAAGGGCCACGCCCACAGGGTTTGATTGGATGAGCATTGCCTCAGCCACAAATCCCCTCATCCCCTGGGCGGAGCTCAGAGGGGCCACGCCTGCAGGGTTTGATTGGCTGAGCGTTGGCTCAGCCGCAGGGCTGCTCCTGCCTCAGGAGATGCCAGGGGTCCCCAGGCAACGCCCAGAGAGGACCATGATGAAGGAGGGAGAATGGGGCAGCCCGAGCAAGTGGGGATCTGGAGGAGGGCCTGGCAAGAGGAGAGGTGTGGCGCTGCAGGGGGCTGTACCGTGGCCCTGGGGAGGCTGAGCGCACGTGACATCTGAGCTCTGGGTGGGCAGGTGACTGGCATCTGGGAAGGGCGATCCAGGTGACAAGGCTGCAGCTGCAGGCGTGGGAGCCCTGGATGGAACTGGCACATGCAGTGGATCGGGTTTGAAGAAAGTTTCAGCCATTCCGAACAGTTTGTTATTGCTGTTTAGTGGCTAAGTCATGTCTGACTCTGCAACCCCATCGACTGCAGCCCTCCAGGTCCTCTGTCCATGGGATTTTTCAAGCAGGAAATACTGGACTGGGTTGCCATTTCCTCCGCCAGGGCATCTTCCCGACCCAGGGATTGAACCTGGGTCTCCTGCATTAGCAGGTGGATTCTTCACCGCTGAGCCACCAGGGAAGCCCTTCTGAACAGTTAGCATGTGTGTGCGCTCAGTCGTTTCAGTCGCTCCAACTCTTCGTGACCCCATGGACCATAGTCCACCAGGCTCCTCTGTCCATGGGTTTCTCCAGGCATGAATACTGGAGTGGGTTGCCACGCCCCCCTCCTAGTCTGAACAGTTTACAATTCTTTAAACATCACATCCACTCTTTGCTTCTGGCTTCTTTCCCTCCCACATAGTCCTTCACCTGACCGAATCCTACCTTTCCTCAGGGATGTAGCTAAGACATCACCTCCGGTGATGTGACCAGCTAAGCCAGCTCCTCTCCCTGCTCCTGGCTGCATTGGGAGCCTCTTCTTGGTGTCCCCTCAGCACCCCCTTCTCTCTGCCACATACTCATCTCAGGGTCTTATAATCACCCATAATTGCCCAGGCAGAGTTCACTGAGGGGGGGGAACAGTGTTTTGTTTGATCGAGCCCTAACCTGTGGACTGCACCTTAGCCGTGCACGACTCAGGATGTCTATTGATCAAAGTGGGCAGGGACCCGCCTGTGGTCTCAGGAAGGAGGAGGGAGCTGTATTGTTGAGGTCAGTCCCAGGTCAGGGGACCTGGAGCCTGGTGACTTGGTGATGGTTTCTCCTTCTTGAGCTGGGTCACCTGCAGTCTGACCTGGAACTGGCCAGGAGTCAGTGCTCGATGTAGGACAGAGGTGGTCATTGAGGGGAAAGAGGAGGGAGCCAGAGGGACTCAGCACCTGGCAGAGTCTGAAGCCATCTGTTTCCTCCCACTAGAATTCCACTGCCCTTTAGCACTACTAGGCTTGAGAGAAGGCAGAGGCTGGGCTGATGGAGAAGATGGGTGCTGTGATGAGGATGGAGAGAAAAGGCTCATGTGCTCTGTGCTTTGAGCCTCAGGCTCAGATGAACCTGACACAGAAATGCCCAGAGGGCCTGCTTGGTCCTCTCCCCTCCTCAGCCATCCTCTCCCTGCTGCAGGGAGTGCTTCACTATGGGTACCAGCTTGATCCTTTCCTGAGTCTAGGGCCCATTATCCACACCTAGTTCTTGGTGCTTTCGAGCTCCAAAAGGTCAGAGACAATGTCTGTTTTTCTGCCTGCTGTGTCCTCACTGCTGGGCAGAGTCCTGGCACAGAGAAGTTTCTGGTAGCCATATGCGGGATACAAGATTTAAAAAATGATGCACAGCTATTGACTGCCTCCTACAAGCCAGGTACCGTGCTAAGTGTCTTATGTAAGTTTCCTGATTTAGACAGTACAAACGCTTTGAGATCAGTATCCCAGTGTTACCACTTGGCGTCCAGGCCAGAAAGCTTAGGTAACTTACCTGAAGTCACACAGCCAGGAAGTCACAGAGCTAGGATGGCGGCCAGGTCTGTGTCCCATGTACCCACTGCCTGGTCTGCTGCACCCGCCTTTGCTATGGTGAGGCTGAGACTCAGAACCTGGGCCCTCCTTTCTCCCTGTTCCCTGTGTTCAGGCAGTAAGACAATCCTTTCTGTCCTACCTTCATCATGTAGCTCAACTCTTTCTCTCTTACTTCTACTCTAGCACCCTGGGGAGTTCCTGAGTGCTTCCCTTGGACTCCACCACCCCCATGTGAGCCCCTGCTTCAGTCCATCTTGCTAGAGAAATTCACCGCTTTAGGGCATCTCCTCTGCTCAGAAACCAGGAGGTGGGGGGAACCTCCCTGTAGTCCTAGGAAGCAGTCAGCACTTCATCTGTAGACACCTAGCTTTCTCTTCCTGCCCCCAGCCCACCCCACCTACCTGTGACCAGTCCATAGCTCTTTCTGGAACCTCTTTACTGAAGTCTCCTTCCTTCCTTCACATAAAGTCTCACAATCCAGTCCTTCAAAGCTGAGTAGCCTCCTTGGCTTCCTTTCCTAACACCCCTAGTGTAGAGTTAGTTAAATCCATCTCCTTGCAGTACTTTCTAGGTTATCGTTAGTATTGAGTTGCCTAGAATAGCTCCTTTTTCCTGCCTTGGAATGACTCTGATTCTTGTCTTCTGCACCACTAATTAAAAGTGAACTAAAAATAAAACCACTGTATTAAAGTGGCAAAAAATAAAATAAATACAATGAAAATAGAATGCTTTCTCCGTTTCCTCACAGCAGCAGCCACTTTCTCTTATCCCAAAAGGGAAGCTTTCTCCACTTTCAAATTATTCTCATTTTAATTGCCTCTGGTCTTAAAAAACAAACAAACAGAAAAACAGGACTGTTCAAGTTTATGTTTGTTGGGTCTAAGTGATAATCCTTTTAAATTCTATAATTAGGTGCATATGTGGTTAAAAGAGATTTCTCTGAGTTAGATTTGTAATGATAGTTTTTCAAGTTTTTAGAAGAGTTTTAAGATTTATGTGAACTGGAATAAGACATTCCTGTTAAGATAGGTTTTTAGCTCATTCAAATGAAGCCTTAAGAACTAAAATAAAAATTAGCCATAAAAAGATAAGAATTCGGCCTCTACACCAGGATGTAGAGGAGAAGAGGGCTGGAAGGATTGTTAGTAATCACCCTTGTGATGAAAAATAGTGGGCCTATTTCAAGTTCATGACTGGTTTAGAAGTCACCAGGGAGCTGAGGTCACAGAGGGAACAACTTGCAGGGAATCTGAGGTGCGACAGTGCCCATGGGGAGAGAAGAGGTGACGCTGTGCTCACCTGGGCCACATGTGACACACAATGAGGAAAACCTGGCAGGTGGGTGAAGGCTGGGTGTCGACTGCTGGGACGAAGAGAGGTCTCTGCAGCTGCTGAAAAGAGAGGTCGTGTCCTCTTGCAGACTTTTTCCATAAGCCCTATGAACCTCATCTATCCCACAGAAGATCTGAGTGAGGGGAAAAGGAGCCATGTGGGAGGGATGAGATGAGAAACCCTGCCCCAGCCCCCCTCCACTTCCGCTACAGAATGATAGGTCTAATCTGGGGCCCTGGAGAAGGGCTGCCCTCCTGTCCATGGTCACTGGGGATTGAATACTCAGGGCATCAACTGAAGGAAGGGAGAGGGGAGGACCACTCCTCCTCCTGGGGGAAGGGAGGGATCAGGTCCTGGGCCCACAGTGGCAGAAGGGAGGAGGCAGGAACACCTGGAGGACCACACTGCAGGAAGCCAGGGATGAGGTACAGGGTTCAGTTCTGATTAGGGATCTAAGGGCAGTTCCTAATCAGGATTCCAGAGAAGGCACCTCCCTAAGGAGATTTCAGTGACAAATAGAGCAGAGAGAGAGGGACAGGAGAGCCCAAGAGTATGGAAGGAGACCCTTTCTGAGTCACAAAGGGAAGACCGAACTTGGAGTCAAACAGACGTTGCCCTGGTACACCCTAGACACAAGCTGTCTCTACAGGAATGTTGAAGACTATGGTATGCTGAGGGTAACTACAGCAACAAGTCGCACCCCAGCCCAGCCCCTGACACTGGAGACCCAGCCAAAGGGAAGGCATGTCCACAAAAACTATTTACCCCAGCCTCTCCTGTCCTACACGTTCATGTTGTGCTCTCAGCAAAATATCATGAGGTGTTTGAAAAGGCAAGGAAAAGCAGCACTTCCCTTCCCTCTGAGAAAAAAAACAAAAACACACCCGAGACAGCAATCAACAGAACTCAACCCAGATATGACATATCTGCCAGGGAATTTTAAATAACTATGATTAATATTCTGAAGGCCCAGATGGTTTCACTGGTGAGTGACATCAAACATTTAAGGAAGAAGTAATATCAATTCTACACAAATTCTTCCAGTAAATAGAAACAGGAACACTTATAAACTCACTTTATTTATTTTTTAACTTTTTAATTTTGTATTGGGAAATGCAGAGTTCCAAAGAATAGCAAGAAGAAATAAGAAAGCCTTCTTCAGTGATCAGTGCAAAGAAATAGAGGAAAAGAACAGAATGGGAAAGACTAGAGATCTCTTCAAGAAAATTAGAGATCCCAAGGGAACATTTCATGCAAAGATGGGCTTGATAAAGGACAGAAATGGTATGGACCTAACAGAAGCAGAAGATATTAAGAAGAGGTGGCAAGAATACACAGAAGAACTGTACAAAAAGGATTTTCATGACCCAGATAATCACGATGGTGTGATCACTCATCTAGAGCCAGACATCCTGGAATGTGAAGTCAAGTGGGCCTTAGAAAGCATCACTATGAACAAAGCTAGTGGAGGTGATGGAATTCCAGTTGAGCTGTTTCAAACCCTGAAAGATGATGCTGTGAAAGTGCTGCACTCACTATGAGTGTGAGTGAATGTGTGCACTCACTATGTGTGAATGTGCCAGCACATTTGGAAAACTCAGCAGTGGCCACGGGACTGGAAAAGGTCAGTTTTCATTCCAATCCCAAAGAAAGGCAATGCCAAAGAATGCTCAAACTACCGCACAATTGCACTCATCTCACACGCTAGTAAAGTAATGCTCAAAATTCTCCAAGCCAGGCTTCAGCAATATGTGAACCGTGAACTTCCTGATGTTCAAGCTGGTTTTAGAAAAGGCAGAGGAACCAGAGATCAAATTGCCAACATCCGCTGGATCATGGAAAAAGCAAGAGAGTTCCAGAAAAACATCTATTTCTGCTTTATTGACTATGCCAAAGCCTTTGACTGTGTGGATCACAATAAACTGTGGAAGATTCTGAAAGAGATGCGAATACCAGACCACCTGACCTGCCTCTTGAGAAATCTGTATGCAGGTCAGGAAGCAACAGTTAGAAATGGACATGGAACAACAGACTGGTTCCAAATAGGAAAAGGAGTGTGTCAAGGCTGTATATTGTCACCCTGCTTATTTAACTTATATGCAGAGTACACCATGAGAAACGCTGGACTGGAAGAAACACAAGCTGGAATCAAGATTGCCAGGAGAAATATCAGTAACCTCAGATATGCAGATGACACCACCCTTATGGCAGAAAGTGAAGAGGCGCTAAAAAGCCTCTTGAAGAAAGTGAAAGAGGAGAGTGAACAAGTTGGCTTAAAGCTCAACATTCAGAAAAAGAAGATCATGGCATCCGGTCTCATCACTTCATGGGAAATAGATGGAGAAACAGTGGAAACTGTGTCAGACTTTATTTTTTTGGGCTCCAGAATCACTGCAGATGGTGACTGCAGCCATGAAATTAAAAGATGCTTACTCCTTGGAAGAAAAGTTATGACCAACCTAGATAGCATATTCAAAAGCAGAGACATTACTTTGCCGACTAAGGTCCATCTAGTCAAGGCTATGGTTTTTCCAGTAGTCATGTATGGATGTGAGAGTTGGACTGTGAAGAAGGCTGAGCACCGAAGAATTGATGCTTTTGAACTGTGGTGTTGGAGAAGACTCTTGAGAGTCCCTTGGACTGCAAGGAGATCCAACCAGTCCATTCTGAAGGAGATCAGCCCTGGGATTTCTTTGGAAGGACTGATGCTAAAGCTGAAACTCCAGTCCTTTGGCCACTTCATGTGAAGAATTGACTCACTGGAAAAGACTGATGCTGGCAGGGATTGGGGGCAGGAGGAGAAGGGGACGACAGAGGATGAGATGGCTGGATGGCGTCACTGACTCAATGGATGTGAATCAGAGTGAACTCCAGGAGTTGGTGATGGACAGGGAGGCCTGGTGTGCTGCGATTCATGGGGTTGCAAAGAGTCGGACACGACTGAGCGACTGAACTGAACTGAACTGATAGTCAGTTAACAGTGTTGTGTTAGATTCAGGTGAATAGCAAAGGGATTCAGTACATATACATGTATCATTTCTCCCCCAAACTCCTCTCCTATCCAGGATGCCACATATCATTGAGCAGAGTTCCATGTACTCTACAGTAGGTTCTTGTTGTTTATTCCATTTTACATATAGCAGCGTGCACAGGTCCATCGCAAACTCCCTAACTGTCCCACCCCACCGGCAGCCATTATTTTGTTCTCTGTCTCTTTCTGTTTTGTAAGTAAGTTCATTAGTATCAATTCTTTTTAGATTCCACATAGAAGGGATGTCATACAGTATTTCTCCTTCTCTATCTGACTGACTTCACTCAGTATGACACTCTCTAGGTCCATCCACGTTGCTGCAAATGGCATTATTTCATTCTTTCTAATGGTTGAGTACCATTGCATTGTGTATATGGACCACACTTTCTTTATCCACTCCTCTGTCGATGGACATTTAGGTTGCTTCCATGTCTTGGTTACTGTAAACAGTGCTGCAGTGAATATTGGAGTGCATGTGTCCTTTTGGATCATGTGTTTCTCTGGATGTATGCCCAGGGGTGGGATTGCAGGGTCATATGGTAGCTCTATTTCTAGGTTTTTAAGGAACCTCCATAGTGATCGCCATAGTAGCTGTGCCAATTTACATTCCCACCAACAATGTAGGAGGGTTCCCTTTTTGCCACATCCTCTCCAGCATTTATTGTCTAAACTCACTTTATAAGGTTAACATCTCCCTAAGTCTCATGAATATAAGGCAACAATCCTTAAGAAAATACTGGTAAATCAAAGTCTTCAGTACATAAAAGGTGATACATCATGTCCAAGTGGGACTCATCTTGAGTTCAACACTGGTTTCACATTTGGAGTTTGAAGAAATTAATTCACTTATTATGAGGCTAAAGAAGACGAACTTTATATGACCATCTCAGTCAGTTCAGTTCAGTTCAGTCGCTCAGTTGTGTCCAGTGCTTTGCAACCCCATGGACTGCAGTACGCCAGGCCTCCCTGTCCATCACCAACTCCCGGAGTTTATTCAAACTCATGCCCATTGAGTCAGTGATGCCATCCAGCCATCTCATCCTCTGAGATGCTAAAGAAGATGAACTCTATATGATCATCTCAATAGAGGCAAAAAAAAGCATTTGGCAAAATTTAGCACATATTCATGATATAAACTTAAGCAATTTAGGAATAGTAGAGAACTTCCTTCACCTAATAAGGAGTGGCAGGGGATCCTAGGATCAAATACAACCTGTGATGAATGTGAATTGAACTGCATACAATCATGTTACACAACCTTGGTGGAGGTGGTAGGGAATAAGGACCTAAGAAACTTTGGATGGATGCTTTAAGGATAAAGATGGAAAAGAACTACTGATCAATGCTGTACTCTGATTGGCAAGTTTCTTTCTCACTGAATGTAGGTTGCTGCTGCTGCTAAGTCACTTCAGTTGTGTCCGACTCTGTGTGACCCCAGAGACAGCAGCCGACCAGGCTCCCGGTCCCTGGGATTCTCCAGGCAAGAACGCTGGAGTGGGTGAATATAGGCTAGCAGTTCCGAAATTGCTATATGGCTGCTAGGGTTTAACAGGTATGGCTTCCCTGGTGGCTCAGTGGTAAAAATTTGCCTGCCAATGCAGGAGATGTGGGTTCAATCCCTGGGTCAGGAAAATCCCCCAGAGAAGGAAATGGGAACCCACTGCAGTATTCTTGACTGGTGAATTCCATGGATGGAGGAGCCTGCTGGTCTATGGTCCATGGGGTCACAAAAGAGTTGGAAGTGACTCAGTTTCTAAACAACAACAACATAAGCCGTAGTTAATAAGAGTGGAGTTTCTCACTGTCAGAGAAAGAAAATACTGATAAGCAAGAGGGATGAAGGTAAGAATGAACCCTGAGTTGCTGGATTAGATTTAGGGATATCAATATGAACTCCTACTTATTTTGATATGTTAGTGAGTGTACCACTAGTAATGGAAATAGTTATGTGCAGCTACAGAATAAAAATTATTCTAAAGCTAGTTAAAAAATGGTAAGGATAACTTTATTAGGACTATTACAATAGGGGTAGTTCAATAGAGAAGATAGATTGCACTCAACTCTTTACACAGCAAATACAGCTGGGGACATATAGCCAACAGAGTAAGGGGGTCAGTGGATGGAAAATTACTAAAAGGATATATCAAGAGTAGGGATTCCTGCTAGACTGATTCAACAGGATTCTTGCCAAAGGCCGGTCAAGAACTTAGGAATCAAAATGGGGAGAGGGCAAGGAACTTGACCAGATATCAAAGGTGATTAGATATCAAGAAACCTTGCAACAAGCTTTCATTGCTGGGTAGACCAAAGTTCAGGTTTAGTATAGTCAAGTTATAGTTAAGAAGAGGGCTCAAAGAAACCCAACAAGAGTTTGGTCAAGGAGAGTTTTGTCAGCATACATGAACTATTATACATATATCTATTTCCTAGCTCTGTCTGCTGAGAAAGCCTATAATCAGGGATACCCCGTTAGCAATGAGCACATGCAGCTCCCAGACGTTGGTTGCTCAATTCCAGTCTCCAGCAAAAGGAACTAGGACTCAGAGAAATAGCTGAATCTGTTTCTGGGGCAGGGAGAGAAAAGGAAGCTAATACACTGATATGACTGACTAAATAATGGAGAAGGGGCAAATCTTCCTCATAGAATTGTTCTAATTAATAAATGTGTAAGGAATAAAGGAAATTAAAAAATCACTATTAAAGCAAAGCAGTTATAATAGCTACAGTCAAGATCAGTTGATAGATTCTAAAATATATCAGTGAAACTTATAACGAGAAACAGGTCATTTGTATAGGCACAAAATATCTCCCCATATACTTACTAATTACTATAGTGCTGTTTATATATGACTACAAACTCTGTGATGCTTCTGTCTCCAGAAAGCAGAGCTTAATACCTTTTCCCTTGAATGTGGGCTGGACTTAGTGACTTGCTTTTAGCAAATAGAGAATAGGAAGGGGAAAACCAGACAGCACCTTCGTCAAGTGATTAAAGTTACAGTCAGTAGTCAGAAGTCATGTTGACTTTGTATCCCTATTATGATGAGGTGATGACATCACATCTTGTGATCCCCTCCCCCTAAATCTGGAACTTCAGTCTAATCAACAACATCCGGGAGATGCAACATCATATCCCAGCCTGGATTCTAGAACAGAGGAAAAGGGCATTCCTGGAAAAACCGATAAAATTCTAATAAAATCTGTAGTTTAATACTAATTTAATTTCTTAGTTTTGATAAATGGACTAAGGTTTTGTAACATTAGGGGAAGCTCGTAGAAAAGCAAAAGGAAAACTCGACTGCATTTCATATCTTTTGTTAACAGAAAATTATTTCCAAACAAAAAGTTTTTAAAAACTTTTTTTTTAGTGTTTAGGGTGATATTATCTATAAGAATATGGCAAACAGGCCAGAGACGTTTCTGGAGTAGTACGCACATTTCGGAACAAGAAGACGGATTCAAGCCCTTCCTTTCTATTCATTATTGTTTTCTTTTCCTGGGAAGCCCACTTAATATCTCGGAACCTCAATTTGCTCATTTATACAATGTGACTAATGAAATCTCACTCACAGGGCAATCAAGGGGATTAGATCCAAGTGCTGGATTAGATTCAAGGATTAGTTTCAAATGTGAGAGGCCAAGATGGTAGTAAGTGTAACTGTCCTGCAGTTATCTACTCATGTTCAAGTTTTAAATCTTTCCAAAGAACCCTTCTGGCTAGAGCATCAGGTGGGCCAGGCGGTCTCATTACCCTTTGCACAGTGATTGTTGACACCTAGTAAGTTAGCATCAACTTGTTGTAATGAATGAATATACTTTCATCCCTGTAGTAATGATATTTATTATTTTCTGCCTCGTGTTTAAAGTAATTTAATGGGGATAATCCTCATTTCATAGGTAAGGCTAAAGATATGCGCAAAGTCCTTTAGGAAGGTGGAGGTAAAGCTGAAACTCGAGTTGTTGAGATTTCTCAGGAATTAGCATTTTCCGTCTTAGTAACCAAGACCATTCCTCTGACCTGAGGTTCCTTATTGTAAGATGGGAACTCGGCAGACACAGCTCTGGTGTGGGTAAGAATAATCACAACAGGGAGATCTCGGTTTCCCTGAGGACTCTGATGAGTGAGCGCATTTTCAGGGCAGTGATAATGAAGCACTGCTGCCCAGTGAAGTCCACCACGAGCTGGGAATGTCTCCCTGTGAAGCTGTGATAAGTCCTGGCGGAACTCTGCAGTAGTCCATGCCTGTTCTCTGACTCTACGCTAACTCTCTCTCAGGGTGTTGTCATCTCAGATCCAAGAACTCCTTTCTCTTCCTCTTCATCAGAACCTCCATTTCCTCCAGACCTCAGACTCAGTTGCCCAATTTGCAGAGGCTGGGATCCTAGAAACCACTCTAGATGGCTTATACAATGCTGAAAAGGGCTAGACTCTTGAGCTAACGTAGCGTTTGAGAAGACACAGTTTTGGAGTGGAGGTTCTACAGTTTGCTGGCTGTGCCACACTGGAAAAGTCACTTAACTTTTCTGAGCTTCCATGCCCTTCTTTGTAAATGGATTACTAGAACCCAAACCATCATCATGGGATGAGGATTAACTAACTGCAAGAATTTGTGTGAAATGATTTTGAAACTTTTCTTCTCTCTTTCCTAGCCCAGAGTAGCAGGGATTTGGAAGAAAAAACTAGAAACAGGAATATCTTTATCTGAAACCCACTACATGTGGGTTTCTGGCTGTTGTCAGATGCTGGGAAAGGCATTTTTGAGTGGGGGCGTGGGAAGCACTTTTTCATGCTCTCAGATAACAAAGTGAATTGCAATGCAGGACGCTTCCCACTCATGTTACAGAAGCGTGGGGAAACGCCCGCAAATATGCAGAGAATGTTTCCCTTCTCTGTGCCTCCTCACCATTTTGTTCCCCCTTCACGGTTCCTCCGGTGCTTTTCTAGAATCCGTTATTTCCCCCTTTGTTTCCCCTTAGACTGTGAACTCATGATCTGGTCCTATTGTATTTTCAGCTCCCAGTACAGGGCCTGATCCAGTGCTGGTGTCATTTAGTGTCCCCTGGATTGATTCATCTAATTGGAATGCCCCAGGCAAGTTGGAAAATACCTGATTGAAATTTTGATATTTATTTGGGGAGAAGATCATGTTTAGAAATTGATCCATCTTTGCTAATTGGGCAGAATGGGCTCTTTCCTTTGAAATCTGATCCCGATACATCATCTCTAGGGGAGCTCCTATTAGCATGTGACACTTCACTGTTGTGCGATAGCTTTTCCCCAATTACGTTTTGGTGCTAGCCAGCGCATTTTTGTTTTCTTTCCAATAGAAGGGTAAATGTTGAAAGCAAAACATGGGTCACATTCATCTCTTATGGGAAGCATCCTGCTGTCCTTTGGTGAAAATAATTGCTGGATTAAATAGAAGCCTGGATGATAGAGTAACCTTGTACTTCTTTATAGTTATTTACAGTTTTGAAAAATGAGGTCATCTCATTAAAATCTCACAACAGCCCCATAAGGGAGGCAGGCCTATATCATCAACCTCATTGTTTGGATGAGGAAATTGAATTTTAGGTAAGTAATGTGAGTTTCTGAACACCTAAGTCAGTACATAAGATCTGGGCTTCCAAGTCATCCATGCTACGTCACTTCAGTTGTTGCTGACTCTTTGTGAGCCTATGAATTATAGCCCTCTAGGCTGCTCTGTCCATGGGATTCTCCAGGCAAGAATACTGGAGTGGGTTGCCATGCCCTCCTCCAAGGAATCTTCCTCACCCAGGGATGGAACCCAAGTCTTTTGTGTCTCCTGCATTGGCAAGGGGGTTCTTTACCACTAGCACCACCTGGGAAGCCCATTCAACTCAGAGGGTAACCTTTTTCTCCATAGTCTTCCTGGCTACCCTAAGTATAAACTCTGTCTTTTTAGTTATTTGGTGAAATCTTAATTCCATACTCCACTGAGCCCCTTGTTAGTATGTTTTGCTGCAGATTGCATTTATTTCTCTGTTTTGTAGAAAACCTCATTAATACAGTTTTGCTGTTCATTCTTCTGTATGCGTAACATCAATTGGCTTGAAGATAGCTGAAATAATTGGACTGTGGGGGTTCTGAGCTTGGAGTTTATTGTCAAGTCAGCTGTCACTGATGCTTCAGTGATGTGGGGAACTCAACCATGCAAAGACCTTTTCTCCCCCCTCTTACCTGCGAATCCTGCAGTATCAGCATATTACAGGTAGCCTTACAGAATGCTAATTTTGTCATCCAGAGTCTAAATAACCAGAAACACAACTAGGGAGCTGTCTTAATTTGGTGTAGTAGCAAAGGAAAGTTAATTTTTTTTCCCTCTCTGTCATCTTAACACTTTATGAGAAAGTCTGAGCGAGAATTTCTCAGTTTCCTCATCCATGAACTTTGTTCACTGATTCTCTCATTTATCTGCCTGGCCAATTACTGTTTACTGTTCATCTGCTCAATACCAGGCACTCAGACATGTGTGAGGATAGAAGGGTTAAGAAGAGGCCCAGGTGCATCATGTTCTCAGGCTGCGGGCAGAGGGAGCCTTCACACTGGGGGTACTTTTAATCATCCCAGAGGTGTGAACAGCACCCTGGTAGCCCAGTGTGGGATGGACTCAAGGGCATCCTCTTGAGGGGAGAACCTGAACTGAGTGCCAAAGGGCTGGCTGGCTAGTAGGGGACCACCAGTCTACCCAGCAGAACTGGACTCAAAACCTAGGTTTTCTAACTCTTGGGGAATTTTTAAGTCCTGTATACCACCATGGTCTCCTTAGCAAAAACATCCCAGGATAAGGGGTAGAAGGAGGAGGGTGGGCTTTTATGCTTCGGAATCGGTTATATACAAAACACAGAGACCTACCGCAGGGTGACTGACGACTTGAGCTCACATCATGTAGTTTGTGGAGAAGGCAATGGCAACCCACTCCAGTACTCTTGCCTGGAAATGCCACGGACGGAGGAGCCTGGAAGGCTGCAGTCCATGGGGTCGCGAAGAGTTGGACACAACTGAGTGACTTCCCTTTCACTTTTCACTTTCATGCATTGGAGAAGGAAATGGCAACCCACTCCAGTGTTCTTGCCTGGAGAATCCCAGGGATGGGGGAGCCTGGTGGGCTGCTGTCTGTGGGGTCGCATGGAGTTGGACACAACTGAAGTGACGCAGCAGCAGCAGCAACAGCAGCAGCAGCCGCAGCAGCAGCATGCTGTTTGAAATTGCTGAAGTTTAGGAGATCTCAGCGAGGGGTGAGAGCTTCTCAGGTGGCTGCTGCTGCTGCTGCTAAGTCACTTCAGTCGTGGCTGATTCTGTGCGACCCCAGAGATGGCAGCCCACCAGGCTGCCCCGTCCCTGGGATTCTCCAGGCAAGAACACTGGAGTGGGTTGCCATCTCCCAGGTGGTGGTAGTGATAAAAAATCTGCCTGCCAATGCAGGGGACACAAGAGAAGTGGGTTCAATCCCTGGGTTGGGAAGATCCCCAGGGAGGAAGTAATGGCAACCCACTCCAGTATTCTTGCCTGGAAAATTTCATGGACAGAGGGGCCTGGTGGGCTAACAGACCATGGGGTTGCAAAGAGCCAGACACAACTGAGTGACAGCGAGGAGTGAGGATGGAGAGCTGGGCAGAGGCCAGGGCCAGGAGGGACCTGTGGCCTGAGCCATGGAGGTCTTACTTAGCCTGTGGGTCATGGGAGATATGGAAGGGCTTTTAGCAGGAATGTGTCCTGCTGACATCTGATGCTGTGAGAGCTCACTGGGGCAGTGATGGAGGGAGAGAGAGAAGGTTTCATGAGAAAGACAGAGCAGGCCAGGATAGACGCAGCACTTGTGCAGATGCACTGCTCAGCCAGAGGTGCTCAGAAGGCAGCAGCTGGTTTGGAGCTGGACCAGATTTCAGGGGACCAGATTACAGGGAGCTGCCTATCAACTATGTGACCTTGTATGCTGCGCCTGTTTTCTGTGATCCCCCAACCCCTTGTCCATCAGATGAGTCTAGCCATCCCTACTCGGCCTCCTCACAGATTCCAGCCAGTGAAGAAGCAAGCCAGGGTGCCGTCTAAATGGTCAGTGCTGTCAAATAGGATTTGTTATAGTCACTGAATTCAGGGCGGTGGTAAACGATAGACTGTGGACCAAATATGGCTTGCTGCCTGTTTTTGTAAATAAAGTTTTATTGGAACACAGCTGCACAAATTCACTGATGTATTGTCTTGGCTAGTTCCACAGTAGGATGACAGAGCTGAGTCGTGGAGACAAAAATTGCATGGCCCTAAAATATTTATTATCTGGCTCTTTACTGAAAATGTTTGCTGGCTTCTGGTTTAAGTCATGGGTTATTGGTTCTGACAAATTTAATTATTAATTGACTTGGTGAAATTCCCGAATCTCTTCCATTTATGGATTTGACAGTGATTGGGCAGGAGACTGTGGCTCTTGTGGGTGTCTGGCTTTATGGACTTGTCTCAGAATGATTTCTTGTAGGGTAGGGGGTATAGTCAACTTTGGAGCCCTGCCAAGCTCCTCTCTTGTAGGAAACATGCAAGGCATTTGCTAGCGTCATTTAGTTAGTTTCATTCTGGGCCAAACCCTTAGAAGAATTGCAAAGGAAAAGGTGCCAATAGGCTTCCTGTGAATCCCTGCCTAAAACATTTGCATTTCTTTTCCTTTCTTTCCTGGTAGTAATTTTAGTCTGATTGTTGTTCATTTCACTTCGTCCCCCATTTCCTAGAGTAATCATGTCTCTCTACTTCCCTCTCCCAGCAATTTTCTTTCTTTGATTCCAATTAACAACCTGTGTAGTAATAAGCAGAAACCTAACTGAACTATGGTTATTACTGCTGCACGATTCGGCTCCAGCCATCATGTAACACTGTCACTTCTTTTGTTCAAATTATTCTTGACACCCCTTTGCCTTTTCTGGCACCCAGGATGGCAATTATACATTTATAGATGGATCAGAACTGGGGAGAAGGGCCACTGGCCTTCAGGTGTGCTCCCCTAGCCTGCTTTTTATTGCCTGTCTCATACGAGAAACCAGTTTGGACTAAGTTTCTATGTTAGGCCGCCAGCGATTCTCAGCTCCAGAAATATCAGGAGGATATAGAAGCTGCACGTGCTACTAAATACTGTCTGTGTTTAAAGCAAATAGAGCAACACGTGATGCACAAACACCGATCAGCTTTATTTCTCGCTTTGCTTTCACTCGCTAAAAGAGAGTCTCTTGTGAAGCTGACTTTGGAATCTGTGCTCTCAACTATGAAAAGGGGCCCACCTTCCCAGGCCTTATTTCCACTTCATATCCAAGAGGAGGAAAAAAAAATAAAGGGAAAAAATAGAACATCGATGCTGGCAGAGCCCTTGGAAGGAGCACAGCCAAGACTTCTCACTGTGCAGATGGTGTCAGGCCCAGATGTGCTGCGTTCATTTGTTTATTTATATGAACAACTGTGGGGCGGCTGCTGGGTGCCAGACGTTTCTTCATTTGTTCAGGGTTCATTTGCTTATTTGTCTGAAGTACAGTTGAGGATGACTTCCTGCTGCTGTCCTGAGCTGGTGACCCGACCTGGAGGCCCCTTACCATGTCCAAGCCACCAGGCACACTTTCCACCCCAGTCTCGCCTCTCCTCTGTCCACCCCAGAGGGCTTTATTCCCCTTTCAACAGCTACTGTCTTGCCAGTGGGATTCTGCCACATCAGCCCACTGGCCCTCACACCCTAGAGCTGAGCTGCTTTCGTTGTCAGGGTTTGTATGAAAGAAGACTCAGATGTAGGGAACAGAGGTCGGAGAGCAAAAATGCTCCTGGACTCAGAATATGCACAGTTGTTTGCCCTGAACAGTGTTGCCTGATTGCCCAGAGGTGAACCTGGGTTTCTGCATGGATACCTGCCTAGTTTTTTGATTCCCAAGATGGTCCTTGAACCTGCCATCATGGGACTCATAGTGGAAACTTTCCTCTAGAAAAGCCTGTCTATTCTCATCCAGGTCTGAGACCATGAGGGTGAGGTGTGGACCGGTGTTCCCAATAGCGCCGGTCAGGTGCTATTTCTGCTCAGGAAGCACGAGGTGGCTCCGTTTGGCTTGAGTAGAGTGATGCGTGTGTGTGTGTGCTTGCTCAGTCATGTCTGATTCTTTGTGACCCCATGGACTGTAGCCCACCAGGCTCCTCTGTCCGTGGGATCTCTCAGGCAAGAATACCAGAGTGGGTTGCCATTTCCTTCTCCAGGGGAGCTTCCAGGCCCAAGGATTGGATCCATGTCTCCCACATCTCCTGCGCTGCAGGTGGATTCTTTACCACTGAGTCACCAGGGAAGCCCCAGAGAGTGATGGAAATATTGGAATAAGAGATTTGACTTTATTCAAAGGGGAACCCCTATGGCAGGATTTAGGGTAGGGACGGACATGATCAAAGTTAAACTTTGATGAATTTCATCTGTCAGTGATATGTAGGTTAGATTGAAGGGGATTAAGCCTGGAGAGGAAAGTTGAATTAGGCAGTGGTGGTGGTTGATGGTTTAGTCACTAAGTTGTGTCTGACTGTTGCGATCCTGTGGACTATAGCCTGCCAGGCTCCTCTGTCCATGGGATTCTCCAGGCAAGAGTACTGGAGTGGGTTGCCATTTCCTTCTCCAGGGGATCTTTCTGACCCAGGGATTGAACCCAGGTCTCCTGCATTGCAGGCAGATTCTTTACCAACTGAGCTATGAGAGAAGCAGTAGTTCAAGGAAAACAAATTAAAGAAAAAAAAAAAAAACAACTTTAAACATGTGAGAATTAAACTGAATTTACCTCCAGGTAGGGCAGGGAGAGACTAGTCAGCCGGGGATGGAGGCCATTGGAGAATGGTGCAGTAAGAGAAAGGGGTGTCTCTGGGGAGCAGCCCTTGTGAAGAGGCTCCCACACCAAAGGCTGAGGCTCATAAAGGCAAAAGCTCAAGGTTGACAAGGAATCTTGGTGGTGGGTTTAGTTTTATTTTTTAAGTATTTATTTATTTGGCTGCACCAAGGCTTAGCTGCGGCATGCAGGATCTTCGTTGTTCCAAGCCATATGGGATCTTAGTTCCTTGACCAGGGATCAAACCTGTATCTCCTGCATTGATGGAGGTGGATTCTTTACCACTGGACCACCAGGGAAGTGCCCTGGGTGGTGGTCTTAAAGAAACTCTCAGTGAGTCAGTCCAGGATTGGCTGTTGCTGTGAACTCCACATCTGTTGTTGTCGTGAACTCCACAGCCTGTTGGTTGTTGCTGTGAACTCCACAGCCTGTTGCTGAGCTCCACATTTGTTTGCTGATTCTGGACAGCACAAGTTCATCATCGGCCTGCTGGCCCTGATCAGTTTTCCCGAAAGTCTTTGCTTTGATTCCTTCTCCAGAGCCCTGACTGCTGGCTGAGGATTCAAGGTCTGAGGGTTCAAGGTCATCCTGAGCGAGTCTGTACGCATATGCTCAAGACTCGGCAAAGATTGGCTTTATCACAGATTCTTACCCAGCTGTGATTTGGGCTCCGTGTGACCTTGGGCAATGACCATAACCTCTTTGAGCCTCAGTTTCTTCCCTGTAATAACACTTATTTTGTTGGGGGGTGCAATGAGTGTTAAATGAGATAAAGAATGTATCTGACACGCAGCAAGCATATGGCTGTTGTTTAGTTGCCAAGTCACGTCTGACTCTTTTGCAACCCCATGGACTGTAGCCCACCAAACTCCTCTGTCCATGGGATTTCCCAGGCAAGAATACTGGAGTGGATTGCCATTTCCTTCTCCAGGGGATCTTCCCAGCCCAGGGATTGAACCTGCATCTCCTGCAATGGCAGGAGGATTCTTTACCACTGAGCCACCAGGGAAGCTCAAGCATTCAGTAGGCGCATGGTGAATGCTGCAAGGAGTAAAGATTGTCCAATGGGAGAAACACTCCCAGACGATCCATACTTCCTTGTTGAAATCCTGCTTCTTGCAGGGACTTCAAGCTCTAGGAAAGCACCTTTCAAAGCCATGTGCTTGGTCAACCAGCAGGGCAGCACTGAGTGATGTGTGTCTGGCTGGTTCCTTCTCTCCTGATTCCACACTCACCATCTCTCTCTGCCAATCTGCCCTTCTCCCTAGGGACAGAGGAGATGGGTCACCTTCTTGACAAGGCAGCACTCACCTCACCCCCCTGCCTGACCTGTTCCAAGATTTAAGCTGTTACTTAATTTGTTCCCCATTAAGTACAGACACCTTCTGGTCTCCTCACCTTTAGCAGAGCTTGGAGGAGGAGCTGGGAAGGGAAGTTAAGACATCCGGAGGGGATCAGCTTCCTGGACAACCCTTTCTGATTTCCCACAGCCGTCGGAGGCTATAGGGGGTAATTGTTTTCCAGCAGTGAAGGGGGCCCCCAGAACCAGGGCTGGGGCCTGGCCACAGGCTCAGGAAGGGAGCCGATGGGTGCGAAGGCTATGAGCCGAGCTCAGCTCTCTGCAGCAGCGGATTTGTTTTAAAGTCACAACTTTCCAAAAACCTTTCACCTTATGTTAGCTTCCTCTGAAACGCTTATCTGAAAAGTTCTGGCTTGTGCACAAAATATTGAGCTGTGCTGCATCCTGCTTGACTCCTGGGATGGGTTTTGAAGTAATCAGCCTTTGAATTTCAAGGAGCCCTTAATCTTCTTTGACCCACATGGAGCCACAGATTAGCCTGTGAAAATCATATGTAGCTATTTCTTTAAATCCTTCCCTGGTTTACTTTTATGGGGATTTTGAATCATAAAATGTTTCCGAGTTGAAGACCCCTAAGAGACTGTTCACGTAGGAAGCTGAGACCCACCTTCCAGTCGTCTCCATCCTCAACCAATTTTTTCAGTGTGCAAGTGCTGCAACAGTGCTGGTATGCCAACTGTGTGCTTGGCACTTACCTTATGCTTTATCTTCCATGTAGCCTCCTGAGATTGACATTAGTGTTTCCATCTTACAGATTGGTAGTCACTCAGTCATGTCAGACTCTGTCTCAAAGATCTTAGTTAGGAGTCCAAAGACTTTAATGATGGAGGAAGGATAGTGACAGCAACTCTCACCCCAAGGAGAGCAAAATACACATGTCAGCTTGAACTCCAGAAAAACACTGATAGTTCTTTCCCTTTGGAGTTGACATTTGGAGGATCAAATCAATTCTTTGAGACAGGGCAGAATGGGACAGGGAGACAGGAAAAGATTAAGATTTGATCTCTGCTCCCAAAGAAGTTGGGCTTCTCTGGTGTCTCAGACGTTAATGAGTCTGCCTGCAATGCAGGAGACCCAGGTTCAATCCCTGGGTCAGGAAGATCACTTGCAGAAGGGAATGGCTACCCACCCCAGTGTTCTTGCCTGGAGAATTCCATGGACTGAGGAGCCTGGTGGGCTACAGTCTATGGGGTTGCAAAGAGTCAGACATGACTGAGTGACTAACACATACTACATAAACAGCAAGCCCAAAGAAGTTTGACATGGGAGGGTTGGCCAATGTGGGGCAGACCATTAGACTCTTCCTGGTCCCATCACATGAGGAAACACAAAGTTGTGCGGGACCAGAGCCTGTGCAGCCCACTTCAGGTCTCCTGTTCTCTCTTGGAACCCAAATGCCAGCCTTTTTATTTTTTTTAATTAATTTTTATTGGAGGATAGTTGGCTTTACTGTATTATGTTTCTATTGTAGAGCAAAGTGAATCAACCTTACATATACATATATCTCCTCACTTTTGGATTTCCTTCCCATTTAGGTCACCACAGAGCATAGAGTAGGTTCCCTGAGCTACTGGAGTAGGTTCTCCTATTAGTTATCTATTTTATACATAGTATTAACAGGGTATATATGTCAATCCCCAAATCCCAATTCATCTTACCCCTCTTTTTCTCCCTCCTTGGTGTCTATATGTTTGTTCTCCATGTCTGTGTCTCTATTTCTGCTTTGCAGATACATTTATTTGTACCATTTTTCTGGATTCCACATATATGCATTAATATATGATACTTGTTTTTCTCTTTCTGACTTCCTTCACTCTGTTTTGACACTCTCTAGGTCCATCCAGTGTCTACAAATGGACTTCAAATGAAGGGTCCTTAGAGCAAGATCTTAGTTAGGAGTCCAAAGACTTTAATGGTGGAGGAAGGAGAGTGATAGCAACTCTCACCCCAAGGAGAGCAAAATATACACGTCAGCTTGAACTCCAGAAAAACACTGATACTTCTGTCCCTTTGGAGTTGACATTTGGAGGATCAAATTGATTCTTTGTGTCCCCTCTCACCCCAGAAACCTCCTCATGTTCTAGGCCCCTGTGAAGTTCTCCTCTTCCAGGGCCTTCCTCATTTGCTCAGCCTCCAGGAGCCCTCTCTCAGATACTCCAGGTGTCTTTGCTACCTTGGGCCCTCCTCTTGTAAGCTGGAGCTCTTAGGGAACTCACAACCTCTCTGACACTCGGGTTTGGTAAGATATGGATGGACAGTATTCAGATAGGCCCTGCCCTCTCTTCCTAAACACCTGCAGTGAGTATCGAATGAACAGTGGGGAGAAAGCCCTCGGTGAGCTGTAAGTGGTAAAGCTCACCATGGGCTGCTTCTCTATAGTTCTATCAAAGTGTGTCCAGTCCTTCTGTTATGCCTGGACCGGACACAGCATTGGTGACCTTAAGCCCCCTGCAACTCTTGCCCAGAGTAGGTGCTCCACCCAAGATTTGGGGGCTGACCACGGCGGCAATTTCTGGAGTCAGGCCTGGTTTAGAATTTGTATTATCTTATTATCCTTGTGACCTTGAGGAATATACTTAATCTTGCAGGGCCTCCATTTCTTTTTTTATCAAATGGAAAGGAAAAGTAATTATTTTAGAGAACAGTTGAGGGAATGAATGAAGACGTGTATAAAGTACCTAGTATACCTCTTGGTACATCATCTACTAAATTTTGCTATTGTGTTTGGAAAATCTTCTAAAAATGCTTACTAATGTATTTCATGTGGTGACTCTGCTAGGCACCAAACACGAATGTTACTCAGGGTCACTGGTCATGCTGTGTGTGTTCTCAGCCGCTCAGTCATGTCTGTCTCTTTGTCACCCCATGGACTGTAACCTGCAAGTGTCCTTTTGTCTATGGAGTTTTCCAGGCAAGAATACTGGAGTGGAATGCTGTTTTCTTTTCTAGGGATCTTCTCGACCCAGGGATGGAAATTGCATCCCTTGCATTTCCTGCATTGGCAGGTGGATTCTTTACCATTGCACCATCTGGGAAGTCCACTGGTCATTAAGAACATGCAAATTAAAACAAAAATTGGATAACATTTAAAAAATATTGGGAAAATCTAAAATATTGGTTTTACTAAGTATTAGAAATGACACAGGAAAGCAATTCCTCTCATTTATTGTTGGTGGGTGTAGAAATTGAATTTTGAAGAGCAATTTCACAGTTCCTACTTACATTGAAAATATGCGGACATTTAAAATTCAGCAATACAGTCTCTCAGTGTTTACCCTAAGGAGACATTTACATATGTAAATTATGAAAGATTTACAAGAGTTTTTACTGCAGCATTATTTTTAAGAATGAAAAACTGATTCAGCTTTTCCTCTCATCCATTATCCAACCATAGGGAGAGGCCAGACTTGGCGAGTTAGTCAAGAGTCTTCTAATTCACTGTGTATGTTGGGACGACCCCATCTTGGGGCTTCAGCCAAAGCTCAGACCGAAGGACTTCCATGTAGGATCCATTAAGATTGCAGTGCAGCCTGACTATGACTTGGATCCCAGACTATGGAGCCTTTGAGGTTATGGTTTTAAATGTGCTCAGTCGCTCAGTTGTGTCTGACTCTTTGTCCTCATGAACTGTAGCCTGCTAGGCTCCTCTGTTCATGGAACTTTCCAGGTAAGAATACTGGAGTGGGTTGCCATTTCCTTCTCCAGGGGCTCTTTGCAACATAGGAATTGAACATGTGTCTCTTTAGTCTGATTTCAGTATTGATCATCTGGTGATGTCCATGTGTAGAGTCATCTCCTGTGTTGTTGGAAGAGGGTGTTTGCTATGACCAGTGCGTTCTCTTGGCAAAACTCTATTAGCCATTGCCATGCTTCATTCTGTACTCCAAGGCCAAACTTGCCTGTTTCTCCAGGTAATTCTTGACTTTCTACTTTTCCATTCCAGTCCCCAGACAACTCCAGATGATTCCAGTTCATCCCAGATGACTCTACACATGGACATCACCAGATGGTCAATACCAAAATCAGATTGATTATATTCTTTGCAGCCAAAGATGGAGAAGCTCTATATAGTCAGCAAAAACAAGACCGGGAGCTGACTGTGGCTCAGATCAAGAATTGCTTATTGACAAATTCAGACTTAAATTGAAGAAAGTGGGGAAAACCACTAGACCATTAAGGTATGACCTAAATCAAATCCCTTATGATTATACAGTGGAAGTGAGAAATAGATTAAAGGGATTAGATCTGATAGACAGAGAGCCTGAAGAATTATGGATGGAGGTTCAGGACATTGTACAAGAGGTAGTGATCAAGACCATCCCCAAGAAAAAGAAATGTAAAAAGGCAAAATGGTTGTCTGATGAGGCCTTACAGATAGCTGTGAAAAGAAGAGAAGCAAAAGACAAAAGAGAAAAGGAAAGATATACTCATTTGAATGCACAATTCCAAAGAACAGCAAGGGGAGATAAGTAAGCCTTCCTCAGTGATCAATGCAAAGAAATAGAGGAAAACGATAGAATGGGAAAGACTAGAGCTCCCTTCAAGAAAATTAGAGATACCAAAGGAACATTTCATGCAAAGATGGGCACAATAAAGGACAGAAATGTTATGGACCTAACAGAAGCAGAAGATATAAAGAAGAGGTGGCAAGAATACACAGAAGAACTGTACAAAAAAGATCTCCATGATCCAGATAATCATGATGGTGTGATCACTCATCTAGAGCCAGACATCCTGAAATGTGAAGTCAAGTGGACCTTAGGAAGCATCACTACGAACAAAGCTAGTGGAAGTGATGAAATTCAGTTGAGCTATTTCAAATCCTGAAAGATGATGCTGTGAAAGTGCTGCACTCAATATACCAGCAAATTTGGAAAACTCAGCAGTGGTCACAGGACTGGAAAAGGTAAATTTTCATTCCAATCCCAAAGAAAGACAATGCCAAAGAATGTTCAAACTACCGCACAATTGCACTCATCTCACATGCTAGCAAAGTAATGCTCAAAATTCTCCAAGCCAGGCTTCAACAGTACGTAAACTGTGACCTTCAAGATGTCCAAGCTGGATTTAGAAAAGGCAGAGGAATCAGAGATCAAATTGCCAATATCCATTTGATCATCAAAAAAGCAAGAGAGTTCCAGAAAAACATCTACTTCTGTTTTATTGACCAAGCTGAAGCCTTTGACTGTGTGAATCATAACGAGCTGTGGAAAATTCTGAAGGAGAAGGGAATACCAGACTACCTGACCTGCCTCTTGAGAAATCTGTATGCAGGTCAGGAAGCAACAGTTAGAACTGGACATGGAACAACAGGCTGGTTCCAAATCTGGAAAAGAGTACATCAAGGCTGTATATTGTCACCCTTATTTAACTTATATGCAGAGTACATCATGAGAAATACTGGGCTGGATGAAGCACAAGCTGGAGTGAAGATTGTCGGGAGAAATATCAATAACCTCAGCTATGCAGATGACACCACCCTTATGGCAGAAAGTGAAGAGGAACTAAAGAGCCTCTTGATGAAAGTGAAAGAGGAGAGTGAAAAAATTGGCTTGAAGCTGATTCAGAAAACTAAGATCATGGCATCTGGTCCCATCACTTCATGGGAAATAGATGGAGAAACAAGGGAAACAATGATAGACTTTACCTTTTTGGGCTCCAAAATCACTGCAGATGGTGACTGCAGCCATGAATTTAAAAGACACTTGATCCTTGGAAGGAAAGTTATGACCAACCTAGACAGCATATTAAAAAGCAGGGACATTACTTTGCCAACAAAGGTCCATCTAGTCAAAGCTATGGTTTTTTTGCCAGTAGTCATGTATGGATGTGAGAGTTGGACTGTGAAGAAAGCTGAGCACCGAAGAATTGATGCTTTTGAATTGTGGTATTGGAGAAGACTCTTGAGAGTCCCTTGGACTGCAAGGAGACCCAACCAGTCCATCTAAAGGAGATCAGCCCTGAATGTTCATTGAAAAGACTGATGCTGAAGTGAAAACTCCAGTGCCTTGGCCACCTGATGCAAGGAACTGACTTGTTTGAAAAGACCCTGATGCTGGGAGAGATTGAGGGCTGGAGGAGAAGGGGACAACGGAGGATGAGATGGCTGGATGGCATCACCGACTCAATGGACATGAGTTTGAGTAAATTCAGGGAGTTGGGGATAGACAGGGAGGCCTGGTGTGCTGCAGTCTATGGGGTCCCAAAGAGTCAGACACAGCTGAGCGACCGAACTGCACTGAACCAAACTCTTTAGTCTACTGCACTGGCAGGTGGATTCTCTACCACTGTGCCACCCGAGAAACCTGGTTCTTAAATACTTGTCTTCAAAAATGAGAACGCTGAGGACTAGCGATGCTAAACAACTTGTCCAAGCTCATGCAGCAGTTTATTGACAGAGTTGTCAGATAATTATACAAGGTTGTTGGTTGGTCATAATTCTTGGAGTTCTCAATCTCATGTCAATTATCATAAAGTCTAAACATGACCTTCTTTGTACTTTTTGATTGCTAGTGATTGGTACATTGGTATCGAATCTAGACATGCTATGAAAACATTTTGAGATTATACATTCTCCTTTTATACTTGTAATCAAATGATGGCATGTAGGCATAGTGGCAGATCTGAGACTTCAGGCTGGGTTTTTAAGGCAGGGGGCTCAGCAAAGAGTTTGCCTGGCTTGTATCCTAGGGATCCAATGTGACACACAGTCTCCAGCCATGGGTCTCACCTAGGGGACCGGCACTGTCTGGAGACTTTGGTGGTGGTCATAACTAGGAGGGGAGGGAGTGTTCCTGGCATCTAGTGGGTAGAGGCCAAGGATGCTGCTAAACACCCTACAATGCATCCAATGGTGCTCACAGAAAAGAGCCATCTGACCCAATATGTCCACAGTGCCAACGTCGAGAAAGCCTGCCTGCATGTGAAAGGCTAAATGCTGTATTAATGGCTATATAAGAGAGATTCAGAGGTGGGAAAGGTCAGAGCATGAGCAGAAATCTTATCTGTACCCCCCACCCCTGACACACACATATGGAGCACTAAATCTCTTACCTTTCCTGCCATCTTGGCAGAGGGGGCTTCCCACACCCACTCCATCCTCCTCCTTGAAAGTGGCATCTAGAAAGGAAACCACCACTGAGCCCAGGGTAGGGTGAAGGAACTGCTGGGTCAGCTCATCAGTGTTCAGGTGCATTGGAGAGGGTGACTTAGAGCAGCGGTCCTCCACTTTTTTGGCACCAGAGACCAGTTTCATGGAAGACAATTTTTCCATGGACCAAGGAGGAAGGGGGGTGATTTGGAGATGATTCAAGTGAATTTCTTTTATTGTGCAGTCTATTTCTAATCTAATGGCACCACTGATCTGCCAGAAGGTACTGGTCCATGGCCAGGAGGTCGAATTCCTTAGAGAATTCTAGATCTGAGTTTGCTCTCCTCAAACCCTACCATCATTCCTCTGCTTTAAAAGTGCAAAGGCATTGGCTTTTGTGCATGACTGTGGTCCACAGAGTTCCAGCTCTGAGCCTCCCTTCCCTTCCCTCCCTCTCACTATTCCCTGCCTTCTGTCCCCAGTGGGCTACTAGTCTGAACAAGTCGTTGAAGAACACGGCCCACTCCTTTTCACTGCTAAGACCTTCTATGTGGTTTTTTTGGTGGGGGGGAGGTGGAAATTATGCTCAAAAATACCAACTTCCGTTTTCCCAGAGGATGGCTTTCTGAAGACAACAGACAGATGTTTAAATTAATTAGGAGTAGAAACAGCACGATGAAGTTTCCTCCCTGAAGAGCTATGGAGGCTGTGAGCCTGAATTTTTTTCTTCCTGCTAAAAAGGTTGCCTTTCAGGAAATGAATTACTAGCATTTTCTGAAGAATGGATCCTTTTGAACACCCTTCTTCCTTAATTCCCTCCTTTGAGAGAATATTGCAAATATGTGACTTGAGAGTCTGGCTTGGAAGCAACTAGTTCCTTCCCTCCTGTTTCCCTCCCCCAGTCTCCTCCTCCCCTTTATAGGATGGGTAGCATTGGGAAGGGCCCTGACTAAAGCCTCTCAGGCAATCAGTGGCAGAGGTGGCTGGAAGACAGGCCTGTACTCTGCCTGTTTCCTCTCCATCCTTAGCTCTTTGGTCTTGGTGGAATCAGTGATTATTTCTGATCTTCTTCATCTGATATCTGCAAAGTCAGTGTAGAGACAGATGGCAGCTCCTTCTTTTCATAGGCTTCTTTAGTGCCTGAGTGATAAAGAATTCACCTGCCAAGGCAGGAGACACAGGTTTGATCCCTGGGTTAGGAAGTTCCCTTGGAGAAGGAAATAGCAACCCAGCTGAGTATTCTTGCCTGGGAAATACCAAGGACAGAAGAGCCTGGTGGGCTACAGTCAGTGGGGTCTCAAAAGAACTGGACATGACTTAGCAACTAAACAACAACATTCTTTTCACTCAGTGTGGCATTTATTCCTGAGTGGTCTCCAGGAATATAAAGGCCTGCTCCCTCCATCCTTCTCCTTTTCTTGTTTTAAATAAATACATGGATTAACATATACACTGTACTATATATAAAATAGATAAGCAATGGGGACCTACTCTATAGCACAGGAAACTATATTCAGTGTCTTTAATAACCTATCATATAAGGGATTCCCTTGTAGCTCAGAATTTTCCTGCAGTGCAAGAGACCCGAGTTCAATCCCTGGGTTGGGAAAATCCCCTGGAGAAGGAAATGGCAACCCACTCCAGTATCCTTGCCTGGAAAATCTCATGGACAGAGGAACCTGGTGGATTGCAGTCCATGGGGTTGCAAAGAGTCAGGCACGACTGAGCGACTAACACACATAACACACATAAGGGAATGTAAAAAAGATATATACATATGCATAATAGAATCATTTTGTTGTACACTTGAAACTCAGTTCAGTTCAGTTCAGTCGCTCAGTCATGTCCGACTCTTTGCGACCCCATGAAATGCAGCATGCCAGGCCTCCCTGTCCATCAGCAACTCCCAGAGTTCACTCAAACTCATGTCCATTGAATCGGTGATGCCATCTAATCATCTCATCCTCTGTTGTCCTCTTCTCCCCCTGCCTTCAATCTTTCCTGAAATCAGGGTCTTTTCAAATGAGTCAGCTCTTCACATCAGGTGGCCAAAATACTGGAGTTTCAGCTTTAACATCAGTCCTCCCAGTGAACACCCAGGAGTGATTTCCCTTAGGATGGACTGGTTGGATCCCCTTGCAGTCCAAGGGACTCTCAAGAGTCTTCTCCAACACCACAGTCCAAAAGCATCAATTCTTCAGTGCTCAGCCCTCTTTATAGTCCAACTCTCACATCCATACATGACCACTGGAAAAACCATAACCTTGACTAGACAGACCTTTGTTGACAAAGTAATGTCTCTGCTTTTTAACATGCTGTCTAGGTTGGTCATAACTTTCCTTCCAAGGATCAAGTGTCTTTTAATTTCATGGCTGCAATCGCCATCTGCAGTGATTTTGAAGCCCCCCAAAATAAAGCCAGCCACTATTTCCCGTTTCCCCATCAATTTGCCATAAAGTGATGGGACTGAATGCCATGATCTTAGTTTTCTGAATGTTGAGCATTAAGCCAACTTTTTCACTCTCCTCTTTCACTTTCATCAAGAGGCTCTTTAGTGCTTCTTCACTTTCTGCCATAAGGGTGGTGTCATCTGCATATCTGAGGTTATTGATATTTCTCCCGGCAATCTTGATTCCAGCTTGGGCTTCTTCCAGCCCAGCGTTTCTCATGATATACTCTGCATAGAGTTAAATAAGCAGGGTGACAATATACAGCCTTGACGGACTCCTTTTCCTATTTGGAATCACTGTGTTGGTCCATGTCCAATTCTAACTGTTGCTTCCTGACCTGCATACAGATTTCTCAAGAGGCAGGTCATGTGGTCTGGTATTCCCATCGCTTTCAGAATTTTCCACAAGTTATTGTGATCCACATAGTTTATTGTGATCTGCACTTGAAACTAACACATTGTAAATTAACTACACTTCAATTCAAAAAATTAAATGTATATATTTAAAGTGATGATGATTTGATGTACACATACACAGTGAAGTGATTAACACACTTGGTAATTAATATATCATCTCCTATCGTTGCCTTTTTTGGTGATGAGAGCACTTGAAATCCAATCTCTTGGCCAATCTCCAGTGTTTATTGCAGTTTCATTAATTAGAATCATCATCCTCCTTTCTCCTTGACTCTGCTTCCCCATCTCCCACCCCACTCTGCACTGTATCACCTGATGAAACCTTCCCAGGACACACTCAGGAACACTAACACAGATAGCAGAGTGTTTTGACCAGATACCGTCAGTCCTTCTTGTGTATTCCTCACTGCAAAACACACAGGAGTATACTCTGTGTGTGGTAGTAGTTTTCAAGTTTCTTTTATCTCTCCCAAGAGTTTTCCGAAATTACTCTAGCTGGACTTAATATTTTACTTCATTTCCCCCTTTCTAATTCAGAGGTCCCTTTTTTCTTTTGTTACTAATAGCAAAAAAAAATAAATAAATAAATAAAAATTTTTTTTAACCTATAGAGTGTAGATAATGGTGAACCAGCCTGAAGGCAGAGAGTCTGTACCATACAATGGTTGTTAGCTTATTTTGGTATGAGATTTATAATTCAATTATGGTTCTAAGGGTAGTCACACCTTTGGGAAAAGGAACTGTAATGAACACGGGCAGCTGGACCTTTCTAGACGGACCTTCTTCCTCCTATTTCTTAGAAAGCCTTTATGTTGTCTATAAGCTTTACAAGCAATATTTTATAATCAACCACCCTTTGTTATGAATCCTTTTGGAGCTGAGCAAAAATCAACAAGCATTCATTTGCTCATTCAGCAAATGTTTCCTGAGCATCTGTGCTGTAGTAGGCTCTGAGGCTACAGATATGAACCAGAAAGAACTGTATCTTCCTGAAGCCTACAGACAAATAAAGGAATAAATAAATTGACTCATTGTGTCAACTGTTTTTCTAAGGGTTAAAAATTTAGTGGTAAATAAGATGGATGAGCTTTCTTGCTGATATATAAGTTATATTTTAGGAGAGAGGGAAAGAGAAGGAGAGAATATCAACAAATAGGCAGATATGATATCAGCTAGTATAGTGAAAAGGACTTATTTTAAGACCCTAGGCATAGAAAGACTTGCATTTGTTTTTCTTTGGGATGGTTTTGTCACGACCTCCTGTACAATGTTACAAACATCTATCCATAGTTCTTCAGCCACTCTGTCTACCAGATAGTAAGGAAATCAAACCAGTCAATCTTAAAGGAAATCAACCCTGAATATTCATTGGATGGACTGATGCTGAAGCTGAAGCTCCAATATTTTGGCTCCCTGATGCAAAGGCCTGAGTTGTTGGAAAAGATCTTGATGCTGGAAAAGATTGAAGGCAGGAGAGGAGAGAAACAGGGGATGAGATGGATGAATACCATCACTGACTCAATGGACATGCATTTGAGCAAACTCCCAGGGATAATAAAGGACAGGAAAGCCTGGCATGCTGCATGCAGTCCATGGGGTTGCAAAGAGTTGGACACAGCTGATCGACTGAACAGCAACAGGGAAAGACTTGCTTGTCCTGAGGCTGCTACTGGACTGTCAAGAAGAGGTGAGCACATCAGCATCTGGAGGAAGAAAGGTTCCAGGTGGAGGGAGCGACAGAGGCCACTAAGTAGCCTGAGTTTATTGGGATTGAGGACAGAAAAGCTGTG
The DNA here is from genome assembly GCF_032405125.1 of Capricornis sumatraensis. Taxonomy (NCBI): domain Eukaryota; kingdom Metazoa; phylum Chordata; class Mammalia; order Artiodactyla; family Bovidae; genus Capricornis; species Capricornis sumatraensis. The sequence goes on along the minus strand of NC_091069.1, from coordinate 23,426,633 downwards.
GCTCAGAGAGAGGATGTCAAAGGAATATGGTAGCATGCAAAATACATCAGGGCATATAAGCTGGGGTATAGAATTTGACTTTTATCCCCATGCAGTGGAAAACAACTCAAAAGTTTTAAGCAGAAGATTGGCACAATCTGATTTCTGTTTTAAAAAGATAAAAAGTTTTCAATTAGCAATAATCACGCCTCAATAAACCTCATTGGCTAATTGAAAAGATAAAAAGACTCTAGGTTTATTGAATTTTGGCATTAATTTTTTTTTTGTCTTCATGAAACAAATTGAGAGCTTTTGGAACAGTTAGGAAAAGTAGTTCTCAGATTTTGGTTTATGTCAAAATCCTCTGAAAAGATAACAAGCAATCCATATAATTAAAGCTATGGTTTTTCCAGTAGTCATGTACAATGTGAGAGTTGGACCATAAAGAAGGCTGGGTGCCAAAGAATTGATGCTTTTGAACTGCGGTGTTGGAGAAGACTCTTGAGAGTCCCTTGGACTGCAAGGAGATCCAACCAGTCCATCGTAAAGGAGATCAGTCCTGAATATTCATTGGAAGAATGGATACTAACGCTGAAGTTCCAATACTTTGGCCACCTGATGTGAAGAGCTGACTCATTAGAAAAGACCCTGATGCTGGGAAAGGTTGAGGGCAGGAGGAGAAGGAGGTGACAGAGAATGAGATGGTTAGATGGCATCACCAACTCAACGGACATGAGTTTGAGCAGCTCTGGGAGATAGTGAAGCACAGGGAAGTCTGGTGTGCTGCAGTTCATTGGGTCCCAAAGAGTCAGATATGACTTAGTAACTGAACAACAGAACCTAAACTTGCTGAAGTCTGTAAGGGTCTGAGCCTCAGTTTGCCTTTTTTTTTTTTTTTTTTTTGGCCTCCACCAAGTTTCCTAGGTGATTGTATTCATACCAAAGTTTGGAAATCACTAGACCAGAAAACAATGCAATTATCTGTTATTTAAAAGTTAGATAAAAATGCAGATGTGAGCTCAGAGGTTCCAGATGAGTTTTTCAATGGCAGTCCCTTAATCATATTTCAGGTTTCTTCTGTGCTATCTGGAGAAGGAAATGGAAACCCACTCCAGTACTCTTGCCTGGAAAATCCTATGGATGGAGGAGCCTGGTAGGCTACAGTCCATGGGGTCGCAAAGAGTCAATCGTGACTAAGCGACTTCACTTTCACTTTCTGTGCTATTGATCTAGTCAACAGAACTATAAAACAATTGCACTCAAGAATATAAAAGAAAATGTTCAAAATATCAGTCAACAGAGTCCAGCAATGTATCAAAAGAGTAAGATGGCATGATGAGGCAGAGTTGTTATCCAGTCAACTGAAGTTCGACATCAAGGAAACATGTAAACACCATCCATTATATCAACAAACTGGAGGAGAAAACCTTTATAGTCATAATAGGAAATGCTGAGAAGACATTTGATGAAATTCAGCAGTAATTCCTAATAACAACTCAAAAAGTGGAAACCAAGTGAAATTATTGAATATGGTAAAGGATAAGATAATAATACCAATTACTAAAAACTGATAGCAAGTATTATTTTAAGTGGAAAAAACTGTTTTAATTAAAATCAGGGACGATTTAGCTTGGATGCTATTCCTTTTATTATTAATGTTTGAGAGGTTATAGTGAATACAAAAATATAAGAAAATAAAGTAACTGCTGTAAGCATTTGGAAAGAAGAAATAAAGCTGTATCTTTGAGCTTGTGATTTATTTTATGTTTGAAAATCCAAGTGACTCTTGTAAAATTGTTACAGTCATTAAGAGGATATGTTAAGGTGGCTGGATATAGGAGCTATCTACAAAATTATTAATGACTTTTCCCTTCTCATTTGATATGAAAATAACTTATTTACGATAGTAAAGAATGTGGAGTACTTAAGAGTCATAAAACAAGAAGCACAATGAATCTATATAAAGAAAGCTATAATGCAAGAAGACATCAGAAATATTGTGGTTTAGGTTCAACACCACTGTAATAAAGTGAATATTGCAATAAAGTGAGTGCATTAATTTTTTGGTATTCAAATGCATATAAAAATTATGCTTACACTATGGGATGGTGTATACTGTATAATAGTACTGTGTATAAAAGTCAGTGAGCATACCTTAATTTAAGAATAGTTCAGTTCAGTCACTCAGTCATGTCTGATTATTTGTGACCCCATAAACTGCATCATGCCAGGCCTCCCTGTGCATCACCAACTCCTGGAATTTACTCAACCTCATGTCCATTGAGTCGATGATACCATCGAACCATCTCATCCTCTGTCGTCCCCTTCTCCTCCTGCCCTCAATCTTGCCAAACATCAGGGTCTTTTCAAATGAGTCAGCTCTTCACATCAGGTGGCCAAAGTATTAGAGCTTCAGCTTCAGCATCAGTCCTTCCAATGAATATTTAGGACTGATTTCCTTTAGGAGGATTGGTTGGATCTCCCTGCAGTCCAAGGGACTCTCAAGAGTCTTCTCCAACACCACAGTTCAAAAGCATCAATTCATCAGTGCTCAGCTTTCTTTATGGTCCAACTCTCACCTCTGTACATGACTACTGGAAAAACCACAGCTTTGACAAATGGACCTTTGTCGTCAGAGTAATATTTCTGCTTTTTAATATGCTGTCTAGGTTAGTCATAGCTTTTCTTCCAAGGAGCAAGCATCTTTTAATTTCATGGCTGCAGTCACCATATGCAATGATTTTGGAGCCCAAGAAAATAAAGTCTGTCACTATTTCTATTGTTCTCCCATTTGCCATAAAGTGATGGGACCAAATGCCTTGATCTTCGTTTTCTGAATGTTGAGTGTTAAGCCAATTTTTTTACTCTCCTCTTTCACTTTCATCAAGAGACTCTTTAGTCCTTCACTTTCTGCCATAATGGTGGTGTCATCTGCATATCTGAGGTTATTGATATTTCTCCTGACAAACTTGATTCCAGCTTATGCTTCTTCCAGCTCAGGATTTCTCATGATGTAGTCTGCATTTAAGCTAAATAAGCAGGGTGATAATATACAGCCTTGACATACTCCTTTCCCAATTTGGAACCGGTCTGTTGTTCCATGACTGGTCCTAACTGTTGCTTCTTGACCTACAAGGTTTCTCAGGAGGCAGGTCAGGTGGTCTGGTATTCCCATCTCTTTCAGAATTTCCCACAGTTTGTTGTGATCCACACAGTCAAAGGCTTTGGCATAGTCAATAAAGCAGAAATAGAAGTTTTTTTGGAACTTTCTTGCTTTTTCTATGATCCAGTGGATGTTGGCAATTTGATCTCTGGTTCCTTTGCCTTGTCTAAATCCAGTTTGAACATCTGGAAGTTCTTGGTTCACATACTGTTGAAGCTTGGCTTGGAGAATTTTTGAGCATTACTTTGCTAGTGTGTGAGATGAGTACAATTGTGTGGTAGTTTGAACATTCTTTGGCATTGCTTTTCTTTGGGATTGGAATGAAAATTTAAGAAGAATGAAGATTTAAGAAGACTGTAGCATAAAAATGCTAACCAGCCGTGGGGCACGCTGGCTTCAGTAGTTGAAGTGCCCATGGGGTTAGCTATCGCACAGCATGTAGCAGCTTCCCGGACCAGGGATCAGACCCATGTCCCCTGCCTTGGCAGGCAGATTCTTAACTATTAGACCACCAGAGATGCTCTCAAGTCTTGTTTCTATGCCATATATAAAAATACATCCCAGATGAATTAAAGAGGTAAATGTAGACACATGTGAAAAACCACATGTACAACATAGGAATTTGGACTGTCTGGTTAATTGAAAAGGTAAACCCCAAAATAAGAATGTCAAGGGCTATTTGAATATATGGAAATTTAAATTTCTGTGTATACAAAAAGACTCCACAAATAGCCAATTATCAAAGGTAATGCTGATAATGAACAAAGCATGAATATTAAAAAGTATATTTATTTATTTAGCTGTGCCAGGTCTTAACTGCAGTCTGTGGGATCTAGTTCACCCATCAGGGATTGAACCCAGGCCCATTGCATTGGAGCACAGAGTCCTAGCCACTGGACAACCAGGGAAGCCCCAGCATGAATATTTTTAACATCCCAAGATATCTTACAAGTTGACAAGAAGAAAAAAAAAATTAATAAAATGAATAAAAGGCATACATTGCCAATTCAGAGAATTATAATTAAATAATAAATGGAACTTGGTGTTTCTTACCAATGGTGGGCTGCCCAGAGCCTTAAAGCCAATGCTGACAGGGAGAGCTGAAATACAGCCTGTTTTCCTGCATCCCTAATCTGGGAGTCTAGCTCATCACTTGTTCTAATAAGTCTTGGTGTCCCTTCAATCAGGGCCTAGGAGGGAGAAAGCTTAAATTAGCTCTAGGTTGGGCCCTGAAAGGCTGATCCAACCAGACTCAATATATGCTGTGCATCCTTCAAGGTCTAAGCCACTTGTCTTTTCCTCTTTAACACCTTTCCTCAGATTGCTGCTGCTGCTGCCAAGTCGCTTCAGTCGTGTCCTACTCTGTGCGACCCCATAGACTGTAGCCCACCAGGCTCCTCTGTCCCTGGGATTCTCCAGGCAAGAATACTGGAGTAGGTTGCCATTTTCTTCTCTAATGCATGCATGCATGCCAAGTTGCTTCAGTCATGTCCAACTTTGTGCAACCCCAAGGACAGCAGCCCACCAAGGCTCCTCTGTCCATGGGATTCTCCAGGCAAGAATACTGGAGTAGGTTGTCATTTTCTTCTCCATTTCCTCGGGCAGAATTCATTAATTCAATCGACACCGCATAGCAATGCAGATCCTACTACGTGGCAGGCCCGAGAATGACATAATATCACGTTCTTCTCTGCCTCCTCTCTGTTCAGTCCTCTTGATGTTGCCTCTTGTAGGGCACTCATCACAGGTGACAACTGTTTAAACCTTGGTCTTTTCACTGGATTCTGTGCTCTCCCAAGGTCACCCTCTTAGCTCTGTATGGCAAGCTTTCTGTATAGTGTCTTCCCTGGTGGCTCAGAGGTTAAAGCATCTGCCTGCAATGTGGGAGACCTGGGTTCGATCCCTGGGTTGGGAAGATCCCCTGGAGAAGGAAATGGCAACCCACTCCAGTATTCTTGTCTGGGGAATCCCATGGATGGAGGAGCCTGGTGGGCTACAGTCCATGGGGTCGCAAAGAGTCGGACACGACTGAGCGACTTGACTTGACTTCACTTCACGTCTGGTACAGAATGATTGATTTTAAACTATTAGTGGCTTTAAACTCACCTTTTGCTTCAGACTTCCTTAGTTTCAGAACTTAATGCTAGCAAGGTTATCAAGCTCTTTTCTCCACCCAGGTCAGCAAACTTTGTTTTAGATGTCTCAGAATAAAAGAGACACTATGTAGTGGCAGCCGGTGTACTCATAAAAGCTTTTTCTCATGTCTTAGGTCCGAGGACTTTAAGATTAACAAAGTGTATATTCCCTTTTTGTTCCCAATCTTCATCCTTGCTCTCAGGGAAGGAATCCTGTCTCTGTCTTTCCCTCCATCCCAAATTCTCTCTGCTTTAATTGACTTGGTGTTTCTGCCCAGCTTCTCCTATCTTCAGGGACAACCTCTCCACCGGAAGAGAGGACAACCTCTTTCACCCTTTGGCTGGAATCTGGTTCCCTCTATGGCCTCCTGCTTTCATCTTCAATCCCTCCTTCAGCCTTCATACTCCTGTCCTGAAGCAGGCTTCTTTCAACCCAGCTACCATTTCCACCTCTCAGTGCATCTTTCTCACCCTCCACCATCCTTCTTGAAAGAATAACTTGAGTGCTTGCTTCCATGTATTCCTCATATCACTCTTGGCAGGACATTTTCCTCAGTCAAAAGCTCTGTATCAGTTCAGTTCAGTTCAGTTCAATCACTCAGTCATGGCCAACTCTTTGCGAACCCATGAACTGCAGCATGCCAGGCCTCCCTGTCCATCACCCACTCCCGGAGTTCACCCAAACTCATGTTCATTGAGTCGGTGATACCATCCAACCATCTCATCCTTTGTCGTCCCCTTCTCCTCCCTCCTTCAATCTTTCCCAGCATCAGGATCTTTCCAAATGAGTCAGTTCTTTGCATCAGGTGGCCAAAGTATCAGAGTTTCAGCTTCAGCATCAGTCCTTCCAGTGAATATTCAGGACTGATTTCCTTTAGGATGGACTATGTACCAGCTCTTAAAAATCCTATCAAGAACCTTGTAGCTTTCAAATCAAGTCTTGCCTTCGTTTTCTTTAACCACTTTGGGACACTTAAAACTGTTGGTCCTCTCTCCCTTTGGACACTACTTCCCTTAGAGAAATCTCCAGGAGTGAGATTGAGTGGAAAATAATGTGAGATAAGCCAGACAAAGACAAATCATATGATATCACTTATATGTGCAATCTTAAAAAAATGATACAGATGAACTTATTTACAAAACAGAAATAGACTGACAGAAAATGAACTTATGGTTACCAAGCAGGGAAGGGTAGGGAGGGATATATTAGGAGTATGGGATTAACATACACATACCACTAGGTATAAAAACAGATAACTAACAAGGGCCTACTATATAGCATGGGGAACTCTACTCAATACTTTGTAATAAACTGTCAGGGAAAAGAATCTGAAAGAGAATACACGTATATGTATCTATCTAAAACTGAATAACTTTATCTGTAACTGAATAACTATTCTTCCACCACTGTTGTATTGCATTTACAATGTAAATCAACTATTCTTCAATAAAAAATAACACATAATAAAAAAAAAGTAAACGTGGGAGTTAAGCACAAGGGAATTCACTTTCTAGTACTATAACAGTAGCTGTATGGCAGCTTCCTTAACTTCTCTAAGCCTTGACTTCCTTATCTGTAAAATGGGGAGATACTTGTAAAGACCATATAGAGTGGTCATAAGCTTAAAATAAGACGATATATTATCGCTTGCATGGCCTAGAGGCCCTCAGAGCATATCACTGCCTTATCAATTTCCCTTGAGTTTCATGCCTATGCGCAATGTTTGTTCTCTTTCTCTTTTTCTAACTGCAGCTCCCTTTCCTCTGCCCACACTATAACAAAGATGTCCCCAAGAGACAATGAATGAAGAGATATAAAGGGAGTAATCTGACCTTTTGATAAGGATCAGGTAGGAAGTTCTAAATATAAAACTTAAAGAATTAAGTCCTTGAATTTTGGCTTATTTATTCACCTCATGCATAATATAGCCAGAAAAAGTTTTTTCTGCCATTTCAACATTATACTTCAATTCATGTTCCTTTACAATAATCTCTAAAGATATTGCAACAATGTCTATATCCAGGACCCTGATGGTAGAGAATACATTTAATCTATTGCCAATTGGACTGTTTATTTATTGTGTATTCAAAGTGAATGCAAATTGTCTTATGTTCCTTGATAGGAATTAGACATGGCTTGATATATTAATGAAATCATTACCATTTCATTAAACTGTGTGTTTTGAACACAGACTACTCTGTGGTTTATTGACATGCAGCAAGTGCATTCATTCTTTTCTGTGCAAAATAGTAGTTGATGGACAAACACACAGCACTCAAAAGCTGAAGCTTTTTTCATGAAATACTTTGCTGGGCATGCATGAAATTTTGCCCAGAATGACAAAGAGTCAGATGCATTTCAGTAAAGAACAAACCATGCAAAACAATTACAAAATGACTTTTTAGTCTCAGAAAAAAGAGTTTTTGTCTGACTCTCAGAAACTAAGGTTGACCTATTTGGGTATGTATATAAATTATCACGTGTAGAAATAAATGTCAATCCTGCAAACTTAGGAACAAAGTTTAGGAATACGCGTGCATAGCAACTAACATTATTAATTAATTGATTAATTTCCTTGATTAAGAAAGAATAACTCAAGCCTGCTAGGCATAGGTCGAGGTGAATTTCTCAAGCTTCACAATACCGAAATTATTGTATAATACTGAAAAATTTTTTTTAAACAGTAGAAACAACAATAATAAAGCAAACCAATGGTTTGGAAAATAATCATATTTGTCATTTAATGTTTTGAAGGATCTGAAAAGGAGCCAAAATTATTTATTAGCTTTTAGGGTCTCATGGTTACATTGTTCTAGAGCAGGCGTGAGGAGGCAGTGTGGTATCAGTGTCAGATCACAGAATCTGCACACAGGAGTCTGGTTTCTATTCTGTTTCTGCCATTCACCAACTATGTGCAATCTTTTCGGTTAGTTTTTCCTTTGGGGCTATATTTTACATTCATCTAGAGCCTAGGGATCATTACGGCTCCTTCTGTACAAGTTTGACAGTATTGAGTATCAAACTAGATGGTGGATATGAGTTTGTTGTCAAGTTGTGACACCATAAAACAGCGGGGGTTAGCACTGCTACTGGGCAGTCAGCTGAGCTAGGCCAGGGCTCAAAGGTGGCTTCCAGTTTGAGAACAGCTGTGACATTTCAGCTCAGGCCATGCACAGGATGTCCCTGAGATGGAGCTGGAGCTAGAACTTCCAATTGCAGTGGAAGGTGTCACAGAAACGTGAGGGTCTCAGTAGCCCTCATAGAGGGAAAACCCCTCTAAGTCAGAAGATCCCCGCATCAAGGACCTTTTATTCTCTGTCTGTTTTTTCAGGCTGGAGAGACATGTGCCCCCCATGTCATATGTATCCTGGGTTTGGGATCCCTTGCTAGGCTAATTAGTGCTGGAACACAACTGTCTCTGGATTTCTTGGTGTCCATGCATGTTTCAGGCCTTCTCTGCCTTAGAAACCGACCAACTATGAAGCGAAAGAATAGATGCCTCTTCTCCTCCGCCATTTGCCCCCATTCTAAGGGTAATTTTAACAACGTCTTTTCGTCTCCCCCAGAGACTGTTGTTTATATTCTGAATTAGAGACTTCCACCTCTTTCCCCATGAAATTGCATTCTGGAGTAAATTATAAGCTGTCTCTCTCTCTCCCCCAGAAGTGAGGTTTGGGAAGTGTGCCATGTCTTGCTATGTTACTATATAAACTGAGTTGTGTGATTTTGGGGGTTCTTCTCCTGTAGAACAAGCTGCTGCATGTTCTGGGGCACCTGACAGTCACCCAGGTGAGGGACCATCTTCCATCCTTCACAGCTATGGCATTAACAGTGAGTTTCTGCATCATTTTCTGAGCCTACAGGGTAACAACCACACAGACCTTCAGCTCAGGCTCTACCGTGACTATCTTGGTAGATTTATTCTTAGTAGTTCAGGTTTAGGAACTGAGGTTCAGGTTTTGACTGAGGGCTGAAGACTTTTAAAACAGCCTGTAAAAAGAACCAGGCAAGTCTTTTCCTGATGAGTGTCTAGTGCATCAAAAGAGTAATTTGCACTTCTTACTTGTTAGTCTGAGTCCTTGATGTTGCCAGTGTAGAATTTCCTTGGAGCTAGATTACTGTGTGTGTTTGGGATGGCTGGATACTGGCTAAGAGAGTGGCTATTCATAGATTTTTGTCTGTGTCTCCAAACCTTAGGGAAATAAGGGACGAGATTTTTACTTGCTGGCAGTTATGACATTTGTCAGTAACCAAAGGTCATACTTGATGTATTAATAGTTTAACATTCCCACAGCAATTGGTGCACTGGGGTGAGCACTGGACCGAAGGCCAGATTTGTATCAGAGCTGGCTTCTGGTTCTGACTGTTACTAATTTGATGGCCTTGGCAAAGTCACTTCAATTTGCTAATCCTCAATTTCTTCACTTAAATTGGGATGACTGAGCTATTTGAAAGGAATTTTATGAAGATCAAATAGACCATGGGTGAAATATATTTTCTAACCTAGAAGGTGAAGGGTTTTTAATTTCCTTTAATTAAAAATTTATTTTAATTAATTATGCTATTTGTTGTTGCTGTTCAGTTGCTAAATCATGTCTGACATTTTGCGACACCATGGACTGCAGCTCACCAGGTTCCTTTGTCTTCCGTTATATCCCAGAGTCTGCTCAAATTCATGTCCATTGAACCAGTGATGCTGTTTAACCATCTTATCATCTGTCATCCGCTTCTCCTTTTGTCTTCCGTCTTTCCCAGCATCAGGGTCTTTCCCAGAGAGTTGGCTCTTTACATCAGGTGGCCAACATATTGGAGCTTCAGCTTCAGCATCAGTCCTTCCAATGAATGTTTAGGGTTGATTTCCCTTAGGATCAACTGGTTTGATCTCTTTGCAGTTCAAGGGACTCTCAAGAGACTTCTCCAGCACCAAAGCATCAATTCTTTGGTGCTCAGCCTTCTTTATGGTCCAGCTCTCAAACCCATACATGATTACTGGAAAAACCTTAGCTTTGACTCTATGGACCTTTATTGGTAACGTGTCTCTGCTTCTTAATATGCTGTCTATGTTTGTCATAGCTTTCCTTCCGAGGAGCAAGAGTCTTTTAATTTCATGACCGCAGTCACTGTCCACAGTGATTTTGGAGCCCAAAATTATGCTATATAATACTTAAAATGGCTGATATGCCGGTGTATTCCTTCTTGATGTACTTCAGGGCAAGGAGAGGAAAATAGCAAAATGTGTGCCTGATTTCATTCATTTTCTATTCTCTTTATAAGTTTCAGGAAGACATTCAAGTAAATATGATTAAAGTATAATCATGTTTACACAGGAAAGCGAGCAGCCTTATTAGAGGCGTATATACCTTGGGACAGCAGGAGCATCCAGACTGAATTCCAAGGCACAGTTTCTACCAAGGAGATGGTGCCCTGCTGGAAGGGACATGGGAAAGAAGACCTTAGGCTCTGGCAATCTACCTGCTCTGGATACAGAGGGTGGAGCCCCAGGGAGCCCTCTAGTGGCGGAGGTTGTTTGGAGTTCTCACTGCTGTGGGCTGTTCCCAGGTGGGCACCTCTGCTGTTATTGTTGCTTTTTGGGAGTGGCCCTTGGGAGTCCTAATTTTTAGAAGTATTGCCACAACTAACAGGGAGAGCAGCCACAGGAGAGTTGTTGAGACATCTATCACACAGGGATATCTCACTAAGCTGGAGAGATCAAATCATGTCATTTGAAACTCCCTGTTATATTTCTGCACTCTGTAAACTTTACTTTGTGAATCTTCATGGTAGTTCTGTAATTCAGGTGTTATTATTTGCATTTGACCAAGGAGGGAACAGACACTTGAAAAGTCTAAGCAACTTGACTGAAGTCGTGCATATAATAAATTGTGGAGCTCAGATTTAAACTTAGATTGAATGCAAAAACCTGTGCTGTTTTTACTTTCAATACATTTTGTCACTTAATATTCTTCAGCCTCTACTAGCATCCCAGTGAGAATCGTATTTGATACCTGGAGTTGGGAAGAGACATTTTTGTCTTTAATGCACTCTCTACCAAATAGGAAGAGTCACGATTTCCCATCAGAAAATCTGATGAGGTTGGAAGCTCAGAAACTCTGCAATATGGTCCCAGACCTGTGCTTCAGAGGGGAAAGTTGTTTCCACCTGGAGCACTTGTAAACATTGGATTGGCCTCTGATGGACAGAATTGTCAATTTTTTTAATGAAGCATGGCTTGTGCTGAACAAGATAAGCTGAGTCAAGCATTTGAAGATGCTTTTGAAGTACTGAGGCAGCATTCAACTGGAGACTTTCAGTACTCCTCAGATTACAAAAATTACCTGGCTTTTATCAACCACCATTCTCATATTAGAGGAAATTCCAACAGCTATGGTCTGCAGCCTGCAGAGGAACCCATCTATAATTGGAGAACAGTCATAAACAGTGCTGCAGACCTCTATTTTGAAGGAAATATTCATCAATCTCTGCAGAACATCCCCGAAAACCAGCTGATACAACCTGCTCTTCTCCAGCAAAAGGGAGGAAAAGAGTTATCATCCACCTGAAGTCGTGATACATTTGAAACAATGAAATTTCAAAATACTTCAAGAATTCATTATTGGGAGACTGAGCGACTTCACTTTCTTTCTTTCTATAGTTCCTTTTGGAGAAGAAAATGGCAACCCACTCCAATGTCCAGTGGAGAATCCCACTGACAGAGGAGCCTATGGGGCTGCAGTCTATGGGGTTGCAAAGAGTCAGACACGACTAAGCAATTAACACACACACACAAATAGAACATATATAATTATTAAAATGCAAAAGGGCATACTTTAAGTATTGAAGCAGAATGAGCTCTGAATACCATTTTGGTTTTGGTTTTAATCCTTTGTAATTCCATAATTCAAGAGTAATAATGCTCATGAAAATTTCAGATGATTCAGAAGTATGTGAAGAATGAGTGAAAAAATGTTCTTTCTTCTCATGCTATCCCCCAGAAGTAACTGTTGTCAACACTTTAGTATTTCCTTTATCTATAGCTAGGCTTTATATTGGAGGAGCCTACCAGGCTCCTCTGTCCATGGGGTCACTAAGAGTCGGGCACGACTTGAGTGACTTCACTTTCACTATTAACAGGGACCTTTTACTTTTGCTATTAATATTTTGGAGCAAAACATATAGTTCACAGGAAAAAAATATAATAAAAAAACACTTCAACAAGGGAAAAAAAAAGAAAAATAACCTCTCTACCTCGTTTAAGTAAATAGTCTAAGTTTAAAAATAATGATGGCAAAGATGGGAAATTATATGACATATTTGAATTTTAGAATCATGAATAAATGAGACACATATGAAAGAGAGAAAATCAAAAACATTGATAGAATTGGCCTCCTACCTATCAAACAGCATGTGCCTGAATGAGTCTCAGCATCCACTGCTGGCTTCTAAGTGGAATTACCCATTATGCAGGGAAGAAAGATCGTGGCAGCACTTTGTGGCTGGTCTTAGTTAAGTGGCTCACCTAGGGTCTCCCGATAAATTAGTTTCAAAATTAGTTCAAATTCTATGACAATGAAAATCAGCACATGTATTACAAGTGCCCTTGGAAGAAAGCAAAGTGAAATGATCAATGGTCCTGTGTCTTTGCTTGGTATCATGTCCAAGGTGCCCCTAGGGTGGCTGAGAATTCCTGACTGGCTTAATGTCTGCTTTAATGGTGACAAAGAAGGACTGAATAGTGTTTAATGATGTTTTAAGTAGATGCTAAGTAGAAGCTCATGACCAACATTGCAGAGTAGAGAAAATACAAATGAAGGCCCAAAACAGAGCAATAATCACAACCTTCTGCTGCAGTCAGGATTAATAATACTCAGAGAGATCATCTGACCAGCCAGCAAGTACAAGCCTGGATATGCTTAACCGCGTGGCTTTGGTGGATATCCGAGTTTGCAAAGAAGATGCTTGGAAAGCTGAAAAAGACATTTAAGAGATGGTGTTTTCTAAATATAAATAGATATTTATTAAAGGATGTTTGTGTTTTCATAAGAACACTCTGTTCTGAAAAAGAAGAATAAAGAATTGACTTTCGTCTCATCACCAAACAAGTGGAAGTGTTAGTTGCTCAGAGGGTGTCCAACTCTTTGCAACCGCATGGACTATAGCCCACCAGGTTCCCCTGTCCATGGGATTTTCCAGGCAAGAATACTGGAGTGGGTTGCCATGCCCTTCTCCAGGGGATCTTCCCATCACAGGGACTGAACCCAGGTCTCCTGCACAGCAGGCAGATTCTTTACCGTTGAAGCCATGAGGAAAGCCTGATCACGAAACAAAAAATCACCTTTAATCTTATCATGTGAATCCTTCCTATCAATCTAGTGGAGATTTTATTTTTTTAAGCACAATTGTAATTATATTGTGAGTATAACTTATATCACACTTGCAGGTATTATTACTTAACAAGCATTTACTTTTTAAAAAACCATCTTCATACTTATATATATTTTAATAGATTACTTCTTGAACACAAGTACCATAGCAAACCAGGTCTCTATTATTATCTAGTTTATTTTTTTGTTTCAATTTTCCACTGCCGTAAAAAATGCCATGATGAACATCTTTATGTATGAAATTTATTTCCTGGCTTTCAAAGGATTCCTTTGGATTGATTTCCAAAAACAGAATTTCTGGATCAAAAAATTTGATAAGCTCTTGATACAAGCTGACAATTTGTTTCCTGAAAGAACTTTGTGGTTTTGTCTATTAATACTGTAACATATGCTCATTAATACTAGGTGATCTTATTTTTTGAACTCAATCTAAATTTAAAAAGTATGTATTTGTTTCATTTAAAGTTATTGGATTAATATTAAAATAGAATATTTTCCCAAGTCAGTTGCCAAATGTATATCTTGATGCTATTTGGTTTTTAAAATGTTATTTGCCCATTTATCTTGAATTGGCTTTAGACTGGTCTCCCTGTCTCAGGTCTAACCATCCTCTCTTCCAGTCTCTACATGTTGCTAGAATTGTTCCTAAAATCAATACCCTCATCACATCACCACTTCCTCAGATCTGTCAAACATTGCCTATGGCTTCTCAGGTAAACTCATCTCTGCATGGAAAGCCGCAACAATGTGGTCCAGGCTGCAATATTTCCTGCCTGACTCTGAGCACCTGCTTTGGTAAATATGGAATTAAATGTTAAAATATAGCTCCTGAGAGTTGTGCAATAAGATTCACCTCGAGTCATATATTGTCTTACTTCTAGCAGGTAGGCAGTCATTGTCTCCTTGATAAGAGCATATGGATGAGAGAACCACAAGGATGGTCCATATCTCACCTTCATATTCCTAACGGGAAACCCAAGACTGTTTTTGGATTTAGGCTCCAATCCAGCCTCTGTCAGTTATCCGGCTATTCCCTGGAGCATTTCTTAAACCTCCCCAGCAATCATGCCCGCCTCTTGGAGTTGTTTAGGGGATGAAATGAAATGATGAAGTGTGTTCTGCACACTAGTGTGTTAGGGAATGAAAACTCTTCTAAATCGAGGATGCTACTCTGTTGAAGTATAATTGTTGCTGTATAGTTGCTAAGTCCTCTCCAACTCTTTGTGACCCCACAGACTGTAGCATGCTAGGCTCCTCTGTCCTCCATTATCTCCTGGAGTCTGCTCAAAATCATGTCCATTGCGTCAGTGATGCTATCTAATCATCTTATCCTCTGCCACCTCCTTCTTCTTTTGCCTTCAGTCTTCCCAGCATCAGGGTCTTTTCCAGTGAGTCTGCTCTTGGTATCATGTGGTCAAAGTACTGGAGCTTCAGGTTCAGTATCAGTCTTTCCAATGAATATTCAGGGTTGATGTCCTTCAGGATTGACTGGTTTGATCTCCCTGCAGTCTAAAGGACTCTCAATAGTCTTTTCCAGCAACACAATTTGAGAAGATCAATTCTTGGGCACTCAGCCTTCTTTATGGTCTGACTCTCATATCCATAGGCACCTTTGTTGGGAAAGTGATGTCTTTGCTTTTTAATATGCTCTTTAGTATCTTCCCTGGTGGCTCAGATGGTAAAGCATCTGCCTACAATGTAGGAGATCTGGGTTCAATCCCTGGGTTGGGAAGATCTCCTGGAGAAGGAAATAACAACTCACCCCAGTATTCTTGCCTGGAAAATCCCATGGATGGAGGAGCCTGGTAGGCTACAGTCCATGGGGTCACAAAGAGTCAGACATGACTGAGCTGCTTCACTTTCACTTTCATGCTCTTTAGGATTGTCATAGCCTTTCTTCCTAGGAGCAAGCGTCTTTTAATTTTGTGGCTGCAGTCACCATCTGCAGTGATTTTGGAGCCCAAGAAAATAAAATGTGTCACTGCTTCTACTTTTTCCCTTTCTATTTGCCATGAAGTGATGGGACCAGAGACCATGATCTTAGTTTTTTGAATGTTGAGCTTTAAGCCAGCTTTTTCACTCTCCTCTTTCACCTTCATCGAGAGGCTCTTTAGTTTCTCTTCACTTTCTGCCATTAGCGTGGTATCATCTGTATATCTGAGGGTATTGATATTTCTCCCAGCAATCTTGATTCCAGCTTGTGATTCATCCAGTCTGGAATTTTGTATGATGTACTCAGTATATAAGTAAAATAAGCAAAGTGACAATATACAGACTTGTCTTACCCCAATAAAATAAAATTGTAAAGAATTTAATTCTCAGGATTTTATTTTTATAAACTCAAGAAACTTCCACTTGCCAAAATTCACAGCATGGGTTGTAGCAAGTTTGAGTAAAACAATGTTGAATTGTTGTCACTTCTGGGGTTAAGGTCACTCCTTAACTGGCAGGCAGTTCTCATAGCTTTTCCAGGAGAATCCATGTCCAAGCTGTCTGATTAGTATCATTTTACTGTTGAAAATGTAAACTTCATCATACAACAAAGGCTGGTATTTGTCACTCACTGTTTGATCCCTAAAAAACATTTTTTAAAAGTAATAAAAATAATGAAAATAACAGAGTCTTCTCCCTCAGTTTGGCAAGTGATACATTACCAAATGTCAGTTTGGGGAAAGTCTCAAGGATTACTTAAAATTTGAAATAAATGAAAAATCAGCAGCTAGTGACAAAAATATTAAAAAGATGATTTGTGAGCAAAACTTTTTCTTCATCTTCAAGTGAATTTTTTTTAAAAAAAAAACCTCTCTGAAACTGTAAATTGTATATATTTGCAGATCTAGAAATCATTTTATTTTGAAAATTTGGCATCAAATCAGAAAATACAAATACAAAGTAGTACAGAAGTCAATGCTGTGCTAACTGAACTGGATATTAAAGAAACTATTTTCTCCTTTGAAGGAGACCAAGTTTATTAGTGACCGGAGGCCAGGAATTCAATTTGTGAAGATAACTGGAGATTGTACATATGAATCCTTGGCTCTGAAACACTCTCCTAAATGTTAGAGATTCCAGTGGCCTAAAAATAATTTAATGTGTCTCAATTTTTTATGGCATTAAAAAAACTAGATGTCTGGAAGCGACTGGAAATGTCTCAAGTTGATTTATCTTTCACAAGTCACAAGAGTAGAGCCGATTTTCTGATACCGTGTCCTGTGTTTTATCTTTCAGGAATGGGAGAACATTCCAATTAAAATGAATCCAGTCACGAACTTGAAATATCAGGTACTTGAATGTGATTTGCTTTTTAATGATCAAGACTATTTTGCCATAAATATTTTGCCTCTGGTTGGTTAGAAAGAAATTAATTCAAAGAAGTGGCAAAGTGGTGATGACAGCTGGGGAAACTGGAGTCTTAGGTTCTGTCCGAAGAGTTTGGAGATTTCTCAGTGGGAGAGAAATCTTGGGCTTGGAGAGAGAGTCATGGGGGTCTCTGTTCCCTCACTGGAGAAACCAGGGTTGCAGGAAATCAGTCAGTAGGGTCTACATGAGTGCCTTGTCTTTAAAGGGAGAAAGGCTTCCTCAGCCTATCCACGGAGAAGAGCACAGCTCACCGTTCCCCTGTTGATTCTAATTTGTAGCATTGATCACTGGGTGATGCAAACAGAATGTGTGTCTTATCTGTTGTCCCTGTGCTAGAAAGTAAGCTTTGTGAGTACAAGAAATTGTCGGTTTTGTTTGCGACTGTATTCAGTTCAGTTCAGTCACTCAGTCGAGTCTGACTCTTTGCGACCCCATGAACTGCAGCACACCAGGCCTCCCTGTCCATCACCAACTCCCGGAGTCCACCCAAACCCATGTCCATCAAGTCAGTGATGCCATCCAACCATCTCATCCTCTGTTGTCCCCTTCTCCTCCTGCCTTCAATCTTTCCCAGCATCAGGGTCTTTTCCAATGAGTCAGCCCTTTGCATCAGGTGGCCAAAGTATTGGAGTTTCAGCTTCAGCATTAGTCCTTCCAGTGAACCCCCAGGACTGATCTCCTTTAGGATGGACTGGTTGGATCTCCTTGCAGTCCAAGGGTCTCTCAAGAGTTTTCTCCAACACCACAGTTCAAAAGCATCAATTCTTTGGCGCTCATCTTTCTTTAGAGTCTCACTCTCACATCCATACATGACCGCTGGAAAAACCATGGCCTTGACTGTATTGAGCGTATCTAAAACTGTACCCCCACACACTAAACCATTCTGAGTATGGGTTGCAAGAACGGGAGACTAAATGAATACAACAAAACAAATCGCTCCCAAACCATCCTCTAGGTTTCTTTGATCATTCAAAAGGCACTGAATACAGAATCAGCTGTATTCCCTGGACTTTCCTCCTTTCAAATATCCAGTATAAACATTCATTCATCCTATATCCCCGAAGTGCCTATATTGACCTCTGCTCTGGAAGTTAATTTCTGCTTGCTTCGAACAGCTTGAGCATTCCACAATACTTTATGCTACGTTGGGCTCTATATATTATATAACAACCATAATTTGATTTAATATTGTTTTATGCTGTATAATTATATTATACAATATTATATTGTAATATATGTGTACCATAACTATGCGTATTTTTCTCCTGTTAGACTCAGAACTCCATAAAATTAAGAATTGAATTGCAATCATTTTTTTTGTCTCCTAAAATGTCCAAAATCTTGCATAATATATGGTAAATATTCCATAAATTATTCTGGACTAAGCAGCTAATTATGATAGAATATATATGAAAATCCTGTAAGAAAGATCTGGAGCGTGGACAGGTCATTAGCAGAGAGATTACTCAAGAAATCTTCCATCGACCTTGTACTCCTTGTAAAGACATCAATTCACTCTATGTTATACAGCCATTTTTTGTTTGAGGCCTCTAAGATACCGTGGCCTCCAAGATACTCTTTTCTCTCCAGCCCCACTCAGCTGGGAGGGATGCTGTCCTGTGATGGAGTCAGGCACACTTGTGCTCAAGAGTTGTTCCCATCCTTTGCTAGCTGAACCTCAGTTACTTCATCTGCAAAATGGGGAGAGGAATTCTCACCTCACTAGGCCCTTTCGATGGTGAAGTGAGAAAATGATTGTCAAGTGCCCAGGTGTGCCTGGCACATCCTTTGTTATAGAATCAGGGCTATTCCAGAGGCCTCCTGATCTTGCCTTCACTGAACATTTTTGTCTGTAAGGAAATTAGAAGTGTTGTTTATTTATTATGCTTCACCACTGATTATTTAGCATTTGTCACCAGCTCCCTCAGTTTCTCTGTAACATTCATTATAGTCATATTACCTGAGAGTTATAAACCCTGGAAAAGAATCTCTTTTGGTTTATGTTATAATGATTGCAGTCATTGGTACTAGACTCTTAGGTGCTGTACCAAGGATTTTACATACATTCTCTTTCCGTACATAACCTGGGCTCCTACCCTCTCAAAAGCGGCATCTCCCATCTTTTTTGAGACATTGTCTCATTTTGGGCCAGTTTGCAGGGTTAGGATCAGAAGCAGGAAGATTGGTTTTATATATTCAGCATTGACTAGTCTAGAGAAGAACCCAGGAGTTAGTGTATCCTGGGATTGTCAGCTTTCCTTTTTTCAATTCAGTCTAAGTGCTTTACTTTCAGATGTGGGCAATACTGGGTAAAAGCTAACAGTTATTCCTGGGCAGATACCCTGCTCTAATGAACTTATAAGACGGGCTTGATCCAGCCCTGTTTAAGCCAGCATGGTCTCTACTCTTAGCCGATTTCACTGCCCATGTGTAAATACGCCCTGATCTAAGTCATTCACTGTTTGATTCCTTAAAAACATTTTTAAAAGTCATCAAAGTTATAAAAAGAATAAAAAGAACTGTGATTCCTCCCTTTCACTTTGGCAAGCAAGTTGTATACAATTGCCTTGCAGGCAATGAGAACTAGCATAAAACCAACTAACCTGCATGTCTGCAATTTGCAGGGTTCTCACAGTTCTTATTTGTCATTTATTTTGTCATCTGATTTCTACCATATGCATAATGAGTCCTGTTGTCTGTATGAGAAATTTGTGGCTCAAAGAATTGAAGTCATTTGCTGGAACACATAGAGAGATAGAGAGTAGATGTTGGAAATGAGGCAGGAACCTAGGTCTACTGGCTTCCAGCTCAGTGATGTGATGAATAGATAAAAATGATTTTAAACGATCACATCTGCACATCAGCCCAAGCATTCCTTGTACCTGCTTACTTATGAATTACCAGGTAAAACTGTAAATGGGCTCCTCTGAGGTCCTTCAAAACAATAGCTGTCTGTCTTATAATGGCTAATGGCTCCTTGGTGACTGTATTGATATTTACAAGATTCATTTGCTCTCCATGGAGAACAGGGAGGTAAACTGGAGTGGAAGCCCTCCGAAAATCAGGACAGAGTTCCACAATTCCTGCAGCTCTGAATTAATGGATTTTCACTGCCTCTTTCTTCCGAGTTGCCACAGATGGCTGGTAGGGACTTGGGAAGGTTACTGACTCTGGGAGGGCCTGGAGTTCGGAAGGTTATGTGACTCCCAAAGCTGTAGTCCCAAACCACCCCCCACCCCCACCCCACCCACCCACAGGTCTAGTGCCTGAGCTTGTGTGCTTGCCCAAACCTTAATTAGGACGGATCCATCCATTGCCAGCGAGCTGTGCTGTGATCTCTGGAAAGATGATCAGACATGGAGAAATTCAGCCTGCTCATTGGAAGTCAGCCCCATCACAGTACTGTCCTCTTGTGAAGGAAAGTGTATTCCACTTCAAGAGGATGTGAGGGTGAAATTTTAATTGAATAAAAGACAGGAGATGCTCAGGGATGGTTCCCATAGCAACTGCAGTGCCTGTGTGTGTGTGTGTGGGGGGGGGGGACGTGTATTTAATATATGTATTAGAAGAGAAATAGCAGCTCATCTTCATGCGTGAGGCTAGAATATGAAACTGGAAAGGGAGGAAAGGCGAGGGCCCACGGCAGTGTGATGCTGCATTTCCTGCTTGTACATGTTCTCTTCCACGTGGCAACAACCAACTGCACTCCCCTCTCTCTTTTCTTTCCTTGGCTTCATGGAGCCACCTTGCACAAGGACACTGTGAGGACAAAGCCACAGGCTTATAAGAGGCAGGGTCCTGTAATAGGTCTGCTGCACGCCCGCCTTTGTTTTTGGAGAGGGTTCCATCACCTGATCCATGAATGTGGTGGGAGTAGGGGCTTTGTGGGCAGACAGCCTGGGTCAAGTACAACTTTCACTAATCAGCTCTGTGAACTTGGACCCATCTCTTGACTAAGCAGAGCATTTTTTATTTGTTTATCTTGTTTATTTTTCAAACCAATCAAAGGGAAAATAAATCAACTTGTCCAGTGTAGCATCACCCTGGGAGGAAGTTAGAAGGCAAAGACTTTATTTCCATGCTTTATTTCTTTTCAGGGACTGGCAGGAAAGTGAGAAATCTAACTGGCTGGGGTTGTACTGTTTAACTGGAGGTCACCATAACTTGGAAGGTTGTAATATTTGCTGGTTACAGCTAACATGTCAAGAATATTCCAGCAAACAGAGAGGAGGCTTTCTGGAAGTGGGCCATAAGGAGAAAGGAAAGGGGGCAAATGCAAGATGAATTGGGCTTGTTCCTCTGTGTATCTCACACGTCTCTTCTGTGAGCACCTCGAGCCCAGCAACTTCGGGCTCATTTCAGGGACCCAAGACCAAGTTCAGCGTCAGGTGGTTTGGTCAGTGCTGGGAAAAAGCTGAGCTGAGCTGAATCTGACCTAGTTTATTTGGCAGAGAAGCAAGTTCATGGGCCAGACCAGAGAGTGAAGAGATGCAACTCATAATTTATTCAAGTATTTGGCATCCATTTATTTTTATAAACAAAAGCAGGAAATCACTGTGATAAGGTCAGAAACTTGGACTTGGTATATTCAAATAGAGGCTTAAAAAAAAAAAAATCTGCTACTTTTCCTGTTGTTGTTTGGATATGAGTCTTTCTGAAAATTCCAGTGAGTCTCCGCTGGGTGACTTGGGACAAAGAGGAGGGATCTTCACTTTGCACACAGCTTTGCCGGAGAGAAAATTGAGGGGGTGAAGGGAACTTTTTTCTTCGGTGCCCTTGAAACATTTTGTACTTGGCTTATCTAAGGAGTGATTTTCTCCTAATATCAGCATCTGCTACTCTGCCCTTTGGAAGGCAGGCAGAGCTCTGGGGTCCTCCGGCAGACGGCTCCTTCCCACAATATTAAATTCAGCCTCATCAAGTCAAGGTTGGGAACAGTGTTCTCAGCACCTGAGGGCGTCTGTCATCTTGGAGAGGCAACAGAATCTTCCGACAGCCCAGAGCAATTATCTGGGAAGTATTTCCCTCTGGGCTGTGATAAGAGCAGGTGGACAAGGCAAGAGCAGATGTCCCCTCTCTTGGAGGGGCCTTTGACCTTGGAGGACAGCAACTCGTGTAGTGACGCCGGCAGTTTGGTGTTGAGACTCTCTGTGTTGGAATCTGGACTCTACCAAGCCTTTGCTTTGTGACCTTGGATAAATTGTGTCACCTCTCTGGGCTTCCATTTCCCCATTTGTAAATTGGAATAGCAATACTATTTGTTCTTAGCTGAGAGAGTCTTTTGTGGTAATGGTGGTGGTTTAGTCGCTTAGTTGTGTCTGACTCTGTGTGACCTCATGGACTGTAGGTCTCCAGGCTTCTCTGTTTATGGGATTCCCTAGGTAAGAATACTGGAGTGGGTTGCCATTTCCTTTTCCAGGGAATCTTCCCAACCCAGGGATCAGGAACCCAGGTCTCCTGCATTGCAGGAGGTTTCTTTACCAACTGAGCCACCAGGGAAGGCCAAGAGAGTCATTAGGATTAAATAAGCTAAGACTTCCATGATGGTACAGGAATCCAGCTGCCCATGCAGGGAACTTGGGTTCAGTCCCTGGTCTGGGAAGATCCCACATGCCTTGGAGGAACTAAGTTCCTGTGCCATAGCTACTGAAGCCCAGGAGGCTAGAACCTGTGGTCTGAAATAAGAGAAGGCTCAACTAGAGGAAGTTCGAGTGTAGCAACGAAGACTTAGAGCAAGCAAAGGTAAATAAATTAATAATTAATTAAAAAGCAAGGTAATACATGTAAAAGTCTTGAAAGGTTGATGCCTGGCACATAGCACACAGACATAAATATTAACAGCTACTCTTGCTATCAGTGTCCTGGTGATTCTCACTGTCACTGTGATCCAGTGAGGTCTCTCTTCTGTTCTCTAGGTTCAGAATCACATGACATTTATTGGTGGTCTACTGTGTGCTCAGGACAGTGACGGTGACTTATGTGTATCTTTTTCAACCTCAGAAGAGGTCAACAGAGAATCCTAATGGGTCTGAGTTGACTGCTGGGAGGAACTGGCATGGGTCCAGACTTGTGCATGAACTTGGGTGGGGGAGGCATGGAAGCGGGAGAAAGAGGCGGTGGGCCTGCTGCTGCCAGGGTGGGCATCAGGAGATACAAGGGAGGTTCTGGGGGTGGGGACACAGCTCAGCCCCCATCAACTGCAGAATAGCAGAAGGCCAGGGAGTGATGTGTCTGGGATGACTTTAGTTCAGGCTGGGGCCTGTATTTGCAGAGCACTGAGGCCAGGGTGCCTGGCGGGGTAGGGGCAGCCTCTTCACCGTGATGCTAGGATTCTGGTGGGGAGAAGTGTTTCTGATCCAGCTGAAGGGCTGAAACAGGCTGCAGCCATGGCAGGAATGGTGGGCTCCCAAACCAGCTGCTTCTCGAATCTCCTGGGAGCTTGTTAAAAAAAAGCACACTCCTCTACCATACATTTGCCCAATGGATCCAGTTTTCTGGGATTAGGACCTGGAATTGTTGCAGGAAGACAGACCCCCTCCAGGGCCCGAAACTGGGCTCTTGTCTAACACTCAGAAATGAATTGTCCGAGGAGACACATGTGCTGACAAAGCAAGAGATTTTATTGGGAAAGGGCACCCGGGTGGAGAGCAGTAGGGTAAGGGAACCCAGGAGAATTACTCTGCCAAGTGGCTCATAGTCTTGGCTTTTATGGTGGTGGGATTAGTTTCCGGGTGGTCTTTGGCCAATCATTCTGATTCAGTGTCTTTCCTGGTGGTGCACGCATTGCTCAGCCATGATGGATGCTAGCGAGAGGGATTCTGGGAAGTGGACGGACACGCTGTGTCTCCTTTAGACCTTTCCCAAACTCTTCCGGTTGGTGGTGGCTTATTAGTTCCATATTCCTTATCAGGATCTCCTGTCATAAAACAACTCATGCAAATGGTTACTATGGTGCCTGGCAAGGGTGGGTGGTTTCAATCAGTGTTCTCCTAACAGAACCACAGAGTTCTAGCAAACTCCCTGGGTATTGTCATGCAGCAAGCTGGCCCTGGGCTCCAAGGATGATGGTTTAGTTGTCACTGGTTTAACCCATCAGGAAATGAATGAGGGAGGAGGCAGGTCCCTGCTGAGGGGTTCCCAGATGCTGGGATACATGCCCAGTTCTTGGGGCTGAAAGGGATGCCGCCTGTGCTGGGGACGGGTTAAGGGAGGCAAGGCCAGAACTCCTCATTCAGGAAGGACCAGCAGCAGGGTCGAGTGGGGAAGATGAGACAAAACAAGGAGTGGCTTCAGGACCACAGCTACCCAGGGTGCAGGCGTGCCTGGCAGTACACCTCCCTGTAGTGGGGGCAAGTGGCAATTCAGCCACTCTGGGCTGTGACTCTCTGGGATCCTTGTTAGAAGGGAACTGGGGAGCATCACCTACCTCGAAGGTGCTGGGGGGAGCTGGAACCCCATATGTCCTCTACCTGCCCTCCCTGGACTGCCTCCTGGCAACTGCTAGGCAGCATCTCTGAACTGTGAGCTGTTACAGGCTGAGGCTGCCGCTGGGCATGAGGGTGTCAGAGAATTTCAGCAGGTCTGAACCCTAGCAATAAAGATCATCCACCTCATCTTTTATCTATCTCCCCTACAGGAAATAATCCCTTCACCATCTCTCACCATCTTTAATAGTTGGAAGCCTAACTTTTCTCCAAGTTTACTTAAAATGGTGATCTTTCATAGGTTGCCAAATTTTTTTTTTTTTTTTAATTATCATCAGTTTCAAGTTTAAGGCAATTTGATCCAGTGAAACACATACTTCTTGAGTACAAATTATGATTCAATCCCTGAATCTGATCCTGGAATGTACAAGAAAAATTAGGACATATTTTTAGTTCTTACAGAGCTCAGTGGAGGGTAAGAAAAAAAATGCAGGTCAACAATGTCATTTCATGTGCCAGGTACTATGATAAGAATAAATTCCAATTTTCAAAAAGCCTGTATAAGAGTTGTTTCTGTGCATGTTTTATCTCCTCCACCTGACTCATCTTTATAGAAGGCAAGGAACACGTCCCATTCATTTTTGTAATTTCCTCCCTCTGAGACAGTGAATGGAACATGGCTGGTATTCAATAGGTCTTTGTTGGTCTGGTTTAAATTGAATTCTACCTGGCACTCTGTTTTTTTTTTTTAATAAATTTATTCTTTGATTTAAAAGTGTTTGTAAACATATTATATAATGTTGGTCTAGGTAAGACAGATTTGAGAAGATTTGAGTTGGATTTGTCTTATTTCTGGTGGCGACTAGGTTTTTAATAAACCCAAGGAGTCAAGATAAACTACAAGGAGTCAAGATAAAATATAGTTTAAATATTTTTAGACAACTCTGAATGAGAAGAATTTGCCAGCACTTTGAAAAGGCAAATTGTGACACAAAATTATTTGGACCAATTAGAGGATTGATGAAATTGAATGGGATGATTTTCACTAGGGCAAGTGTCGTTCTAGAAAGTACTGTCTCCAAATGCCTGTAGTTCAGTAAATGGCCTTCCCTTTCAGGTCCTTTCCTTGAGATAACTGTGGGGAGCTTAGTGGCAGTTCAGAAATGAGGACTGTGTTCTCACAAATGTTAAACGGTTGTTCTTTAATGCCATAAGCAGCGTCACTGGTATTCTCAGAAGCCGAGCTTGGAGACGTGAAGATGGCACTGGTCTTGTGTGCATGTGGGCAGCTGGGGCAGGGAACCAAAATGGGACTGAAGGGGTAACAGGCAGGAAGACTAGGGGTCTTCAGATGGAGGAAATAGGCTGTAAGTGTCAGGCGTTTTTCTCTCTCTCTTAAACGGCAGGAGAAAACAAACTACAAGTGTCAGATTTTTTTTCCCTTCTCTATACAAAATTAAAAGGAGATGTCGCTTAAAATTCTGTGTTGCCATGACGACACCTAGCTCCACCTGAACTTAACTTTTCTCAAACCTTGAGCTAACCAATGCGTTTTTCTTATGGAAATGGTTTTCTTAAGCTATGTTAATGAACTATGTATTTACCCTAGACGGTCGTTCTTCAAGTTGGTTCCACTTAAGAATCTCAACAATAAGGGTTCAACAAACCAGTATGCTTTATTCATACACTGTTCTCCTAATCTATGCTAATGAAACTATATATTTACTCGGAAACCTGCTTTTCTTCAAGGTTCATGTCAGTCATTTTATGGCCCGGATGACTCATCTGGTGCCAATGTTGTCTCAAAATGCATGATGTGGGTGAGGGGCCTGGTGCCACTCTGAATTTTGAGACATCTCCTTTCTCTAATTAACAGCTTGCTGATAGGTATATAACATACTGCTAAAGGCTAGCAGGGGGGCACTCTTTCTGCCCCCTTCTGTTGTCTATGTCAGAAGCTTTGTCTATTTCTTTTATACCTTAATAAAACTTTATCACACAAAAGCTCTGAGCAATCAAGCCTCATCACTGGCCTTGTCACTAGCCCCAGATTGAATTCCTCTTTTCTGGAGGCCAAGAATCCCAGCATCCTTCACGTCTCAGCAACAACCTTTCAGCACTGAGATGCTGGGTTCAAGTTGAGCCTTGTGTGGCTGGTGCACTGTTGAGGTTTGCATCACTCCCTCTCTCATCGGGCAAGAACTCTTGGCCAGTGTGATTGGTGGGGTCCTTTGCGACCTGCAGATCACTCGCCTGGAAGCCTTTGCTGCTCCTCACTCAAGCTTGTTGTGTTTCAGACACTGGGGGTATGCATGATATCTGGGGCTCCTAGGACTGTTTCAGGCAAAGGAAATACTCAGATTCAGAGGTGACTCCATACAAACCTGGGTGCAGTCCCTGCTGGGAGCAGCCCTGGGCCATACCTTGAAAAATGAAGAAATGCCTATTTATTTGAAGCACCTTTGGGTCCAACACGGGATGACCATATATTTAAAAAATTTTTTAATTTATTTTTGGTTGTGCTGGATCTTCGGTGCTATGTGGGTTTTTTTCACAGTTGTAGCAAGCAGGGGGCTACCCTATGTTGTGAAGCTCTGGCTTCTAACTGAAGTGGCTTCTCTTGTTGCAGAACATGGGCTGTAGGACATGTGGGCACGTTAGTTGCTCCATGGGCAGGTGGCATCTTCCCAGATCAGGGACTGAGCGCGTGTTTCTCCTGCATTGGCAGGTGGATTCTTCACTCCTGAGCCACCAGGGAATTCTGGCCATGTATTTTCATTGTCCAGAGCAGGATGCTTTTGAGAAAGAGTGAGGGCATCATAGAAATTGTGCTGGGATGACAGGCCTCACTAAGACTGTCCCGGACCAAAGCAGGATGTAAGATCATCCTTGTCAGAGAGCCTGGGTAGAGGGGTATGTATTAGATTGTTCCATCTGGAATTATCTTCATTGTCTTTGCAAGGGCTTCAGCCCATAGCTGAATATCCATCTTGATTTGGTGATTTCCTTTAGCTACAATTAAGAACTTAATTTTGTGAAGATTTAATTATGAGAAAGACCCACTAGGATTTGTGAAGAATAATATAAATACTTCAATTTGCATAATTATTTACAGTTTACAGAGTATTATCACACACATTATGTCACCAATCTGGACCTCCTCCCTAAATTTCAAACCTCTAAACAGCAAACCTCCTGTCTTTGAAATGTAACATAGTCCTCACTGAGCTCTGCAGTGTCTATCTGTCCCATGCCTATTTCTCTTCCTCCAGAAAGCATTCCCTAATCTCAACGCATCATCCCTACCCTCAAAAAAAGGTGCCCCTCCTTAGTAACCTATGTGTTTGTCTACTTTGCTTACTAGAGAGTGCATCTTTGAGGAAGGAGTGGGGTTGATTCTCTGCTGTATTCCAAGAACCAACTCAGAGAGGGAACTCGGGGAATAGTTGCTGAATAAATGGAACTGGAGCTTCCCAGGTGGTTCTTCCCAAGAATCCACCCGCCAATGCATAAGATATGAGAGACATGGGTTCGATCGCTGGTTCAGGAAGATCCCCTGGAGGAGGTAATGGCAACCCACTCCAGTATTCTTGCCTGGAGAATGCCATGGACAGAGGAGCCTAGTGGGATACAGTCCATGTGGTTGCGAAGAGTCAGACACAACTGAGCACACACATAGACACACACACAAATGAATCTGACTTGACTGGTGCTTCTCAATCACCTGAAGAGCAGCCCTGGGTGGGGCTGGAGACTCTGCATATCCACCAAGCACCCAGGTGATGCTAAGGCTGTAGGTCCTTGGACCATAGTTTGGGTAGGTGTGCAAGCACTAATATTTAAACCTGATTGTTCACTTAAATCACCTGGGAAAGTTTTAGATTGCTCCATGCCTAGAGCACACCTCTGGATTTTCTGATTTAATGGATAAGGGGGCACTTGGTTATCAAGAATTTTTATAGTTTGCCAGATATTTCTAAGTATACAGCAGAGATTGAGAACCAGGATGCTACAGGGAAATTTGCCATGACTATGCAACTTTCAAAGGGAAGGGGTGTGGTTCCATATAAACCTAGAAAGGTGAGTGTTAATGGTACCTTACAAATTCAGAGTTCACATAGCACTTTAAGCGTATATCCATTATTTCATTAGTTCCTTACAACCTGGGAGGAAGGCTTTTTCATACGAGAAGCAGACTCAGCAAAGTGGAAGAAAGTGAAGTCACTTAGTCGCATTCAACTCTTTGCGACCCCATGGACTATAGTCTACAAGACTCCTCTGTCCCTGGGATTCTCCAGGCAAGAATACTGGAGTGGGTTGCCATTTCCTTCTCCAGGGGATCTTCCTGATCCAGGGATCGAACTTGGGTCTCCTGCCTTGCAGGCAGATGCTTTACCCTTTGAGCCACCAAGGAATTGGTAAAGGTGATCCTTAAAAGCAGAGATGTGAATCAAACTTTAAAAAAAAAAAAAAAAAAAACTTCAAATTTATTTTTTTTCTGAGGTCAATGGAAAAAACAGGGTTGTTAAGTCAAATCCCAGCCCTGACAGTTGAGCTGCGTGTCACTTGACTTTGGACCTCATGTTTGTTCTCTGTTCCAAGCCCTCCCCCATGCTCATGACACCCAGGCAGCCCTCCTGGGCAATGGGTCCTGCCAGCTCCTCTGTGTCACCTCTAGGTCCTTGGATGAACACACTCCTGTGCTCCCCTCTTCTCCAGCTGTCAAACTCCCATACCCACTTTAGTACTAGGCTTGGAGGTCCCTGCTTCCCTTGGCCAATGGTAATCTCTCTCACATGCACCTCTGTAGTGACCACTGCTATCTCTTTCTTTTTTTACTTCTAGCCTGTGAGATCTTCAACTCTGTGAGCCATGTCTTATTTTCTTGTACTCCCTACACACATTACAGGGTCTGATACTGATGTGCTCAGCAAATATGTTAAATAAAAAGAGTGATGAAATTAATTTGCTTTGGAGAGATGTTTTAAGATGATAAGGACTAGGAAGACTTACAAGTTAAAAACATGATGTTCAATGTAAGATATTATATTCCTATGATTATTCATAGTAATATTGTTGTTCATTAATTTTATTTTAGCCTTCCAGGATGCAAACCTACTTATGCATTTTTGTACCTGAACTTTCCAATTGGTTAAATAAGTCTTCTTGTTGCTTTAACAGTTCAAGGATATGATGAGAAAAAGGGTCATTTAAAGTTAATCTCAAGATGGGGAACAAAAGAAAAAAAGTTACCCATAATCTCACCACCCAAGTAGACACTGGTAAAATTTTGATATATTTCTTTCCAGTCTGTTCTTTTCACACTATATTTTCTAGAATAAAGTTGTAATGATGCTGTTTGTGTTCCATTTTATGTCTTTCTTTTTCACTTAACATTGTAGCATACTTATTCCCACCAATTGTTCTTACTTTTACAGGCATCTTTTTCAGTGGCTGTGTACTGTATAACCTCTATGTAGACTGTGGATGTATAGACATCAGTTTACATAGGAGTTACCCAGCTACTGGACATTGAGATTGTGCTTTTTGTTTTCATCTATGTTGAATGATGCTACAGTGATGACCTGTGATAAACACATTTCTCTGAATTTAGGATTATGTATTTGGGGGGTCAATTTCCAAAGGAGTAATCCTCCAAATTTATGCTTTTCATTCACCAAAAGCAGTGTATGCGAGTGATCACTTCATTGTCCTGTTTCCAGAACAGGTATCATAAAATCTTCACTTGAGGTTAATTTGATAGGTGAAAAAAGTTCTTTCACACTAATTTGCATTTCTCTTATTACTAAGGAGTTTGAATAAATACCAAATGTTTAGCATGGGTTTAGAGGTTCTTCTGAGATTTAAAAGGAGTTTTTAATATATAAACTTCCCAGGCAACTATTATCTGCCTCTCCCTACTGTAAGAATTTATAATTCTGGAATATATAAATATCAGTGTCTTATTGAATAGACATTCAGTGAGCTCCATCTCTGCTTAATGCAAATTAAAGATGGTATCTACACTTTCCATAGATATTCAAAAATTTTCCTATAATATATTAAAAAATTATTTTCTTTAAAAATGTAGTTAATATTATAATTAGTTTGGTAAATGAAAAAATGTCTACAGACTCATATTTTTCTGGTTGGAGTCCTGTTATACTCATAATATTGTCTCTTTCAAAATTACATATTACTTGAGGAATTCCTCACTTGAGAACTGAGAATGGGAGGGAGGCTGGTAGGAGAGGAGGAGGTTAGAAAACCAACCTCAAAGTTCATCGAAACTCGATTACTGGTGTAAGATATCAACTAAGTAAGAAATGTGCTTTCTTGGTGGTTCAGTGGTAAACAATCTACCTGCCAATGCAGGAGACATGGGTTCAATCCCTTGCCCAAGAAGATCCCTGAAGAAAATGCAACCCACTCCAGTATTCTTGTCTGGAGAACCCCATGAACAGAGAAGTCTGGTGTGCTACCATCCATGGGGTGGCAGAGTCAAATACAACTTAGTGACTGAAAAACAAAAATAGCAAAGTAAGAAATGCATAGAAAATAAAGCAAAAGAAAACTTATCAAAATGTATTTAAACATTTGCCTACTGTTGAGTATTTGGATGAATTGCGGCTTGTAGCTCTAAGCATAAAAGAAAATCTGTGTGGTAGGATTATGGGTAATATAGCATTTTTTCCCTTTATGCTTTTCAAGTTTTTGTAATTATCTTATTTTTAATTATCAAGTGAAATTGTTATATTAAAATTGTGAGTACTAGTGGTTCCTTTTTCATATGGTGTTTTAGCAAAGCATTGTACTTCACTACATTTATTGCAGCCTTATTATTATTATCTTTTTGGGTAGGAAATTCCGCCCCCCCCCCAATAGTAATTGGAATATAATGTTAAAAGGTACCTTCTGACTCTATAATCTGTGATTTCGTGATTTTTGTATAATACATATGTGTCATAAAAATGAATGTATGTTAGCATTAAGTTATGCTGTGTTTGTATAATATAAAACAACAAATGACATTCATTTAGCAGTTTTGCACAACAAATCAAGAAAGTTATTTTTAATTAAAAACAAGAAGAAAGACTAGTATCTCAGGGAGTTCATTGAGAAATCAACAATTTCATTCTGTGAATTTAGATGCTGTTACTTTGAAGCAATGCTTTAAATGATCTTAAAATTTTTCAGACACTTCTTAGGCAGGCATATAGTTTATATTTGTAAAATAAATTGGTTCTAAATAAAGAAGGCTGAGCCCTGAAAAACTGATGCTTTTGAACTGTGGTGTTGGAGAAGACTGTTAAGAATCCCTTGGATTGCAAGATCAAACTAGTCAATCTTAAAGGAAATCAACCCTGAATATTCACTGAAAGGACTGATGCTGAAGCTACAATACTTTGGCCACATAATGTGAAGAGCTGACTCATTAGAAAAGACCCTGATGCTGGGAAAGATTGAAGGCAGGAGGAGAAGGGGATGACAGAGGATGAGATGGCTGGATGGCATCACTGACTCAATGGACATGAGTCTGAGTCCGGGAGATGGTGATGGACAGGGGAGCCTGGTGTGCTGCAGTCCATGGGGTCGCAAAGAGTCGAACACGACTGAACAAATGAACAACAACAAAATAAAGAATCCGAATATTCCTTTATTCATAAAATTTGTGTTTCATTTAAAATGCATCTGCTCTTTTGAAGGAGATATTTCACAGACCAGGTGATTATTAGCTTTTAATCTGAATTCTCTTAGATTAAAAAATAACTGACTGACTACCTGAAATTAATCCATACCTAATTTTAGATCTATATTTATGGAATAATTAGGGCACTGACTTGCCAGGAGAGAAGGAGGTGAACTAATGAACTTCTAATGAACTAAAGACTCTTCCCTATTTTAGGTTTTTCAGAATTTAGAAGTTAAAAAATAACAGGAAAATAAAATTTTATCCTATGGACTTTGAGGGCTCCTGTGTTGATTAACTGTTTTGTTTAGAGTACATTTGTGTGTGTGTGTGTGTGTGTGTGTGTGTGTAAATAGATTTTCACTTTATCAACTAAATTTAATATTTGATTTTCCTAATGCTTGGAAAGGTGCTACAACTTTTCTTATAGGTTGTTATAGAGGAAGAATTCTTGAATGTATAAGCACTGAAGTTATTGCCAAGTTGAAGGAAATAAACTTGGTATATTTTCTGCAAATGAAGCAGGTTATTATCAGTTTCTTCAAAACTGCATGAAAGTTGTTACTGTGAAATATAAGAAAATTCTTGATATGAAATACTTTTGATAGAGTCCTTTTAAAAAACCAGGAAATAATGGGGAATTGAAGAGACTAATGGAATGTGTTATGTATGAAAACCACCTTTTCTTTCCATGAATTGCAGGTATTATATCGTAAACCAATGTTTATATAGTATATCCTCAGGGGAGGAGAGCTCAATGTGTTAGATTAATTTTTTAACAGCATTCTACTTGGTATTGTTAAATGTATTCTCTCTTTGAACTGTTGTGAATTTAACGGGCCATTCTAAATGTTGGCAGGAGATATTAGTATGGGAATTATAATGGAACATTCCAATCCATATCTTTTTAGTTAGAGAGTTGAAAATAGCTTTTATCTGCCTCCCCCAAATATGCTGCCCCAATATATACCTATGAGAAACTTAAACCTCTGGAGATGAGCAATTTTATTCTGCTCTGAGATATCCGGAAGATGACTTCTAGCCAAAACACACACTCAAAATAGAATCTTGTTAATAAAATAATTAACACCCACAGTTTACCTGAATTCTACCGAAATGTATAGTGTTTAAAAGGATCTTTAGTTATTTCAACAAATGTGGCAATGGCTGTTGTTTCACTTGTATTTACCCAGAGAGTATTATACACGATTGTGTGATCAAAGTCAGAAACTGGCTTTAGATCACCAGTAGACTTGAGATTTCTACTTGTGCCCTGCTCTATGGTATGTAAACTCACTAATTTCCACACACTATTTCAGAATTAGAAATACAGTTAACTGCATTTGATTTTTTTTTTTTTTTGTATTCAGGTGGTCTCAATTTAGAATATGAAAGATCCAGACATTCAAAATGGGAGCCATGCATAGAATATTTATTCATGTAACAAAGCATTCTTTGAATACCTTATTTTAAGTATATAACTAACTTCTAGACATCTAAACCAACATTATAGTTGCAAGACCTCTAAGACAAAGACTCCTGTCCTCAATAGCTTTCTAATGGAAACGGAGGTTGTTTTCATTGTGAAGCTCTCCGGGGCTCAGAGAGAAAAATCTATCCTTGTTATACACCTTTGTCCAAGATCTTGCCCTTGCCTCAGCTTTTTAGTTGCACAGACTTTGTCTTATTCTTTAATGCTAGTTAGAAGCTTTTCTTTTTATCATCTTTATTTTCGCAGTGATGTTATGTTTCTAGTGCACGATTTCCCTCCTATTACTGTACTTTTTTTTTTTTTCAGGCTGTGCCAAATAAGTTTAAAAATTTCTGCCTTGTCCTGTAGTTGTCCTCATTTCCCTTCATCACGTGTGGGCCTAATAGTGTTTTCTGGGTGAGAGTATCTCATCTTTCCTTTTACTTTCTTTTCCTCTGTATATTATAGAACCCAAATCTGTTTTCAAAACCAGGTCTATTTCCTCTGGTTCTCATGTTCTTTCCCCAAATAAGATTCTTTTTGGTTTTGTTTTGTTTGATTTTTGCAAAATATATTAATTCTGAGGACTTCTCAGCCTCTCACAACTATTTCCTTTCTAACTTAACTTTTATTTTTCTTGAGTAAATAATCACCTCATTTTTCATTCGCTTCATTATCTATGTAAAGAAAGAAAGTGAAGTCGCTCAGTTGTGTCTGACTCTTTGAGACCCCACAGTCTGTGGCCTACCAGGCCTCTCCATCCATGGGATTTTCCAGGCAAGAATACTGGATGGGTTGCCATTTCCTTCTCCAGGAGATCTTCCTGACCCAGGGACTGAACCCAGGTCTCCCGCATTATAGGCATACGCTTTACCGTCTGAGCCACCCGGGAAGTCCCACAATCCCTAGCTCTGGAGGCTGATGCCTTATCCATTAGGCCACTGGGTCACCACCCATTTTCTATATATTTATGTTTTCTTGTGCATTCAATCCAAAGTCATATGTCACCCATTTGTTTTTTTCCAAATGTTCAAATATATCAGAAAACTCATCAAATCTGGTTTTCCTAAAGCCCTCCTTCCTGAAATCCCCTCTCCCATTCTAAAAGTGACCAGTTGGTACTAACTCTGCCTCTCAGCTCTCATGCTGGGACAGTGGATAGCACTTGCCCTTACTCCTTGGACTCCATGTCTTCCTTTTCTTCATTTACTCCCTTGCTGTGTTATCTAACTGTTCTATTTATCCATTCCTGGATAATAAACCACATCAAAGCTCACTGTCCTCAGTGTATGCTCACCACCATTCAGTGGGTTAATGCAGTCTTCCGCTCCACTTGGTAGTGATGGGGGAACAGGGGTGTCTGCAGTCATTCTAGGGCTTGATTGTTCTGCAATGTGTAGGTGCCTCATGCACACGGTTGGCAATCTATGCTGCCAGTTGGCTGGGGGCTCAGCTTGGGCAGTCAATCAGAGTGCCTGTGCATGGCTCCTCTGTGTGGCTTGGGATTTTCATAGCATAGTAGCTGGCTTCTCTGAGGAAGCATTCCAAGAACGAGTTTTTCCAGATGCCCAGAGAGAATCCTCAAGTCTTATATCTAGCTTTGGAAGTCCTAGAACTTCATTTTTGCTGCATTCTGTTGTTCAAAGAAGCCACTAAGGCAAGCTCAGAAGCCAGGGAGAGGAGTTAGACATCTTCTGTTGATGTGAGGAACAGCATGTGTGTAGAGAGGGGGCGGTCCCATTGGCAGCCGTCTTTGAAGTTTGCTAACATGATGGGTTAACTGATGCTCCTGTCATAAACCCCAGCATTTCAGTGACTTGAATCAGTTCAGTTCCGATGCTCAGTCGTGTCCAACTCTTTGCGACCCCGTGAACTGCAGCACTCCAGACCTCCCTGTCCATCACCAACTCCCGGAGTTTACTCAAACTCATGTCCATTGAGTTGGTGATGCCATCCAACCATCTCATCCTCTGTCCCCTTCTTCTCCTGTCCTCAATCTTTCCCAGCATCAGGGTCTTTTCCAATGAGTCAGCTCTTTGCATCAGGTGGCCAAAGTATTGGAGTTTCAGCTTCAACATCAGTCCTTCCAATGAATACTCAGGACTGATTTCCTTTAGGATGGACTGGTTGGATCTCCTTGCAGTCCAAGGGACTCTCAAGAGTCTTCTCCAACACCGCAGTTCAAAAGCATCAATTCTTCGGCGACTTGAATCAATGCCACGTTATTTCTGACTCACATATCGCTTCTCTTCCCTTCCATCTCATAGCTCCACATTCCCTTAGAGAATTAGAGTCCTATGCTGTAATCTAACCTAGTTTTTCATTCACTTTTCTCTGCACTTGGTAGAGACTCATGTGCTTCATGTATAGGAAAGCTTCCTGCGTTATTTCTTGTAAGTTTTTCTGTTCTATTCCCTCCGCACTTTCCCCCCTTATTGTTTCCTTCCTCATTCCAATTAGGTATTGGCGATCTTGAGTTGATTATCTAATTTTCTTATCTTCCTTCCTTCTGCTTCTTTTATATATACTTTCTGGGGGATTGCCCCAATATTATCTTTGAACACTTTTATTAAATCAAAAATTGGGGTCTGTCAAATTCAAAAAATAATTTTTCTTGTGTTTTGGATTTTATCTTTCTAGAGCATCTTGTTCTTGTCCATAGGATGCATCTTCTCTTATCTTTCTGATGATATTGTCATGCTTCTTAAAAAATATTAAAAAAAAAATTCTTGCTGCTTCTGTGTCTTCAAGATTCCTAGTATCATTTCTTTGGTCTCAATCTTTTTCATTAGAAATTATGTGTCCATATCTAGTGATTTCCCCCTTTGCCCCCCCTTCCCCCCATTAAGAATTAAAGCATTAAAAATTGAATGGTGAAAAGTCCAAGCTGACCTCCTGAGCGGGCATAATACCCTCTGATGAGCTTCCCTATAAGGAAGTTTGACAGGAAGCTGTTCCTTCTGGCCTAGAGGCAGTTCTTGGGAGTTTTTTCTCAGGGGACATTCAGTCTCCTCGACACAGTAATCTCCATAGGGGTGTGCACATGCCAGCTGCTGGTGGTTTAGGTGCAGGAAAGGACAGGGGGCTAAGGTGGTGGCTACCTCTTATTGCTTCTAATTTCAGCCCTTGTGCTTCATTCTTGCCTTCACTCTGTTGTCTCCAAATACAGAGTTTTTCATGGTTTAATTTCCTTGGAAGATGCACTTCCAACCTCCTCATGGGGGGTGGGTGGCCATTGTCTGGATGCTCAGAAGTGAGAAGAGTGACTTGGGGCTTGACCAGGGATCTTTAAGGTGATCCCTATGATTACATCCGGTTGCTTCACCCTGGCCTATGGCGGTACGGGCGCTTCCAATGCTCTTGTTAGCGTGTTGTTTTTTTTCTTTCCCTTGCAGTATTAGCTACTTTCTTCACTCTGTTTTTTTGTTTTTTGGTTGTTGTTGTTCTTTAACTGGGATAAAGTTGCTTTACACTGTTGTGTTAGTTTCTGCTGTACAGTGGAGTGCATCAGCTATAGGTATGCGTACATCCCTTCCCTCTTGCATCTCCATCCCACCACCCACCCATCGCATCTAGGTCACCTTAGAACACCGAACCGAGCTCCCTGTGCTCAGCTCGGCAGGTCCCCACTAGGTATCTTTCCACACACACCAGTGTATATGTGTCAAGTCCAATCCCCCAATTCACCCCCCTCCCCCACCCATGTCCAGTTATCACACCTCTACCTGCTCCGCACCTCCCAGTTCGGTGAACTATTTTATCTGTTGACATCTTCTTTCCTATTCAGTTTGCCCCTATAATTCTGTAGCTTTTTCAGGCCTTTATCTTTATTTAGCAGGGTTCTGAGAGGGACAACAAGGAGAGTGATCCCATTGCCTGCAGGGTTTTATAACAACAAGGGAGACCCACCCTTAGTTCCTATGGTTGTCTTTTTGCATTAAAATGACAGTCCTAGGTTTTTTCCCCCCGAAGCACTTAAGCCTAAACTAGGCGTGCCTTCTAACACATCTATACTGTGTCCTGGGAGCAACCTTCTCCCATTTGTATTAAATTTTAAACTTGCTTTTTTCCTAAAAACAATGCAGAATTGCAGATGTATTCATGGTTAGGAATGGAAAATCAGATTATGGACAGTAGGGCTTTATGTGACTTGGTCTTATACAGACTAGTAATGTGGGTGTGTGTGTTTGTTCAGTCATGTTTGACTCTTTGCAGCCCCCTGGACTGTAGCCCTCCAGGCTCCTCTGTCCATGGAATTTTCCAGGCAAGAATACTGGAACAGGTTCTACACCAGGGGATCTTCCTGACCCAGGAATCGGATCCACTGGCAAGCGGATTCTTTACCAAGAGTGCCGCCTGGGAAGCCCATATACTGTAATGGGGAAAGCAAAAATTTTGGAGTTATAAGCATTGTCCATCTCAGTTTTGCCACTATTACTGTGTGACTTAAGGAAATTTGCTCAACCTTTCTGAACCTCAGTTTCCTTATCTACAAGGTATTAATAACACCTAACACCTAGCAAAGATCTATTGAGAATTTAAGGAAATGATGGTAGAAAGTGAGCTTGTGATGATGCTTAATAACTTGTAGCTGTTTTTACTCTGACTAAAGTCTTGCCCAGACTTCCAATAAATAGAAGTTTCTGGAGCTACTGACAAATATTCTTTCTCAGTCCCAAACAACAGAACACCAGCAGACAATGCCTATTTAAAGAAAAGCCTTATTTAAATACTTGAGAAAAGCTGTCTCCTTATCTTCCCCATAAATCTTCTTCTTTGCTTCTCATAATACAGAAATGAGTTCCAGGCCTGGAGACAGCAGTATCAGGGAAATATTTTATGGTGTTATTGCACTTTGGATCCAAACATGCCCCGAGGATTTTATAAGCAAAAATGAAATTTCTTCCCATCCCTGTGGCATAAGCATTTCATTACTAAATTTATAGACAGATAAACAGTGACTCACAAAAATGAAAACTTTCTCCCCAACCTTGGCTATGACTAATGGACTTTGGCAGGAAATAGCTGTCCATGTACCTCCAAGCATCTCAAATTCAATTTCTGCAATCTGAATCTCCTACCTGGTACCCCAAGGGATTGTGTGGAAGGTGAGACTGAAGAGTCTTCTCATTGAGATACCAGATGTTATGCTGGGACTGGAGTCTGGGGAAGGAAAGACAGGGGCTGGAGGGAGTGTCACAGAAATGTGAAGTTGCAAAGACTGTTGTTTACTGGAGTACAAAGGTATAAGGGTAAATGGGGAAGAGTGTATCTCATAGAAAGAGAGGACCTCCAGAGACTTGATTCTTCTGATTCCTAGCTGTGATCTGGTCATGCCATTGAATTTAACAAGTGTTAATTGCCTACTTGGGCGTCCTAGGTGGCTCAGTGGTAGAGAATCCACCTGCCAATTTAGGAGACATGTGTTCGATCCC
The DNA here is from genome assembly GCF_032405125.1 of Capricornis sumatraensis. NCBI lineage: Eukaryota > Metazoa > Chordata > Mammalia > Artiodactyla > Bovidae > Capricornis > Capricornis sumatraensis. Next base: position 23,387,594 of record NC_091069.1, on the reverse strand, counting down.
TTGGTGAGGAAGATCCCTGGAGAAGGAAATGGTAAAACACTCCAGTATTCTTTCCTGGGAAATCCCATGGACAGAGGAGCTGCAGGCTTTAGTCCATGGAGTGGTAGAGAGCCGGATACGACTTAGTGGCTAAACAACAACAGTTGTCTACTTACCGTGTGCCAGTTACACTCAAAGCCAGCACTGTATTGATTTTTTCCTCTCTATCCAGAAAAGAAATCCCAGTTCTTTGAACATTTCTTGATAGTTTTATTATGTAAGTAGATACAATTCTTTGAGATGAGTTAGTCTCTGCTAATGAAAAATTTGATTGAATTCAGTAAATATAGATTAATCATTATATATGTGAAGTTTCAATGGGCAGGATCAGTGAGAGTTTCAGAGATGAATAAAGACCCAATTCATGCTCTCCTCTCGTCCTCCCCAAAGCCCACACTCCAAGCAAGAAGGTAGACATCAACAGAATGAGCTTGAATAGAAGCTGTGTGACGATGCGTGCTCTCCAAGAGATTTATAAGACTCGAGAGTAGAGAGATGAAGAAGAGCTTTAGAAGGACCAGGGAACGTCTCGCAACAGAGCAATAAAGGAACAGATAGAATTTTGATGAAAGGAAGAGAGAAGAAAAGATGTTCTAGGTGGAGGGATTAGCCTAAGGAAAAGGCATGGAGGCATGACAGGATATGAGCATTTGGGGGAATAATGCATAAACTATAAAGTGTCTGGCAGAAGAATGACAAGAGATGACTGAAGAGGACCACTTATTCTTTGAATGTTTTACTATTCCCACCTTCAAAAAGAGGGAAAATAAAAACATTTACATCAAGATCTCTTCACATTTTACAGCTTCATGATTTTGATAACTAGAAGTAGGTCAGCTTAAAAACTGTCTATTGAAGAATTGGAGCAAAGCCAATCAGAAACCCTGAGAGAAGACCATCACTTAATGAGACATAGAAGAATCTCTGACTGAGGGAAACCTTACTCTATTTTATAATTTTATTTAAAAATTCAAAGGGAAGGACACTAATTTTCCCAGCTTGTATCAGGTGTCATTGTTTCTCTAGACCAAGGATTGTTGGCATGGAATATGGGATTTCTAACAAGAAAGTTGCTTAAATTTGAACCCTTGTTAATGGTGTTTATGATTCCCTGGTGGCTCAGACGGTAAAGAGTCCGCCTGCAATGCAGGAGACCCAGGTTTGATCCCTGGATTGGGAAGATCCCCTGGAGAAGGAAATGGTAACCCACTCCAGTGTTCTTGCCCGGAGAATCCCATGGACAGAGGAGCCTAGTGGGCTACAGTCCATGGGGGTCACAAAGGGTCGGACACGACTAAGTGACTTCACTTTCACTTTTCACTTTATTGTGTGGACACAAAGCAAACCCTGGAGAAAAGGGTGGAAAAGTGGGATGCTTTTCAGGTCAGAAAAATGTATATTATGTATCAATATTATGGTAACATGCCCTAAATTTCATGGCTATAATTTGAATGCCAAGCCTTGTGATAGTTCCACTGGATCCTTCTGCTTCTTAAATGAGATAATGTAAAACGTAAAATTAGATAATGTAAAATGTAAATCTATTAGTTTTATAGTTGTTTACAGTAGGAGGGCTAGTCCAGTGTCAGTTACTCCGTCGTTGTCAGAAGGGATATTTATTCATAAACTTCATAGATCACACATACATTTAAGTGGCTGCCAAGTAGAAACCTGGAATTGAAAAATCAGACAATCAGATAATGTTAAATGTAAAATTTAGGAATTTATAAAACATTTCAGATACTAGAGGTAGAATAATGCTATTTCTGAAGTATGGACTTTCTGAAATCTCAGTTGAATGCCTGGAATTTTCAACAAGCTTTATCCACTCTGATCAACATGGACTCCGATGTCTCTCAGAACTATTCTTGTGGAATGCTACCCTTATACATGTACAGCTTACTATTCAGCCAAAGACTTAAAGTTGGCTGTTCAGTCACGTCCACCTCTTTGTGACCCCATTGTCCTGTATCCCACTGGATTCCTCTGTCCAGGGAATTCTCCAGGCAAGAAAGAATACTGGAGTGGGTTGCCATTTCCTTCTCCAAGGGATCTTCCCAACCCGGGGACTGAACCTGGGTCTCCTGCATTGCAGATTGTTTACTGTCTGAGCCACCAGGGAAGCCCCAGAACTTAAGGGGCCCCCAAACCCAGGTTTAAAGTTCTCTTTCTCTATGCAAACTCCCTCCTCTATGCTACCCTCACCTGCAAATTCTGGTCAACTCATTCATCCCCAAACCTGATTTCTGCCTCCTCAGCTCAGCCAGACTGTATTCTGTCTTTCTGTGCTACAACCTGAGAAGTGTTTCCAGGCAGAAAACCAAGGCAATCAGGAGGCTCAGTCTATGCTTTGATCATCCGTTATTGCTTCTCAGCTCCAGACCCGTTCCCTTGATGCTGGGGCCCCCACTGCACAACTCCTCTATTCCCTTCTCTCGAGGATCACAGTCGACTGCTATCTGTTGTTTCATGTCTAAAGAGGGTCACTTACTATGTTTCCCCCAGTTTTATAGCTGTTTACAGTAGGAGAACTAGTCCAGTGTCAGTCATTCCGTCGTTGTCAGAAGGGATGTTTCTTCATAAACTTCATAGATCACACATACATTTAGGTGGCTGCCAAGTAGAAACCTGGAATTGGAAAATCAGACTCTCCTGGTTCATTTTTGTTTCTTTCAGTTATGATGAAATGGTGGCTGACCCAGAGATATCCAGGCAGTCTCTCTCTGGAAGTTAAAAGTTGATTCATCTCATAATACCAATTATCCATGTACCTTAGACTTAGGCTTTAAGATGGAGATAATTGGTGGGGCTAGCCTAAGACATTCTGAAATGATATAGCGCCAACAAGGGATGTATTGATATAGGATCCTTCATTAGTGCCTCACTTTATTAGTCACATGGGTAAATGATGTCATACTCACAGAATGTAAACAGAATGGCAAAAGCATAGCCACACTATATAAAGAAAGTTTTAAGGGACTAAATATGTGACATGAGAAACACTTTTAATTTTTGAAGGGCTGTCACGTGGAAAAAAAATAGAATTCGTTCTAGGTGAGCCAGGTGTTAGGAGCAGGATCAATGGGTGTTACAGGAAGAAATCATTTGTTGAACTGAAAAAAGAACTTTCTATCAACCAGGGTTCTCCAAAGATAGAAGGAGCTGTCACTGGAGAGAGTGACTTTATGTCCGTGGAAGTGTATTAGTTTTCTCCTGCAGCCAAATGCTCACAAATTGCCACAACTTTAACAGCTCAAAACAATATCCAGTTTTATCTCAGTTATGTTGGTGAAAATTCTAGGTAGGCTTAGAAGAGTACTCTGCTTGCTGCTGCTGCTGCTGCTAAGTCGCTTCAGTTGTGTCCGACTCTCTGCGACCCCAGAGATGGCAGCCCACCAGGCTTCCCCGTCCCTGGGATTCTTAAGTCAAGAACACTGGAGTGGGTTGCCATTTCCTTCTCCAATGTATGAAAGTGAAAAGTGAAAGTGAAGTCGCTCAGTTGTGTCCAACTCCTAGCAACCCCATGGACTGCAGCCCACCAGGCTCCTCTGTCCAAGGGATTTTTCAGGCAAAAGTACTGAAATGGGGTGCCATTGCCTTCTCCGTCACAGCCAGTATAGTATCTGGTTTACAGAAAAAAAGAACCCAAGACTGAGAGATACTGATTCTGTAGTAAAGTACAGAAATGCTCTTGGTGATACTTCTCTGTCCTAATGCAGGCTGCCTCTCCCTGTAAACCTTTGTTTATTCCACATTACATATGTGATATGAGGGTTTTATCCCCAGCACATTGAATTCTGGTTTTCCCACAAAGCTGTCCCCAGAAGAAAAAGACTCTCTAGTGAGTAAAGATACACAATGACTATTTGCTAAACTACACTAGCCCCTCCCCAAGCAGGGCCACCCTCTGCCTGCACGCCCTGTAAGTCAGTGATTCCATTAATGAGATCTCATTGTTCCCAGTGGGATCCAATGTTTGCCAAGTACTGGCACTGTCAACTTCCTTAATCTGGAATCCCTACTGCTAGAACCATCTTCTATCATCTGTATCATCATCATATAGTACCTACTAGGTGCCAGGTACAGTTTTAAGGCTTCACAAACGTTAACGCGGTTGATTTTCACAACAGTCCTGTAAGGCTGATGCTACTATACCCATTTTACAGATGAGGAAACTGAGATTCAGTGAAGTTAAACAGCCTGCCCTTGCCATTCAGTCATTAAGTGATGATCTGGGGTCTGACTCAAACTTCATGGTTAGTTTCCTAGAACTCAGAGCAATCTTTGGCTCTTATTTAACCTTCTTTCTGATCATAACCGAATTAAAACCACCACAGCTTTATTTATAATTGGAATTACCATTAAGCAGGGTCTTCTCCACTCTGAAAGAAAGTGAAAGTGAAAGTCGTTCAGCTGTATCTGCCTCTTTGTGACCCCACGGACTGTATGGAGCCTGCCAGGCTCCTCTGTCCATGGGAATTCTCCAGGCCAGAATACTAGAGTGGGTAGCCGTTCTCTTCTCCAGGGAATCTTCCCAACCCAGGGATCGAACCCAGGTCTCCCACATTGCAGGTGGCTTCTTTACAGTCTGAGCCTCCAGGGAAGTCCACTCTTCTCCACTCTGGGTTGGTATAGTTGTTTTGCGTTTACATGCATGACTTCCTATTTACAGTGGCGCCTTTCTTATCCTTGGGGGATATGTTCTCAGACCCCCAGTGGATGCCTGAAACTGTGCATCGTACCAAACCCTATATATGCTATTTTTTTTCTATACGAATATACAGTGATAAAGTTTAATTTATAAATTTGGCACAGTAAGATTAACAATAACTACTAATAAGATCAACAATTATAACAATACATTGTAAGAAAGCTTATATAAATGCAGTCTTTCTCAAAATATCTCACTGTACAAATTTAAAGCCTCCCCCATGTTAATTAAATACCACACGCTGTGCTGTGGCTATAACTTTTGCAGTCCAAGGAGCAACAGCAAAACTAGCACAAACATTCTTTTTCTTCTTTACAGCATCTCAGATAGATTCGTTTTTACTGTAGATGTTACCAATATCAATAAGTTGAGAACTTTCACCTATGCGTTAAAGATATCACTTTACAGTTTCTCTTTGGCACATGTAAATTGCCAGCATCACCACTCCAGTGCATTGGGGTCAGTATTAAGTAAAATAAGGATGGCTTGAACACAAGCCCTGTAGTATCACAGCTGATTTGAAAACTGAGATGGCTACTAAGTGGCTAATAGGTGGATATCCTAGACAGAAAGATGATTCACATTCGGGCAGGAAGCAGTGTATTGTTGTTATTCAGAATGGTGCACAATTTAAAGCTTTTGAACTGCTTATTTCTGGAATTTTCCATTTAACATTTTCATACTGTGGTTGACTGTGTGTAACTGAAATTGCAGAAGGCAAAACTGCAGATAAGGGGAGACTACCACATACCCAAGACATTTTATATTGTTAAATTTGGTCCAATGGTCTGTCCCACTGTTTTTCTTTGATTGTTTCTGTCAATTAAAGTTCTAGATATCATTTTGGCTTTGCATCACTTATAAATTAAATAATTTACTAATTTACAGATTCCTTGGGCTACTATCACAAGACCCTGAGCAGAAAGGATATAAAATTAGACCTTAAACACTTAAGTAGTGATGGAAAACCAGGAGAAATACAAGTTCAGTACTCTGCTTAGCGTCTCACAAATCTGGTAATCAAGATGTTGGCTAGCCTGGGAGATAATCTGCTTTAGCTTCATCCACATTGTTGACAAAATTAATTCTTTGAGGATGTAGAACTGAAGTCTTCATTCCTTGCTGACTCTTAGCTAGGGGTCATTTTTAGCATCTAGAAGCCACCTGGATTCCTTGGCATTTTGTCCACTGCATTTTCAAAGCCACCAGTGGAGTAGTGAGTCCTTCTTGTGCTTCAAATCCCTCTGACTCCTCCTTTTGCTACCAGTTGAGAAAGCTTTTAAGGGCTCATGTGATTAGATTCAGTCCATTCAGACAACTTCTCCTTTTAAGGTTAACCGTGTCTTATGACACCATCAAGGGACCAGTGTTTTCTTACATTTACAGGGTTCAGGGACTAAGGGCTATGGAATATGGGAGGCTATTTTTAGAATTCTGTCTACCATAGGAGATATCCCCACAGAGAATGGATGACTACTTAACAGGGATGTCATTCAAGCTACTCAAACATAGAATGTGTCCTTTTCAGTCCTGAGATTTTATGAGTATTTTATTTAAATAGGATGCATAATAAAACATTTAGTAAAGCAGGGACTGAAACAGAGGGCATGTTTACCCAGAGTATGTGTGCATGTTAAGTCGCTAAGTTGTGTCCCACTCTTGCGATGCTGTGTACTGCAGTCTGCCAGGCTTCTTTGTCCATGGGATTTTCCAGGCAAGAATACTAGAACTGGTTGCCATTTCCTACTCCAGGAGACCTTCCCAACTCAAAGATGGAACCTGTGTCTCTTGGGTCTCCTACATTGGCAGGCAGATTCTTTACCACTTGCACCAGCTGGGTGACCCAGAGTAGAAAATTTCATTGCTCTTCTAATATTGAGTAATAAACTTGCACTGTGGCAAGTATTCTTGGTTACAATGATAAGCCTACCATATTTCTCTTGTTTCCCGCCGATAGAGTCATTCCCTCTGGCCACACCCCATAACTGCTCCTTCTACCCGACACCACAGTAGTCTGCCACAAACCTCATCTACCTTTCTATGCAACTGAACTGAGGATGCTTATAGACACTAAAACTTACATTCACTCATTGATATTTTTTTGAAATCCTATGTGACAAATTCCTTCCTAAATAATTCAAGGGTTTCAGAGACATGAAGACATAACATCTGTTCCTAAGGAGTAAACCGTGTATTAGAGGAAACAAGTTGTGCACAAATAACTGTTATTTAAGACCAAATGTGATATTTTTATAAATCAGTTGTGGGCTAGCATGGACAAAATGATGTGGAAATTTGAAAAAGGGAGGAATCCTCCTTTTGTCCTGGGGGAATCTTGAGAAATATTCTGGGGTTGAGTTGGCTTTTGATCTGGGTCTTGAAAGATAGAAAGGGCTTGGGCATGTAGGAAGGGGGAATTGACATTTCCGACAGAGGGAGCTGTGGGGGCAAAGCTGGAGAAATAGGCTGGAGTCATTTTGTAAGGTCTTGATATGGAGTTTAATTTGATTCAATAGACCACAAGGAACATTCTGCTAAAGGCATATAACAATGCACCTGCCTCCTCCCAAAAAACTTAACAGAAACAAAGCAATTCAGATATTCACAAAGAACTCATGCCCAGGATTATAATGGCACTAAGTAAACTTTAACAAGAAGCAATAAACTAAAAATATTCCTGGGGAAGAAAGAACACCTCGCTTTATCTCGTTTGTTCATTTTCCTTTGCCTTTGATTCTCATTGTTCCTATTTTGTAGTTTGAAGCTTCTTTCTGTGTTTGTCAATGAAGTCTGTGCAAAGCGTTGAAAGCCCTGGATCCACTTTAAATTCTACTTTTTTTTTTCCTCCTCAGTTGCTTTAGCCTACGTCTGTCAAAAGCATATTTTGGTTCAGATGAATGCGCATATTCAAAGCCATTTAAAAAATTCCTTTTTAAAATAAAATCAAATCAATTTTACTTCTTGAAGTATTCCCAGGTTGTCTTTCCTTTGATTGTAGAGGCTTGTTTTATACACCATAATTCAAAAGCAGGTGCACAGATTTCAGGTCTATTTGATACAGCAGGGCTTCTAACTTTTGAGGACTAGGTGTCTATCATTAGGTGGCTATTTCATGACCCCTAGGAAGGTTCCAGCTCATCCTTCATTTTCACATGTAGACTCCAGGGCTACTGACACTTCTCAAGTTCTCATGTCTGGGCTTGAGGTGCATGACAGTTAAAACCTTTATAGGGCTTTCCGGGCAGTGCTAGTGGGAAACAACCTGTTTGCAATGCAGGAGATATAAGAGATGAGGGTTTGATCCCTGTGTCGGGAAAATCCCCTGGAGCAGGGCATGGTAACCCACTCCAGTTTTCTTGCCTGGAAAATCCCATGGACAGAGGAGCCTGACGGGCTACAGTTCATAGGGTCACAAAGAGTCAGACATGACTGAAATGACTTAGCATGCACACCTATTAGCATTCAGTTCAGTTCAGTTCGGTTGCTCAGTCGTGTCCAGCTCTTTGCAACCCCATGAATTGCAGCACACCAGGCCTCCTTGTCCATCACGAACACCCGGAGTTCGCTCAAACTCAAGTCCATCTAGTCAGTGATGCCATCCAGCCATCTTATCCTCTGTCGTCCCCTTCTCCTCCTGCCCCCAATCCCTCCCATCATCAGGGTCTTTTCCAATGAGTCAACTCTTCGCATGAGGTAGCCAAAGTATTGGAGTTTCAGCTTCAGCATCAGTCCTTCCAATGAACACCCAGGACTGATCTCCTTTAGAATGGACTGGTTGGATCTCCTTGCAACCATTGACAACTCAGAGTAACCAGAATACCAATAGGGGAGGGGGTTAAGAAAGAGTGTCATGGCGTTGAAACATGTATAATATCATATATGAAACGAATTGCGAGCCCAAGTTTGATGCATGATACTGGATGCTTGCAGCTGGTGCACTGAGACGACCCAGAGGGATGGTATGGGGAGGGAGGTGGAGGGGTTCAGGATGGGGAACATGTGTATACCTGTGGCGGATTCATATTGATGTATGGCAAAACCAATATAATATTGTAAAGTAATTAACCTCCAATTAAAATAAAAAAATTTATATTAAAAAAAAAAAAGAAAGAGTGTCATGAGATCCCAGAAGGATGGTGAGCTCCATCAAAGGATGTGGGGAGAGGCACCATCACAGGGAGGGGCTCCTTCCTCATCGCACATTTGATGGTTGTAGCCAAGTGTTATTTACAATGACCATTTGACTATCACTTCTAACCTCAAAAACACTTGGTCACTCAGCATATGCCAGTTCTGGAGCCAGCCAAGGTCTTGGAAGACAGTGTGGGCTTCTACGTGGGCCACTGATCACCTTGGGTTACTAGACGTATCTCCTCTCAGACCTCCAGCCTCCTCTTTCTGTCTCCCTCTTCTTTGAGGGGTCTTTCCAGATGGTTTGAGAGGCAATCCATTCTTAAAAGTTATAGAGACCTAGATTTATATCTGGTTCCACAGCTCACTAGCTATGTGAGGAGCTAAGTTAGGAAACCACCTAACTTATTTTTTTCTTTGTTTTAATTGAAATATAGTTGATTTACAATATTATGTTAGTTTCTGGTCTTCAGTGAAATGATTCAGATACACACACACACACACACACATATATATATATTTTCATATTCTTTTCTATTGTGGTTTATAACAGGATATTGAATATAGTTCCCTGAGCTACACAGTAGGACTTTGTTTATTCATTCTATCCATAAAAGTGTAATCTCTAAAATGACAGAATAATCTCAGTTTCCAAGGCAAACAATTCAACATCACAGTAATCCACATTCACAAGTGGTGGTAGTGGTAAAGAATCTGCCTATCAATGCAGGAGATGTAGGAGATGCTGGTTCAATCCCTGGGTCAGGAAGATCCCCTGGTATAGGAGCCCTAATCTTGACTGGAAAATTCCATGGACAGAGGAGCCAGGCAGGCTACAGTTCATGGGGCCACGAAAAGTCAGACACAACTGAGTACACGCCCATACCACACATTTCCCAACCACTGATGCCAAAGATGCTGAAGCTGACCAGTTCTATGAAGACCTACAAGACTTTCTAGAACTAATGTCAAAAAAGATGTCCTTTTCATCATAGGGGACTGGAATGCAAAAGTAGGAAGTCAAGAGATACCCGGAGTAACAGGCAAGTTTGGCCTTGGAGTACAACATAAAGCACGGCAAAGGCTAACAGAATTTTGTCAAGAGAACACATGGGTCATAGCAAACACCCTTTTCCAACAAAACAAGAGATAGCTCTATACATGGACATCACCAAATGATCAAAAATAAAATCAGATTGATTATATTCTTTGCAGCCAAAGATGGAGAAGCTCTATATAGTCAGCAAAACAACAAAACAAAACAAAAGCTGGAGTTGACTGTGGTTCATATCATCAGCTCCTTATTGCAAATTCAGGCTTAAATTGAAGAAAGTAAAGAAACCACTAGCCCATTCAGGTATGACCTAAATCAAATCCCTGTGGTTGTACAGTGGATATACTGGATAGGTTCAAGGGATTAGACCTGGTGGACAGAGTGCCTGAAGAACTATGGACAGGGGTTCATAACATTGTGCAGGAGGCAGTGACCAAAACCATCCCAAAGAGAAAGAAATGCAAGAGGGCAAATGGTTGTCTGAGGAGGCTTTGCAAATAGTTGAGAAAAGAAGAGAAGTTAAAAACAAGGGAAAAAGAGTAAGACATACCCAACTGAATGCAGAACTTCAGAGAAGAGCAAAGAGAGACAAGAAAGCCTTCTTAAGTGAGAATGCAAAGAAGTAGAGGATGGGAAAGACTAGAGATCTCTTTGAGAAATTTGGAGATATAAAGGGAACATTTCACGCAAAGATGGGCATGATGAAGGACAGAAACACTAAGGACCTGACAGAAGTAGAAGAGATTAAAAAGAGGTCTTAATGACCTAGATATCCATCATGGTGCGATCACTCACCTAGAGTCTAGCATCCTGGAGTGCGAAGTCAAGTGGGCCTTAGGAAGAATTACTATGAACAAAGCTAGTGGAGGTGATGGAATTCCAGCTGAGCCATTTAAAATCCTTAAAGAGGATGCTGTTAAAGTGCTACGCTCAATATACCAGCAAATTTGAAATACTCAGCAGTGGCCACAGGACTAGAAAAGGGCAATTTTCATTCCAATCCCAAAGAAGGCCAGTACCATAGAATGTTCACTATACTGGACAATTATGCTCACTTTGCATGCTATAACAAGGTCATGCTCAAAATCCTTCAAGCTGGGGTTCAGCAATATGTGAACTGAAAACTTCCAGATGTACAGGCAGGATTTAGAAAAGGCAGAGGAACCAGAGATCAAGTTGCCAACATTCTCTGGATTATAGAGAAAGAAAGGGAACTCCAGAAAGGCATCTACTTCTGCTTCATAGACTATGCCTTTGACTGTGAAGATCACAAAAAACTGTGGAAGATTCTTAAAAAGATGGGAATACCAGACCACCTGACCTGCCTCTTGAGAACTCTGTATGCAGGTCAAGAAGCAGCAGAACCTTACATGAAACAATGGACTGGTTCAAAATTAGGAAAGGAGTACATCAGGCTGTATGTTGTCACCCTGTTTATTTAACTTATATGTAGAGTACATAATGTGAAATGCCAGGCTGGATGAATCACAAGCTGAAATCAAGATTGCTGGGAGACATATCAGCAACCTCAGATATGCATATGATAACACTCTAATGGGAGAAAGTGAAGAGTAACTAAAGAGCCCTTTGATGAGGGTAAAAGAGGAGAGTGAAAGCTGGCTTAAAACTCAGAATTCAAAAACTAAGATCATGGCATCTGGTCCCAAAACTTCAGGCAAATAGAAGAGGAAAAAGTAGAAGCAGTGACAAATTTATTTTCTTGGGCTCCAAAAATCACTGCAGATGGCGACTGCAGCCATGAAATTAAAAGATGCTTGCTCTTTGGTAGAAAAGCTATGACAAAGCTAGACAACATATTAAAAAGCAAAGACATCACTTTGCTGACAAACGTCCATATAGTCAAAACTATCGTTTTTCCGGTGGTCATGTATGGATGTGAGAGCTGGACCATAAAGAAGGCTGAGAGCCGAAGAATTGATGCTTTTGAATTGTGGTGCTGGAGAAGACTCTTGAGAGTCCTTTGGACAGCAAGGAAATCAAGCCCATCAATCCTAAAGGAAATCAACTGTGAATATTCATTAGGACTGATACTAAGCTGAAACTCCAATACTTTCGCCACTTCATGTGAAGAGCCGAGTCATTGGAAAAGACCCTGATGCTAGAAAAGATAGAAGGCAAAAGGAGAATGGGGCACCAGGATGAGATGGTTACACAGCATTACTGACTCAAAGGTCATGAATTTAAGCAGACTTGGGGAGATAGTGAAGGACTAGGAAAGGCTAGTTTGCTACAGTCCATGGGGTTGCGAAGAGTTGGACAAGACTTAGTGACTGAAAATAATACATAATAGCTTGCATCAGCTAACCCCAATCTCTCAGTCCAGTCCTCCTCTGCCCCTCCTACCCCATGGCAACCACAAATCTGTTCTTAATGTCCACCATCCAAGTTCTTTTAGCCTACAAGTATACATTAGATATCCTGTGTTTAAATGGTCCATATTATTATATGGATATAATATACATACATATACATATATATAAGATATATATTAGATCTGTATCAGATCTAATGACATATATTAGATCTATATCAGATCTAATATATATGATATATATATGATATATATATCATATATATGATATATATTATTACACATATATGATATATATTCAATACATATATCATATATATATAAGATATGTAATAGGTATAATAGATATCCACTTCTGTTTGGATTAATTTCATTAGAATGTTAATTTAAATTTTAGAAAACATTGCTTTCCATCTACTTTTTTTAGCAGAGTATAGCATTTGACAGGTATTGATTGACATTTGTTCTATGTACAGATCTCTGTGTTAGGCACTGTGAGAACTGCGGAGTTGAAATAGAACGGTTTCTGTGCTTCTTTAAATATCCCATCACAGGCATCATCATGAGCACTGATGACTGACGTGTCTGGGGGATGGAGATGCAAGAGCCATAGGGATGGACCCTGAGCTTGTCACAGGGAGGTGTTCTTCAGTGCAGTCTTGTTATTTGAGGATTTAGTGTTCATGACTCATGACACACATAAGTCCCATGACCTGCGTGTAGTCACTTGTAGTCTAGCTCAGCACAAACATGAATTTCACGAATCTGTGGAGCCGTAAGTAGACCTGACTGGCTTGGCAGCACCCACATCTCAGTGTCGTGTTGCTGTTTCCTACTCATTACTGGTGAGCAGTCAAGTTTGTGATGGAGTGAAATATTCTCTGTGGCACATGGCAGAAAGAAGGCCAGTGGGTTGCTGGTGGAGGTGGAAATGAAGAGAAAATGAAGGGACTTTAGGAAGCGATGCCTCTTTGACAGTTTCAGATCAATAAAGTAATCCAAATAATGAATTTGGTGATAATTTTAATTTATTAAATTTCAATAAGTTTCAACTGATTACTGAGCTGAACCAAATTCTATGAAGAATTAAGAAAACAACTCAAGACATCAGTTCAGCAAGGGCTAAAATTTGTAGTCGTGAGAGAAGCAAGTATAATTTAAACCTGCATTTTAGGCAATGAAGAGAAAATAGGAAAGGACTAGTGGATCTTCCAGGCTTTCCTGGTGGCGCAGATGCTAAAGAATCTGCCTGCTGTGCCGGGGTTCTACCCCTGGGTCAAAAAGATCCCTTGGAGAAGGAGATGGCAACCCACTCCAGTATTCTTGCCTGGAGAGTTTTATGGACAGAGGAGCCTGGTGAGCTACAGTCCATGGGGTTGAAAGAGTTGGACATGACTGAGCGACTAACTAGAGACTAGACAGTTGATCTTCTGCTGTGATTCTTCCAGGAGATTCACTCTTTCTTGGAATTTTGTGCCATTACTGTCACCACCCTGGTGGCTTCCAGGAGGCTTTGCTCTTCCTTAAATAATGATATTGAAGAGGGGACAAAGATCCTTGCTTTAATGCCCTGTGGCAGTTGGGGAGAAGCTGGATGAGGTCTTACTATGGGCGTGATGGTAACAAACTGGAAATGAATGGCACCTGCCTCTATATTTAGTGTCACAAGACATGGTGACTTGTCCTCCAGTTTGAAGCCTCCTAGCAGAGGTCTTCCTATCTATAGGCTCCCAGGCCACCTTCGTCTGGCCAACCTCATCTTCCTGCATCTACTTGGAATGCTCCCAGAGTATTAGATTCCTTGAATCCAGGCCCAGGAGACTAAGTCAGGAACACCTTTTCCCTTGAGAGGAGAGCCTTACATCTGCCTCTAGGAGTAAGGCTTTATCACTGGAACAAATTTCAGTACAGTGTTACAATATTACCAAAAAATATATATTTTTAAAATAGTAGCTGTGACTGCTATTTAGCTGTAACTGCTAAAATAGTAATAAGTAACTGCTTATTTCAGTATTTTTATTATGCCCCAGTGCCACTTGTCACCTGCTTCTTGGAGCTGCTGTTTCATACTGTCAAGCCCATCAATGCGGCCCTTCTTTCATGGTTTCTTTTAAAGATTAGATGTTCAGGAAAATCTTAATGATCAACTTAGAGTTTTAATGGATAAGATAAAGGAGTGAGTTGAAATCATAATTCCCCAGTAAAATGTAAAATGATTCACTACACATTTCTGTTTCTCAGAGACCTGTCTTGGACAGACTACCCTATAGGCATGAGAAAAATCGGGGGTAGGATATCCTTTGCCCCTTTTCAGCCAGGTTCAGCTGCCTGATTCGTCTCTTCATAATCTCTTCATTATAAAACATTTAGCATAGCACACCCAAACTGATCAAAGGGATCTGCAAGCTGATGAGGGTTCCATCATTCATAGAAGGCTCTGAGCAGTTAAAACACAGAATTTAGTGGGTGGATTTTGTTATGTGACAATGATCTGCGTTCCAGTTTATGGGAAGCTATGTCTCAGGCGCTGTGTTAAATGCTTTTCTTGAAGATGTTTTTCATTTCATTGCTCACAAACATGTTAGATGCTTTTATTATTCCCATAATGTTAATGAAGACAGACTATTTAACTTCCCTCGGTGGAATGTGGGTGAAAATTCCAGCAGTCCAGATGTGAAGTCTGGGTTCTTAAACACTATGCTGTAGAGACTTTCATAAACAAACAAGTTTCATACCATATATTGGAATCATTACAGATCAAAATAGGTCATTTAAATTTTTTTTTGCTTTATTTTATATTCATTTTCAAGCAAACATATATCCATTAGGGCAGTGTTTCCTAAACTTCCTTTGATGGTAAGGCTTATATTGGATACATATAAAACTGGTGTTGACCAAATTTCTCCCAACACACTCTACTACTCTTGCCTGTAGAATTCCATGGACAGAGGAGCTGGGCAAGCTACAATCCATGGGATCACAAAGAGTCAGACATGACTGTGTGACTAACTTTTAGTGCTTTCTTTTTTTTTTCTTTCACTTTTTCAAATTTCTCCCACAGAGAAGATGATTGAATAGGAGCATGGGTTAATGATGCTTAAAAAGTTTATTTTAGGAAGTCACTCAGATGATTCTTGTCTTTGGGCAAGTTTCAGAAATTCTGCTGATGAGTGTCCCTTGTTCTTATTATATTTGGAGCCCTTCTCTCATTGTCCTAGAGGCTAGGAGTCTAAAGTCAAGGTGTCAGGAGCCAGGCTCTCTCTGAAGCCTCTAGAGAGTGTGTCCTCTAGAGAGTGTTTTCTTGCCTCCTCCTGGACTTGTGATTGCTGCAATCCCAGGCATTATTTGGCTTACTGAGACATCTCTTCAGTCCTTGCCTCCACTGTCTTATGATGTTCTGCCTGTGTATCTTCTGTCACTGTGTCCAAATTTCCATTTTCTTATAGGGAATCACTCATTGGAATAAGACCACCTTAATCCATCATGAGGGACTTCCCTGGTGGCTCAGTGGTAAAGAATCCACCTGCCAATGCAGGAGATGAAGGTTCAATCCCTGGGCTGGGAAGATCTCCTGGAGAAGCAAATGGCAACCCATTCCGGTATTCTTGCCTGGGAAATTCCATGGACAGAGGAGCCTGGTGGGCCACAGTCATGTGGTCCCCAAAGAGTCAGACACAACTGATTAACTAAAAAAAAGAGAAAAATCCATCATGAACTCATTTTAACTTGGTTCCGTCTGCAGAGCTTATTTCCAAATAAGGTCACTTTCACTGGTACTGGGGGCCAGAACCCGAACATATCTTGTCATGGGGTATATAGTACTACTCACAGCAGTCATGATGCATTATTAAAAAACATTACTGGGATCAGTTTTATAATTTTTTTAAAAGTTTTGCATTTACATCCATGAGACATATTGTTCACAGTTTTTTTTTTTCCTTAAAAAACTGCTCTTTCGTTTTGTTTTGCTATCCAGGCAATGCTAGACTCAGAATGAGTTGCAAAGTATTTCTCCCTCTTCTAATTGCTGCAATACATTGCATAGAATTGGTAATATTTCTTCTTTATATGTTTGACAGAATGCTTCAGTTAAGTCATTTGGCCATGAAGTTTTCCTCTTGAAAAGGTTTTTAACTACAAATTCACTCATTTTGTAGATATTAAGTCATTTAGTTTATGTATTTCTTCTTGAGTAGATGTTGGTTGATTGTGTCTTTCAAGGACTTTATCCATTTCATCTTAATCATTAAATGTATTGGCATAAAATATTTTAACATTTTCTTATCATCTTTTTAATATCTATAGAATTTATAGTAGTTTTTGATATTGTAATTTATATTTTTAAAAATTGACTAGGCTGGGTAAGAGTATCAATTTTATTAGTCTTCCTAAAGGACTCGATTTTGATTACATTGATTGGCTCTATTGCTTTTCCATTTTCGATTTCATTGGCTCTGTTCTAATTGCTATTCTTTCATTTTCTCTGCCTTTTTGTGTTTAATTTGCTTATTTTTTAGTTTTATAAGATGGAAGCTGAGGTCATTGATTTGAGACATTATTCTTTTCTGATACATATATTTAGTGCTATAAAATTCCTCCTAAATACTGCTTCATCAGCATTCCATACAAACATACCATAAATTTTGTGTTTCTGTTTTTATTACATTCAAAATACTTTCTAATTTTCCTTTTGATTTATTCTTTGATGCCCAAGGTATTTGGAAATCTGTTGTTTCGTTTCCAAGTATTTGGTGAATTTTAAAGAGATCTTTCAGTTTATTTCTAATTTTATTCCATTTGTTATAATGAAATCCTTTGTATGACTTGCATCTTTTAAACTTTATTGAAATTGTTCTCTCACTCACAATGTGGTCTATCTTGGTCAACGTTTCATGTGCACTTGGAAAGTATATGTATCACATTATTGGGTAGCATACTCCACAAATGTTAATTCAGTTTCAGTTCAGTCGCTCAGTTGTGTCCAACTCTTTGCGACCCCATGAACCGCAGCATGCCAGGCCTTCCTGTCCATCACCAACTCCCACAGTCCACCCAAACCTATGTCCATTAAGTCGGTGAAATGTTAATTAGGTCTAGCTATTTGGAATTATTTTTCATGTCATCTGTATTTTTCCTGATTTTTTATTTTTTTAAACAAATTATTAACATAGAGTATGAAAACATTCAACTATAAGTGTATATTTGTCTATTTGTCCTTATAGTTTCATCAGTTTTTCCTTTATGTATTTTGAATCTCTGTTATCAAGTACATAACATTTACAATTGTTGAGTGATCAAGCCTGGTCCCTGGTCCTGAAGTTAAATCTTCTTCTTCAGAGATCACAAATCTGACATTGTTCACTGTGAGCTATCATCTTGGAGGCTCGTCTGGGATCTTCAGGACAAGGGATGAAGATATAATTATTCTTCTGCATAGCAAGGGCTTCCCTAGTGGCTCAGTGGTTAAAGAGTGCCTGCAGTGCAGGATAGCTGTGTTTGATCCCTGGCTTGGGAATATCCCCTGGAGAAGAAAATGGCAACCCACTCCAATATTTCTGCCTTGAGAACTCCATGGACCAAGGAGCCTGGTGGCTACAGTCCATGGGGTCACAAAGAGTCAGACAGGACTGAGCGACTAACACTTACACTTACTTGATGAATGGGTCCTCATTTTCCAGTTTTTCCTGCTTCTCTGTCATTACAGTTTCTTCTGTAATATCTGGCCTGCCGTTAAGCCCATTAATGGATTTTTGAAATCTCAGATGTATTTTTCATTTCTGGAAGTTTGATTTGAATATTATTAATATTATCCCTGTTTATATTTAAGTTTTTGGATGTACAGAATATAGTGATAATAATAATTATTCTGATGCCCTTGTCTGATAATTCTAGCATGTAATTTATGGCTGGTTTCAACTCATTGATCTATTTTATATTACAGATCCTATTTCTTGCTTCTTTGCATGCCTTGTAATTTTTTACTGGATGCTAGTCTTCATAAATTTTACCTTTTCGGGTGTTGGATATTGTATACTTAGAAATATTCTTGATTTTTATTGTGGGAATTTCCTAAGTTACTTGGAAACAGTTGAACTTTTTCAGGTCTTGCTTTTAAGATTCTTTTTGGTGTAACAGAACAGTGTTTAGTCTGGGCCCGTTATTCTCCAATACCAAGTCAAGCCTCTTCTGAATAGTCTACCCAGTGTTCCATGAATTATGAAGTGTTGCAATCTGGCTGGTGGGATTGGGTATTCTTTTTGTTTCTTGCAAGCACTGAAGACTGTTTCCTCTATCTTTTCTGATGGTTCATTCCTTGAAGCTATTTCCTCATCCAGATGTACTGATCTGCTGAATTCTTGGGAAAGACATCTGCAAATTTCCAGATATTATTGTGCATTTCTCTCTTCCCTGGAATTCTGTTCTGTGAATGCTAGCCACTCATGTCTACCTAGATTTTCGGCTCCAGCTCCTTAACTTCAGGGATTGTTGAGGGTCTGCCTGGGTTTTCCCTTTCTGCATTACATCTGGAAACGCTCTCGAGGTAGCAAACTGAGGCATTCGTAGGGCTCACCTCATTTGTTTCCTATCTCATGGACCACTGTCTTTTGTTGCTTAATATACAGTCCCAAACTGTTGTTTTATATATTCTTTATTTTTCCCTTGTTTTTGTCATTAGAGTAAATCTGGTCCCTGTTATTCCACTTTGAGTAGAAGTCCTCATATATAGAATTTTACAGATGTATGTATATACGCATTTTTTCTCATGAGAGATTCCATAGATTCTCTATGGAATGTAACCCTCTTTAAGAACAAGAACCTCTCATTTACAGTAATCCTCATATGGTCTTAAATTTTATTTATGTCCCTAAATTTTAGAAATATATCTGTATATTCTTTTACACATTTCTAGATTTTCTATAAATTTAAATTTTCACTAAATTATAAATACTGACATTTAAAAAAACAAATACTTTATGTCACTCTTTTAAATGTATCTGGTGGATTCTAAATATCTCAGCATTTGATAGCCAGAATTCTCCATTTTAAAAATGATGAGCAAGATTTTCTTCAACAATCCTTCTTAGGATTTGTTACCATGAAGCATTCAAAGCAAAATCTGCAAAAGGAAAAAATCCACATGTAGTGAAGTGTGAAGGAAACTGGGCTCAAGCTAGCAAGAGTCCTTGCTGAGTGGAATCACACCTGACTGACTTAATTCTTTCATCAAGGAGTTGTGACAACATACATGAAACACTGTCAACAGGGACGCTCATTTGAGACTCAGTGCCCAGGTTTTAATTGAGGGCTGATCATGTAGGCACCCATCCTTAGAACCTACCAAAACCTCAGATTCCTAGAAGGAAAGCAAGCATTCAGCATGAACCATCCTTGTAGTCCTCCATTGTTTTGGAAAAAACTTTGTGCTCACACACGCATCAGAAGTTCTCCCATCATGCTGGGGTTGCTTTAGCTTGAATCCCTGCAGATTTGAAGAACACTCCTTCTGCTTCTCATTGATTCACACAATTACAGCACACACATGTAACGCTCTCTCCTCAGGGTTGTGTGGTGGTGGCTATAATTGCAGTCATAACGCACGCTGTCACATCAGTTCTCCCAGGTCCCAAACAGACTTGTATCTACATACGCCGCAGCCTCCTCTTCACTCTAATTCAACCCACACGTGGAACTTAGCGCTGATATTCACTTTCAACAAAAATATCCAGAATTGTACTCACCTATCATTTCGAAAGATTTTGGTGAAGTTTTGGGAAAATTGAGGAATTCAAAGAGAAAATTAATCACTTATACTTCTGCTAACTTAACCCTTCAGTTTCCTCAATTGTAAAATGGGAAAAATAATAGCGCCAACATCAGAAGGCTGTTAGAACTAAATTACAATTTTTATTATTATCCTGGTTCTCTGCTTTCCTCTCTCAGTTTCCCTCCTCATGCCCCTTCCTCCAACATTGCTTTCCTGCAAGCAGCAAGTTTTTATTCTCCTCCTCCTCTCTTCCTTATGGAAACTATGGGAGGGCTGAAGCTCCTACATGAACTCAACTCTTCTGACAAAAACTCTCTTAAGAGGAATTCTGGACCAGCTGTTGGAAGAATATTTTCTCCATCTTGTTTCCCTGGGCATCAATAATCTCCTTATGAGGGTCTTCGGGGCATCTTCTTTAAGACTGTTGCTTCTTTAAGACCTGGTTCTGGGAGGCTGGCCTCCAGATGATAACCTCTATCTACCTCAAAAACAGGTAGCCTGATTGGGAAATGTTACTTTTGGTGATGGATTTTAAGGAAGGCCAGATTTCATTCTTTTTTTTTTTTTTTATTTTCAGAGACAGGGTTGACTCATCTTGGATCCCCAAGAAATCAGGACAGATATTTGTAACAAAGTGATCATTCAGTGAACACTGAATGGAATTACTGAGCCTTTAGACCAGCCTATCTTGCCTATCAAAACTGATAAAAGGAGGAACTGCTCCATTAGAATGGAACTCACAAATGGTTTGTTTATTCAACATGAGAGGCAGTATTTTGTTGAAATGAGCGTGTTGTTGTGGTGGAGGTATGGCTCTCTTGCCGAGAACTCGAATTCTAAATCAAGCTTCTACACTTATTTTGGGCTTCTGTTTGCTCATTTTTAAAATGGGGATAATTATAATTCCTCTCTTATAGGGTTATTTTGAGAATTAGATGAGTTGATACCCAGAAAGTGTTTAGAACAGTGCTTGTCGGGCACATAATAAGCCATCCACAAATGTTAGCTACTGTTATTCATGCAATGAACATTTCTAAATTGAGTCCCAAGCATGTCTCACAAACAGGGCTGGCTGCTGGGGAATACGGAGAGGGATCCATCGTCCCGGCCATACAATGTCTACACCTTCTCTGGGAGGCTGAGAAGTAAATAGTGATGAGAAGTCTGGAGATAAAAGCTTGGCTAGAGCTGTGCTTAGAGCATCATGAGGGCACAGAAGGGAATTTTCAATCAGGTACTGACTCTCCAGAATTAACCAAAGCAGGTGAATTTACTGCCCCTTGCTCTCCCCTACCGAATTGCTTATAGGTAAAGAAATGTTCCATATAGCAGATGGTGACCTAAAAATCATATTCATTTTACCCCAAATTCATTTGATTTTAGCAGCTGCTGTAATTTTTTTTTAACCCATAATTTACACTGTGTTTTTTACAAGGTCAAAGCACTGACCTTGGAGCTGTCAATAAGGTAGAATGTTCAGGGCTACAAAGGAAAAAGGAGAGAATCAAACTCAAGAAGCAGTTTATGGAACATTTTTTTCCTAAGGGAAATGGCAGAAATTCCAGTGTTAACAAATAAATGTTTGGGTTAAAAAATCAAAGATAACAGAAATATTGATAGCCTGGGGGAGTTGGAGAAAGCTTCTCAGGGAAAATAGTATTTGAAGTGGGTCTTGAAGGATATGTTGGAACATGTCAAATGAGAAAGGCCTCCAGAAAAAGAAATGAGCATGTAATATAGCCTGGAGTCACGAGAGATCAAGGTATCTTGAGGGAATTTCAAATAACTCAACTTAGCTGTAATATAGGGATTGTGACAGCAAATGGTCAACAATGCTTGGAAATGGAGTTTGGAAGACAAGTTGTGAAGGTCGTCTGCATTCTTAAAATGTAATCTAGAAATGATGGGAAGGGTTATGAGAAAGGGAGAGACTTGACCACACTTGCAATTTGAAAAGATTGTGCTAGTTGATGATGGATTGAAATGGCAAAACAGCAGTCAGTTGCAGTGGTCAAAGTGAAGATCTTGAGGTCTGGAGCAGGGCAGATGCTGTGCAGACTGGTAAACTGTTGAGCTTGATGCCACCAGAAGGTGAAAAGGATGATTCTCTGTTGTAAGATACTGTGGATTTGTACAGTGTATCTTAGTTTCCTAGTGTGTTATAGAGCTTGCCTGCTGCTAGTGAAGCTTGGTTAGAGCAGGTAAGTGTGATGGCTCCATTTTTAAACGAAGAAGCAATTTCTTTAAGGTGAAGTGACTTGTTCAATGTCGCAGAGCCAATCGGTAGTGGAGCAAGGACAAGAGCAGTTACCTGGAGCCTGACCGCCATGCTTCTTGCCCTGTATTCACTGTTCTTTTCTTCTTCATCATCCTGAAAGACATGAACCAGAAATCCTAAACTTGGACCACCCAATCTCTTTCATGTCAGTTCACCTTTCCTCCATGGCCTCTGCCATCTCCACTCTTCCTTCTTTCCTGATCCATTTTATTATCCTTGGAACTTACTTTTCAGTTTCTAATGCTTTAGGTCCTCTGAGTTGTGATCACAGAGCCCTGCTATGTACTGATCTATATAAGAGGCCATAATATCCTTGATGGGGTCCTGTCTCCATTTTAAGGACAGGGCATGCAGCCTGTGTGTTCCTTTTGGAAGTCATTCTATATGTATCATCAGTCTCTTTATAACGGTCTACTTCTCAAAAGCCAAGCCCTATAGAAGTATTAAATTCATAACCACCTTTAAGAGTAATTAAAGGTGGAAGATTTATAATAGGTATCCATGTTCTGTTGCTCCGAAAAGATTCTGTCCTCTTTCAGGTCCCCGCCCTTCATTTTTCATTCCTCTAAAATAAATCTCAGGAATCAAGTGATAAATCTGCTCTGTTATTGCCACTTGGGCCCCCTTGGCTTCTCCCCTCCTGTTGTTAAACTACTCAGCCGGTTCCTCGGAGCCTCCCTGTCTGTAAGCAGATTAGCTCTGATGCCCCTTAGCATTTGCTCTCAAAGGTTCTGCTGATTTAGCATCAAATGTCAAAAGCAAAGTTAGCTATCAAATCCAACCCTTCACAGATGAGAAAACACTCCAAGAGTGAAAGTCACCCTCCAAGGACACAGGAAAAGTTGGTTGTTAGAGAGAGATGGAACCCAGGCCTGCTGCTCTCAGTCTGAGCTTTTCCCACTGTGGGATCCTGGCTTCTGTCTCTATAAAGACAATATTAATTTAAATTAAATGTGACTCTTGGGCCACCACAAGGTGTGTAAGGTACAGTTCCTGGCTTCACAGTCTGGCTTGGTGACAAAACCCATGGCAAGTTGAAGGATAAGGCAAATTCATC
Organism: Capricornis sumatraensis; assembly: GCF_032405125.1. Taxonomy (NCBI): domain Eukaryota; kingdom Metazoa; phylum Chordata; class Mammalia; order Artiodactyla; family Bovidae; genus Capricornis; species Capricornis sumatraensis. The sequence continues at coordinate 23,364,227 of NC_091069.1, read as the reverse complement.
ATGTGTGAGAACCTATTAGGGAGTCAGGAATAGACTCTGTTGTGGAAGGTTAGATGACCTTGGAGGAGACTGGCCACAGACTCCAGAATCAATGTGACATGGGTTTGGATACAAATCTGCTACCTACCGATGGAGCGAACTTGGCATGTCCTCTAATGTCACTGACCTTCAAGTTGCTCAGAGTGTTGGAGAAGTGAAGTCACAGATATTCTGGGACTGGGTGCTCAATCCACAGGTGTAAGGGCTGAATTTTATTTTCCTGTGATCTGCTGAGGTTCACAATCAACAGGCAGGGATAAAGGCTGGAATCAGTGGGGCTGAGAAGACATGGACAGGGAGGAGCCAGGGAGGAGCCCAGCCTGGTTGAAGAGGAGCTCCTAGGAGGGAAGTGTGGCTGGAAAGATGGATGCAGGTGGGATTGGGGAAGAACTCAAGGTCCCCCAGAAGAACTTGATCTTCAGTCCATCAATTCATATAATTTTAGAACTGGATCCCCAAACTGAGCAGGAGCCCTAACTGATCCCCAGACTGAGTAGGAATTGTGGTCCCATTTTACTGCTGGAGCTCTGAGGTTCAGGGAGTTTGACCCTGGGGACCCAGGCACCTGTCTACCCACCCTATCCATGGCACCACATTGCTTTGCAGGAAGCATCACCTCCCGTGGTTAGTTTCAGGGGTGTCTGCTTTTTGATCAGTTTTGTCTCTCTGTCTTCTACGCTCCCTCTGTCTACCACCACCGTCTCCAACTAGACCTGTTCTTCCTGCCATCTCTGTTACTCACAGCACAGTCCATACTGGGAGTCTGGCCTGTTTTTCCCTTACCTTATTCCCTGCAGGGCTTGATTTCAGGCAGGCCTGCAGCCTGGATCTGGTAAGGGAATGGCACTCCTAAGAGACTGGTCTCAGTAATGGGCAGGGGTTCTTACAGGTTCTCTGTACCTGGGGAGGCAGGGGGCGGGGTAGCCAAAGCTGGGGGAAGCTGGGGCTGGCCAAGAGCATACCCTCCAGCCACCAATCCGTGGGACTAACAGTTTTTCATCTAGATCAGACAGCCCCACGATTAGCAGATTCCATGGTTGGAATCTGAAAGCCCAAAGGTGCATTGCCTTTTCCACGTGGACAGTCCTGCTGGGACGCTTGCTCTGTACAGTGTCCTTAGGGCCATTCTTGTGTGCTTTACTGAAATAAGTGTGGATCCTTTCCCTGTGTCTATTGTGTCCTTCCGATGGTCCCATCTTCAATCAGTTGCTCTCTTCTTACGCCCTCTCTCCATCTCTACTCTTATTGTCTTAGTCCTGACTTTCATTTTCCTCCTTCCGTCAAATTCACCTCGCTCTGGCCCAAATGGCCTCCCTGCCTCTGTGCTATTTCCTCCAGACCTTTGTTCTCACTGTAGCCACTGCAGTTCAGTTAAATCAAGGTGCCCTGTCCTTGTCTCAGCTTCACCTCACACTCTGGCCACGCTCACCAGGACCAGACTCACCGAGACATGCTTTCTCCTGCCTCCAGGCAATTGTTCACACTACTTCTGCCCAGCACACTCTTCCCTGCTCACTTCCTCCCACTGTTGCCCCATTTTTCCTGGTTAACTCCTGCCTCCCCATCTTGATGCAGCTCAAATATTGTGTCTGGGCAGCCGGGCTGACACTCTCCAAACAGGGTGAGTCATTTCTCCTGAGTGCCTGCATCTCCCTGCCCTTAATATCCTGTTGACTTGACTGTTTTCCTCTCTCAGGGAAGAGACTTCACTGCTGCACATTATGTGCCCAGAGCCTGGCATATTGTAGGGACTCCATCAGTGTTAACTGGAATTGGTGAACTTTCTGCCAGGTTCTCTGCTGGGCACAGGGTGTTTCTGACCTTCAAAGTGCTAGCTGCCAGAAAGCTTATCTCAAAACACAATTGACAATGTTGCTTCTCAGCTTAAAAGCTTGCATTACTGGCACTGGGGAGACCAGGGTGGCATGTGAAATGCCCCTGAGAGGGCAGGCGATATGAACCAGTTCCTCCCCTGTGTACTCAGAGCACTTTACACAGGACTTCACTGTGGTGCTCATCCCATTAGCCTAGTGTTTTCTGTTTTATATTTTCTCTGACCAGACCCTGAATCTTCATTGGGTTACTCTTGCTTAGCCCAGGGCTTAGAATTGAGTGGGTGCTAAACAAATATTTGCATGATTAAATTTCCAAACAGCCAAAGGTAGAGGAAGAGGGGAAAAACCATCTATGTGCTCCTGTTATGGACTGAATGTTTGCATCCTCCCAAAATGCACAGATGGAAACCCTACCCACCCCCATGTGATTAGGTGGTGGGACTTCGGGGTAGGTGATTAGGATTAGATGAGGTTATGAGGGTGAAGCCCCACAGTGGAATTAGTGCCCTTATAAATATTATACAGGGGAGTTGTGTCCCCCTTCTGTTCTCTGTCATGTGAGGACACAGTGAGAAGTGGGAAGTCTGTTGGTGGAAGCCTGTCGTGGTGGAAGTGGTGGAAGTCTGTTGGTGGGATGCCACTGTTGATGGTCCACAGGTGAGACTTTGAGTAGCATCGCACTGGGCAGTGATGGGAAGCAGTGATGAACTTGAAGGAGAGTGACATGTATTGACCCTTTGGCAGGTATTCGGTAAATATTAAATGAATAAGAATGTTAAAGTATATGCGTGTGTGTGCATGCTAAGTCCCTTCAGTCGTGTCCAGCTCTTTGTGACCCCATGGACTGTAGCTGGCCAGGCTCCTCTGTCCATAGGATTCTCTATGCATCAATACAGGAATAGGCTGCCATGCCCTCCTCCAGGGGATCTTCCCGACCCAGGGATCGAACCTATGCCTCTTGCAGCTGCTGTATTGCAGGCAGATCCTTTACTGTTGAACCACCAGGGAAGCCCTGTTAAAGTCTATGAACAATGCTCAATGAAAGCTTACTATATTTCACACACACAAAGGAAGTGGGCAATCCGCCACTGGAAAAAGGGTTCTTACCATAATCTGACATGCTGGCACCCTAATCTCAGATTCTTGCCTCCAGAACTGTGAGAAATTACTTCCTGTTGTTTGGAAGCCACCTAGTCTATCTGGTATGTTTTGCTATAGCATCTGAGCTGATTAATACACCATCCACATCTGTCACCTGGAAGAGGAAGAAATGAGGAAGTTGGTGGCCCTCAGGGCTCTTGTCAGATCCCTCTGCTGACTTCATGTTGCAATCCACTCTGGGAGCCCAGGGGTGGGACCACCACTTCATGGGCTCTTCATGAAACATTTCTGGACTCTGCTAAGGTGCTGCTGCTGTTGGGATGCCAGGTTCCTGGAACAAGGCAGGAAGTTGGTGGGATGCCCTGGCCTGGGCTCACTGGGGTTACCTGAGAGAGGCAGGGTCCTTTCTGAGAGGCAGGCAGAGAGAGTGAGGAGTTGTTCTACCATCTGGAGTTAAGACCAGATAATAAAAATATTTAATCAGTATTTTCACCTCTCCACTTATACAGTGAAGACACTTTTCTCCCAGCTGTATTCCATGGACATCTAAGATATGTGGGAGTCCAGGCAGATAGGAAGATTGTTATAAATGAGTGAGGGTTTCATTGTCAGACAATAGAGGTACACATACGCAACTCTCTACCAGCCTCAAGGTCAGTTACCTAATGACTGAACGTCATCTGTAAAATGGAACTAATGATAACTACCTGCTAGGGTGACTTTGAGGATTAAATGCAATAAAAAATGTCAAGACTTACTATATAGTGTCTTTCATAGATGAAGTGTTCAACAAGGAAGATTCATTCTTATCTGTAATGAGGATTTCAGAGTTCTTATATTAAGTGAATAAGGATCAAACTTTGGAGAAAATGTAAGTCCCCAGCATCATAAGTTGGATAGACTAAGAAAAAGGTCGAGGTTCCTTGTACTTGACTGACATGATCCCTGAGTGTATTACACTTGGAACTTCTGGCTGATCCCAAGCTCAGATTTGCTTTACTGGCATAATTTAGAAACGGGGAAACAAACCCATCATGCCTTTCCAAGAGATGTCCAGCAGATAAATTGCCCCAACTACAAAGTCCATGGGGGTTGGCGATGGTAGCGGCAGGGGATGGGGGGAGCAACAGAACAGGGATTGGTTGTGCCAAGAGGCTTTAAGGCAGGAAAGGACTGGAGAAAGTGGTATATGTTTTGTGCCATTTCTGGATCCCTCCCTGTTCCGTCTGCTCTATGGCCAAATGCGAAACATTTTCCTATCTATTTCCTGTCCTCTCTTCTCTGTCAGTAGGTCAACTATGGGGTAAAAGTCAAACTCATTGATGGAGACAAAATGGTACAAATCTAAGTCTGAAATAGAATCAAAATCAAGATCGTGACCTGTAGGCTGTACGTGGAGGATTCGTCTTAGTTAGGTTGAAGGTAAGTCCTTCTGGCTATGGTAGATACCAGTCAAAAACAAATTTCCTTTCCCAAGCCCTCAGGGACCTTGGGCAGGAAGAAGAGCTGCTTCTTCAAGTCTTACAGAAACAAAGCTTCTAAAACTCATGCTGTTCAATAGTTAGCGACAACTCAAAGACATCCAAGTCCAGAAAACTATATCTGGATATTCATCAGGACAGCAATTAAAGGAACAATATCTTTCCCTTTTTATTTTCATGTAGGAAACCCAAGTCAGGTGTTACTTTCCTAGGAAGGAGCCTCATCTAGGTGTGCCGCCTGTCCTCCAAGTCACACCCTGCTCCTTACCTCCATCGTAGAGCCCACCATGCTGTGCTGTCAACATGTTAGCTGGCATAGTCCCTGCTAGAGGAAGAGTCCTCCCAGGCAGGGCAATGTTTCACTCTTGTTCCATAACTTCATAGAAGGTGAACCCACATCTCTGAAAGTCACCCAGACCTGGCTTCAGGATCCAGCTCTGTCTGTGACTAGCTGCATGGTTTCATGCACTTCCCTTACTACTTGGAGCCCAGTTTTGTCAATGGTGCAATACAGAGGATATTGCTGGGCTTGCAGAGCTGGGGTGAGAATTAAATGAGATACTGTTTCTGAAACACTTGTACTGTGTGAGATTTTTAGTATGGGATTAGAACCTTTTTTTTAGCTGAATGAATTGATAATTTATCCTCACCACTGCCTGAAGGAGGAGTTTTTTTAATAGCAGGAAGGCTCCCCACCTTGGAACTTGGTTGGTAGAATGGCTTCTACAGTTTATTTGCTGTGCTTGCAAAGGTGTACACAGGATGCTTTCTCAAACTGGATTTGAAAATTGTTACATCCAGTTGGTGGTTTAGTCGCCAAGTTGTGACCGACTCCTGCTGCCCCATGGACGGTAGCCTACCAGGTTCCTCTGTCTATAGGATTTTCCAGGCAAGAATTCTGGAGTGGGTTGCCATTTCCTTCTCCAGGGGATCTTCCCGACCCAGGGACCGAAGCTGCCCCTCTTGTTTCATAGGCGGATTCTTGACCAACTGAGCTACCAGGGAAGATCTTGGTATACATCCAGGTATAAGACAGATATATTCTGAAATGTCACCTCATGGTGACTACAGGTAAGAATAGTGGACTATATACTTGAAAGTTGAGTAGATCTTAAAAGCTCTTGAAAGAAAAGGAAAGTCACCAGTCATGCCTGGCTCTTTGTGACCCCATGGACTGTAGCCCACCAGGCTCCTCTGTCCCTGGAATTTTCCAGGCAGAAATACTAGAGTAGTAGCCATTCCCTTCCCCAGGGGATTTTCCTGACCCAAGGATCAAATTTGGGTCTCCTGCATTGCAGGTAGGTTCTTTACCATTTGAGCCACCAGGGAAGCCCAGAAATCTCTTACCATACACACAATGAAAGGTCATTATGTGAGGTGATAGATGTGTTAACTAACCTTATTGTGATAATCATTTTGTAATATACACATACATCAAGTCATCATGATGAATATCTTGTGTCTATTATACATTGTTATATGTTAATTGTACCTCAATGAGTTGAAAAAATTAAGGAAAAAGAAAATAGCTTACTTTGAGGCTATTCTTGGAATATTTGAAAAATTATTTTTTAAAAAATAGGAGGGACTATATGATAGACAAAGTAAGTAAGAAAAGTAAATTCCTAAGAGTGTGAACACCTAGGTTTAAATTCCAGCTCTGACATTTTGTGAGCTTAGGGAAATCACGCTTCATACTGGAGATGCAGTTTCCACAGATGTTAAATGGAGTTGAGGATCATTCATTAATTAACTAATTAATGACTAATTACATGAAGATGTCTTGAGCATTTACTATGCATAAGGATCCACACTGATTATTGGGGGAAATTAATTAATAAATCCAGATTATTATTATTATTACTCTGAATGTTTTCTTCCAAATGTTGGAGGCTGTAATTCTATGAATTCTCTAGGTTGACACTGCAGTAGAATCCTGTTGCTCTTAGGAAGGGTAGCTAATTTTATTACAGATACACTCATTATTCGCCACTAAAGAATGTTTCTAGCCTCTGGGATAAAGTTAGGCTCTAATGTGAAAATATACATTAAATTGCTAAGAAATTATATTGTTACTAGCTCTTGCAGCTCTGCTCATGCATGGCATTAAGGAAATAATTCTGTGTCTCTTTGATACAGGTATAGTAAGGCTTGTTATAAGTGTTATCTGGCAGCCCCTCATTCTAAAGGTTTTTGTGAGCAAGCAAGAGTCTGATTAGGACTGTGTCTAGAAGCTCTGCTGTAGAGAGATTCATTTGATAACTTATGCATTCCAACTCAGGTTTATAGGGGGAGAACCTGGTGAATATGCTAATAGCCTTCTGGCGAGAATGAGCAAGGAGGAAACCTGGCATTCATTAGCCATCAGAAGACTCGTAAGGAGATGCTCCTTTGAGTCTGGTATAGCCAGTGGAGAGGGCAGCTCTGCTGAGAGGCCCCTGGCTCTGTGCTTTCTGTTGTTGTTCAGTCCCTAAGTCCTGTCTGATTCTTTGCCACCCCATGGACTGCAGCACACCAGTCCTTCCCTGTCCTTCACTATCTCCCAGAGTGTGCTCTAACTCATGTCCATTGAGTCAGTGGTGCCATCCAACCATCTCATCCTCTGTTGCCCCCTTCTCCTCTTGCTCTCAATCTTTCCCAGCATCAGGGTCTTTTCTAGGTCTTTACCATTCATTACTGGGCTTGAGACTCCATAAAAAAAGGACCAGATCTCTAACCACACTTTCAGCATAAATGGGTGTCATTTCCCACTGCAGATTCAGACTCGGCTGCCATGAGTTGAGCCCCTGCTGTATGCTTGGGACAGGCCTGACCAGACTGTGTAATCGTTTCCATTCTCCGGTCTTCGATTTCTCTGTGTGTCGGCAGAAGACTTGGACTCCAGCTCGGACGGTCCACATTTCCCCATGGAAAGTGGGACTCAGGGTCCCTTAAGGACAGCTGGCTGTTTCTGAGCACTGGGAGAAAGAAGAGCTTTGTGTAGGGTGGGAAAATCATTTTGGTTTTAGATTCAAATGTCTGAGAAACTTTTGGAAAAGTCACCTCTTTCTGGGCCTTGTTTCTATATGGGAAAGTAAGGGGTTTGGAAAACAATTTGATATTCAGTAGTTTGTGGTCTGGAGTATCTGAGAAGCTGCTGGAAAGATTTCCAACCAGCCTGAGAAAAATAGCAATCTCGCCAGTTGGATAAAAGAAGCAGTGGCCATTGCTACCCATCTTCAAACTGGTAGAGAGTCTTGCCTCTTTTCTCTGTGGGTGTTACATTTGCATATTGAAGGTTAAGCAGAGGAAGCAGAGGTCAGAATAAGCAAGAATGCCAAGAGGGCTGGACATACTAGATCCACAGTCTGACAGCCATCATGGCTGAAAATAGGAGACCAAGTCCTAAGACAAAATCAGCAGAAAATCTCCACAATCAGATAATCTATCTTGATGACAATTGGGTTTAAAGTCTCTTAATTGAGCGCAGTCCTCTGTGGGAGCAGAATAACAGCAATCACCCTGCTTTCTGGGCTCCAGGAAGTATTTTGAGCCTGTCAGCAAACCATCCATCTGCTCTGCCTTCCTCCTTCCTGAAAAGCGCGTCTGCAAGACAGCCCAGGGTCAAAGGCCAGGAGAGATGTGTTTGAGGCTTTCAGGTTCCTCTGCACACTTAGGTATGTGTGTGTGCGCTAAGTCACTTCAGTTATGTCTGATTCCCTGGGGCCCCATGGACTGTAGCCCACCAGGCTCCTCTGTCCATGGGATTCTCCAGACAAGAATACTGGAGTGGGTAGCCATTTCCTTCTCCAAGGGATCTTCCTGACCCAGGGATCAAATCCAGGTCACCTGCATTGCAGGCTGACTCTTTACTGTCTGAGCCATGTAAATCACAGTTGAGCTTCTTGAGAAATATCTTGCCATTCTTTCTCTGCATACTATTTATGTTGGTTGTTGCACGGAGATTTCAAAATCTTACTTTGAATGAAACTGATCAGGTTTCAAAATTCTGACACCCACTAGGAAAGCAACTGTTGTGAAGCCTTCTAATTTCCTTCAACCACAATTTCCTTATGGGTTTAAAAAATCCAAACTTCAAAGAGAGATGCCCTCCCCTTTCTGCCCTTCCTGTACCCTGTGACCCCTCAGAGAACCCCTGCCTGTGGTTTTGCTACTTTTCCTTCCCTTTCTTCCTTTCTTTGTTAATGCTAAATCTGCTACGGATGAGGGTCTGTCTATTGCTAGTAGCTTTTTGTTTAAAGTTAATTCATGTGTTTTATAATACTTAATTATGATTTTTTTGCCCATTGCATTAAGACTCCTTTGACAACAATCTCTTGAAATTGCATTCCTAATCTCTCTGGAAAATACTCTTCCTAGCAGAATCCTCTCCTTCCTCATCCTCAGGGCTGACCACACTCCCTGGACACTGGTTTTGGCCCTGGCTGGTCAGGTTTCATTCTGGAACCATCTTTTCTTTTTTCCTTGTCTCTCTCCAGCAGGTCCCTTCCTGCCTGTCCACTCGCCATCCTAATCACAACTTTGCATTTGCCCCAGAGGTCGTGGCTAAAGATGGGAGCCAAAAAGAACATAGACACACCTGCCTTAACAGGTTGGTGGCCAGTATTGTTGAGTCCTGGTGCGGTCACAGGTGGCTTTTGATGAGGTGAACTCCCTACCATGACACTCTTTCTTCTTCCTTTTTGGAGAAGACTGTTTTGGTCACCTGATGCGAAAAACTGACTCATTTGAAAAGACCCTGATGCTGGGAGGGATTGGGGGCAGGAGGAGAAGGGGACGACAGAGGATGAGATGGCTGGATGGCATCACCAACTCAATGGAAATGAGTTTGAGTGAACTCCGGGAGATGGTGATGGACAGGGAGGCTTGGCGTGCTGCAGTCTGTGGGGTCACAAAATGTTGGACACAACTAAGCGACTGAACTGAACTGCCATGGAATAGACTTGTATGTCACCTGAAACAGAGTCCTCCTTTGTCCTGCCTCAAATCGGCCCTTATATTGGGGCTGACCAAAAGTTTTTTTTGGGTTTTTGATAACAGTATATGGAAAAACCCAAATGAACTTTTTTGGCCACTACCTTTTTTAGGTAAGGTGGAGAAATCTGGCTTAGGCGTGAACATGCTCTAATCTTCAAGTCAGCAATAAATTCAGCTGTAATGACAATTTTTATGTCTTTCCTTCTCCATTCTTTTTTATTTCTTTTTAAATAATTTTAATTTTATTTATTTATTTTTGACTATGCTGGGTCTTCATTGCTGCATGGGTTCTTCTCTAGTTTCGGGAAGCAGGGGTGGCTCTCTAGTTGCTGTGTGTGGGCATCTCATTGTAGTGGTTTCTCTTGTTGCTGAGCATGGTCTCTGGGGCCCATGGCTCCCAGGCTCTAGCACAGATTCAGCAGCTGTGGTGCACACACCTAGTTTCTCTGTACCATGGGGGATCTCCCTTGATTGGGGATTGAACTTGGGTCTCTTGTATTGGGATTGGCAGGCAGATTCTTTGTTACTGAGCCAGTAAGGAAGCTCTCTTTCTCCATTCTCAGTCTCCCAATTCTCCATTCCAATTCCCTCAAAGGCCCAGGATAAAAACACCCAAGTAAGGTTTGGTTGGCACTGAGTCAGTTTGTACCAATGAAATTTTATTTATCTTTACATGAAGAGTACAGAAAGCCTTTAGACTCTCTCCTAAAAGATTTCATAATTCTACTGTTTTTTTTTCAATGCTGAGTGTTTGTTTTGCTGAGGGTGTCCCCCATTTATTTTTGGTGTAGTTTTACACGTGCTGACTTATACATTATACACAGATTTTTTTTGTGTTTGTTTTTATTTTTATTTTTATTTTTTTTTATGATCCAACAATTTTATTTTATTTTATTTTTTTGCAAAAGCAATTTAATAAAATTTTTCTGCAGGTGTACTTTCTTTCTTTCTTTCTTTTTTTCCCCAATTTAAACACTTTTTTTTTAAAAATTTTAAAATCTTAAATTCTTACATGTGTTCCCAAACATGAACCCCCCTCCCACCTCCCTCCCCATAACATCTCAGTATACACAGATTTTTAAAAATCTATTTTCTTGAAGTAAAGTTGAGTTACAATATTGTGTTAGTTTATGCTGTACAGCAAAGTGATTCACTTCTACACATACATATATATTCTTTTTCATGTTCTTTTCCATTAGGGTATATCACAGGAGGTTGAAGAGTTACCTGTGCTGTACGATAAGACTTTGTTGTTTATCCATTCTATATATAATAGTTTGCATCGCTGATCTCAAACTCCCGATTCATCCCTCCCACACCTTCCTCCTCCCCATTGGCAACCACAAGTCTGTCCTCTTATACATAGGTGTTTTAAATCTTGAAATTTATTTCTTAGTAGAAACACCCTGGAAATACTTCCAGGTCAGCATTATCTGGAGATGGCTGGGGAAAGTAGATAGAACCTGCAGCCACATATTCATCTGTACTTTTCTGTTGTGAAGAAGTTGAATTGGCCAGTGGTTTACTGAAAACATGGGCTTGCCTGGTGGCTCAGATGGTAAAGAATCTGCCTGCAGTGCAGGAGACGTGGGTTTGATCCCTGGGTCAGGAAGATCCCCTGGAGAAGGAAATGGCTACCCACTCCAGTATTCTTGCCTGGAGAGTTCCATGGACGATGGAGTTTGGTGGGCTACAGTTCATGAGGTTGCAAAGAGTCAGACACGACTGAGCGACTAACCCTTTCACTTTACTGAAAATGCAGTCCCACTTGGTGTCTTGCTCCAGACTGGGATCCAATAGAGTGGAAGAGAGAAGTCCAGCAGCAGAAGCAGAAGCATGTAGGCATGATGATGAGCCTGGAGCAGACAAACCAGAAAGATCTGTGCCTGACACAAGCAGGAATCTCTGCAGCAGAGCTCTAAAAGAGCCAGGAGACATATTCAGCAAGTAGGATGGTGGGGCTTAACTTGTTTTAATGGGCGTTTAAACATGGTACTACTCAAAGGGGGAGGATTACTGGCATAAAAGATATATACAGCTGCCCAGGAAAGCTATAACAGTGCCCACAACGAGCCCAGATTCTCTTTCATTCATAAGTATAATTGCAAAACTAAGGATCATCTGATTTGAGGCAACTGCAATAGTACGGTAAAAGACCAAGATGAACAACAGAGCAAATCCATGATGCACAAGACACTTAAAAACAAACAGAAAACTATCTATTATTTTAAAATTTGAGAGCATATTGTATTGATATAATACAAACAGGTCAATATGAAAAAGTGAGCAGTCAGCAAATATAAATTACACGCGAGAAATTAAAAGAAATATGATGCTGAATTCAAAAGATCAGTGGGTGGCTTAAATAGCAACATCAATATAACTGATCATAAAGATAAAGTCTAGGAGGTTGCATGAATAGACAGATGGAGAACAGAGAAGCAACTAAAGAAACATGAATAAATCCAGGGGTTCAACATCCATCCAACTGTAAGTCTAGAAGAAGAAAACAAAAATAATGCAGGAAATGAAGTAATCAAGGGAAAAAAAAAATCATTTTCTGAGCTGAGAAGTTGAATCTTCACCTGGAAAAGGGCACTGAGAGCTGAGCTGGATTAATCGGAAAAGATAAATCCTGGATTAAAGAAAGATATATATTTTGGCAATACTAGGCTAGAAAGAGAATCTTTTAGGGGCTAAGAGAGACAAACAGGTGTTATCAACAAAGGACCTAGATTGTTTTCATTAGCAACTTTGGGAGCAATAGGCACAGGGCATTGTTTTTAAAATTCTGAGAGAAAATGGTTTAAATCTAAAATTGCATCTAGATAAACCATCAAATAAGGTTAAGGCCAAAATAAAACACTTCTAGACATATACTATTTCAGAGCTTACTTCTCACATATCCGACATGGAAAAAATTATTCAGGAGATATTTTAGCAGAATAAAAAAGGAGAGCATTAGGGCACAGCCTGAATGAATGAAGAAAGTCACATAGAAATGAAAAGAGGTTTCAACAGACTTTGTTGCTAGGAATATTTTCTTTTGTGCAACACAATATATATATATATATTTTATTGTTCAGTTGCTAAGTTGTGTCCAACTCTGTGACCCCATGGACTGCAGCACACCATGCTCCTCTGTCCTCCATTATTTCCCAGAGTTTGCTCAAACTCATGTCCGTTTAGTCAGCGATCTCATTCTCTGCTGTCTTTTTCTGCCTTCAATCTTTCTTAGCATCAGGGTCTTTTACAATGAATAGACTCTTCCAATCAGGAGACCAAAGTATTAGAACATCAGCTCCAGCATCAGTCCTTCCAGTGAATATTCAAGGTTGATTTCCTTTAGGATTGACTGGTTTGATTTCCTTGCAATCCAAGGGACTCTCAAGAATCTTCTCCAGCACCACAGTTAGAAAGTATCATTTTTCTTTATAGGTCTAATTATATTACTTGGTTATTTCTATTTTTAAATCAACCTATATACTCACATAGACTCATTATGGAAGACTTGTAGAAATTAGAAGAGGGTTTGCCTATCATAAACTTCACAAAGTATAAATGACACTTAGCTAGTATTAACGTCTTTAAACAAGGGGTGCTTAGACTGGGGGTGGGTCTAATGCTCAGAGAATCAAAACTCAAGCCACAGGCCATGCACTCTAATTGAAAAAAGTGAAACTGAAGGACAGCCAATCACAAATAGCCCCATAGGCTCTCCTAAATAAGCAACTGAGTGAGCTATAGCCAATCAAATCATTTCCTTGCTTTGCTTCAGTGGGTCCTCTATAAAAACCTCTTCCTCAGCTCCCGTTGGTGGAGCACTCCTAACACTTTTGATTTGGTGCTGCTCTGTTTGGTTGGATGTTTGCTCAGATAAACTCTTCAAGGTTTTAATGTGCCTTGGTTTACCTTTTAATACTAGTAAAAGCAAAGAGGAAAGGGGGGAATGTTGAAGTTTGTATAAAGGTGCTCATTTTTTTACGTGGTTCATAGTGGCTACTGCTGGGAAGTAGAGCTGGGTGCTGTGATCAGTTTCACTGTTTCATATCCCTCTGGTAATATAAACACTATTTCAATACAAAAGAATTCAGCCTTTTGTTGTTGTTTCATTGTTTAATCACAAAGTCGTGTCCTACTCTTTTGCAACTTCATGGACTTCAAGCACCAGGTTCCTCTGTCCATGGGGTTCTCCAGGCAAGAATGCTGGAGCAGGTTGCCATTTCCTCCTCCAGGGGACCTTCCTGACCCAGGGATCAAACCTGAATTCCCTGCATTGGCTGATGGATTCTTTACCACTGAGCCACCTGGGAAGCCTACAATTCAGCCTTTTCACTTGTAAAATCCCAGGCTGGTGAAGTCTTCCAGCTCCTAGGGTTTCAGTTTCCCCAGCTATCTCATTATAATCGAAGCACTTTACAAGTCTTTTCTGTATTTGTACCCCACAGAAACCAAGCTGATGTTTTGTTTTTCTCAGTTAAGAGAAAAACCCACAAGTGAGACCTCCCCTTAGAATGATTTTCCTTTCCTATGGATACATGTAAATAGCATACAAACACGACTTTCAAAAGAGAGATACTTTTATTTCTAGTAGCTAAAATTCCAGATGATATTGGAATGAAAATAGCTGCAAAGCAGCCCCAGGTAATTAAGGAGATCATCATAGACTTGGCAGTGTTGGGAAAGAACCTGTGGACCACAGTTCCTTCTGGCTGAATGCCCATTAACCCCGTTCACCTTGGACATCCTTCAGAAAATGATGCTCACTTCTGTTTCGCCCATTCCCTCCCACACAGACAAGATCACTCATTTTTTAAAAAAGAGGGCCATTTGTTCAGAATAACAGAAAAAAAAAAAAAAGGAATTAGCAAGCTAATGCGTTATCTGTGTACTCTGCATACAGACTGGAAGATTAATCTTTGTTAACTGCTTGTTTAATGTTATAGTTAATATTTAGTTACCTTGTTGCCCTGGATCATCCGTCATTTTATTGAACTGTGGGGTTTATGTTTTGTGCTTTTGCCTCCACTTTTAAAGGTGGTTGCTAACCTTTGTTTAAGGTTGGTTTTGGATAAAAGAAGCCAAGATGGTTATTGAAAAAATTGTTGATATTTGAGGATTCCCACAGAAAGCATTTTTGTTCCCTGTGGTTTTAATGAAGGCATCTGTTTGTTTAAAAATGATTTATTGAAATATAGTTGATTTATCATATTTTGTTAGTTTCAGATATATAGTAAAGTGGTTCAGTCATACATATATATATATAAATATATGTACTCTTTTATTTTACATTCTCCTCCATTATAGGTTATTGGAGTAGAGTTCCCTGTGCTATACAGTAGATCCATGTTAGTTACCTAATTTATATAAAGTGTGTATTTATTTTAATCCCAAACACCTACTTTATCCTTCCCCTTATTTCCCCATTGGTTCGGAGAAGGCAATGGCACCCCACTCCAGTACTCTTGCCTGGAAAATCCCATGGACGGATGAGCCTGGTAGGCTGCAGTCCGCAGGGTCGCTAAGAGTCGGACACAACTGAGTGACTTCACTTTCACTTTTCACTTTCATGCATTGGAGAAGGAAATGGCAACCCACTCCAGTGTTCTTGCCTGGAGAATCCCAGGGACGGGGGAGCCTTGTGGGCTGCCGTCTATGGGGTCACACAGAGTCGGACATGACTGAAGCGACTTAGCAGCAACCATTAGTTTGTTTTCTGTAACTTATTAACAAAATAGAAACAGACTCAGATACGGAAAGGCATCTGCTGATTAAGAGGAGAAAGGTAGAAAAGAGCAACAGTTTGAAAATCAGACTTGCCAGTCAGCATCGTGCATTACAGTGCAATAATTTAATCTCTTGGAACCTCAGTGTCCTGTGTAAAATGAGGGAATTGAAGGCCTCAAAAACCCGCTCCAACTTTCACATTTTACAACTGTATATAATAAGCCAGGAATAAAGCTCTTTTTAAGAAGCATCTCTCTTTTGACAAAAAATAGCTTGCAGGTAGCTACCTGCCTTGCCAATCTTCAGTGGAATATTAGTTCCATGTCTACAATATCTCCAGTCTCGACTGAACATACCCTTTGTTCATGATCAGAAGTCACTATAGAAACCACATTGACAGGACCTATTGAGCATTCTGAAGGCTTTGGAAGACACTTACAAAAAAGGAGGTGGAACAATAAACAATGACTTTTGCTATACCTGCCTTCCCTTTTGTCAGTCTGGCCACAGCTTCAGCATTATTTTAAAAGTACCAAGGGCTGCTGCAGTTTCTTTCCCACGAATTAGGAATTCAGTTAAGGAAAGAACATTCAGGGAACTAGTTGATGCTCTTGTCATGTTGATGAATTTACTATTATGCAAACTTGGGTGAATCATATAAATGCCCCGTTTCTGTTTGGTCTTTGAAAACAAACGCAAAGAAGCAAACCTGGCAAAGCAAGGGCTGGAATACTGGGGTTCTTCTCCCTCTCCTGGCTCAGTAATCAACCAGCTGTATATCTCAGTGTCCTCAGTGTTTACACACTAGGCATCTCAGTGTCTACACAAGTTAGATATCATGAGAGCAATCATTTAAAAAAATATACCAAACCCCACTGTTCGGGGAGCCCGGATACAAGAAGCAGAGAGAGTGGAGCTCCTGTAGTTGGGGGACCCTGGACTTCAGCCTGTCATTTTTATTCCTTTTTTTTTTTTTGCCCCTAGGAGGCACTCTTGAAGCTTTTGGAGGAATTAGGAATGTGCTTTGATGTTATCAGTCTGGAAATCTCTTCTGGGCAAGCCCCAGACAATGCATTGATGGGGATGGGCAAAGATAAGATGGTGAGCCAGGTTCCTGGGTAGCTTTACCCAGAAGGCCCTGAGATGCATCTAGGGTGGCCGCAGGGACTCTGGTTCTTCAGATGTTCCTCTGCTGGGCTTCTGCAAGGAGGAAGCCAAAGCAATTCACCTGTGAGGGCATACATATAATTCTAAAGTGAAAGTGTTAGTCACTAATTGGGTCCAACTCTGTACAACCCCATGGACTGTAGCCTGCCAGAATCCTCTCTGTCCATGGAATTCTCCAGGCAAGAATACTGGAGTGGGTTGCCATTCCCTTCTTCAGGGGATCTTCCCAATACAGGGATGGAACTCAGGTTTCCCGCATTGCAGGCAGATTCTTTACCATCTGAGCCGCCAGGGAGGCCCATGTAATTCTAAAACACCTCCCATTCTACAAAAGTGTGCACTGCATATCACGGTAGGTCACTTAGCTTCATTCCCTATCACACCACCAGGAAAAGCCAGAAGCCTCGTAAGAAAGAGACTGGCACATAAAAACGCAAGAACGAAAATCAGGCTTAATTTCTAATAAAGAAGGAAATACTACTGTAAAGGCAGACCTGCACCCTAAGACAGTGTCAAAGCGCCTTGAGAAAGGGTGTAGGGAAGGGGCAGGACTGTCTCTCTCGGGATACAGCAACAAAGTGCTCGGAGGTCAGGCAGAATTGTGCAGGGAGCAATCGCCCAACAGACCACGTGGGAAGCTGCTCCCCATGGAGAAGGTGGGTGTGGGCAGAGTGTTGAGTATTGGATTTTTAAATGGCTCTCTGCACACAGCTGTGCAGTGTATTTTGTGTTCAAAAGCTGTTTTTTTTTTTTTTTTTTTTTTGTAGCACAAGTTATTGCCATGCTGGCAAAAAATTGCAGAGACATTACTTTGCCAACAAAGTTCCATCTAGTCAAAGCTATGGTTTTTCCAGTAGCCATGTATGGATATGAGGGTTGGACTATAAAGAAAGCTGAGCACTGAAGAATTGGTGCTTCTAAACAGTGGTGTTGAAGAAGACTCTTGAGAGTCCTTTGGACTGCAAGGAGATCCAATCAGTCCATCCTAAAGGAAATCAGTCCTGAATATTCATTGGAAGGACTGATGCTGATGCTGAAGCTCTGATACTTTGGCCACCTGATGTGAAGAACTGACTCACTTGAAAAGACCCTGATGCTGGGAAAGACTGAAGGCAGGAAGAGAAGGGGATGACAGAGGATGAGATGGTTGGATGGCATCACCGACTTGATAGACATGAGTTTGAGTAAAGTCCAGAAGTTGGTGATGGATAGGGAAGCCTGGTGTGCTGCAGTCCGTGGGGTCGCAGAGTTGGACATGTCTGAGTGACTGAACTGACTGACTGACTGTGACTTCTGTGCTATTTTGTTATCACTCTCAATTTGCCAGTTGTGTATGAGCAAATTTGTGTTACACAGTCGTGTGCTGTAGCAGACCCCAGTATTGTGGTGTCAATCTGTGTCTATTAGGCCCATTCCAGAATTGATGATGGATGAAAGACAAGGGCTGCCTGTCTACTTCTGGTTCTTTAAGCCCAGCAAACCCACCCACTCATTGTTCCCTTGCAGTTGTGAAAAAGAAACCACAAACTTCGAGTTTCTTGGACAATGAATCGCCCAAGACCACCAAGCCAGTTCCCCTGGCATCTCCGTGGGCTCCTGACTCTTTTTCCTATTTCAGTTCAATCTCTGGGTGCCTTGGATTGATCAACTCTCCCAGTTTGGTGTTCGGATCCTAGCTTCCTAACATTCTTTTTAGTATTCAGGCATTCATTCTTCTTGTCTATTAGCCTTAGCAAAGAACCCTCTGCATCAACCACTAATCTCACAGAAACCAGGACTGATACAACATTTCTTCTTGCTCTCTGTTGAAAAGGGCTAAAAATTCAGATAGCAATGAAGCATGAGAGACTTAGAGAGGAAATTGTTTACTATCTTCTCCTTATTCCTTGTTCTGATTTCTCCATGTCCTGCTTTCTGATAACAAAAAATGATGTGATGTCTGCTATGAAGCACAGGTGACTGGTCAGTCATGTGATCCATTGCTTTTTGGAATGTGTTGCTGAGTGTCCAAGGTCAAAGCCTGGCCAGATATCTTATGCTGACAGTGTATAAAATATTCAAGTTTATTGGCCATTCAAGTGTCATTGACAAGAAGCACACATGGGCTTCTGGTAACAACAGGGTTTTTAACTGGTTTATTGAGCAGGTGAAACTCAAGACAGTGCAAGCAGGAAATTGCTTATTTTGCCCCTCGGTCCCGTTCCATTGGTCATCCCTTCCCAGCCTTGGATGATCTCTGTGGCAGAGTCCATGACTTTCCCAGTCATTTTCAGGTAGAGGAGTAGTCTGATTTTCAATACTTGGAAAGTCCAGTCCAAGCTAAAGCGAAACATACATTGCTGACCCTGTTCCATGCTTTGTTCTCTTGGCTCACATTAATTATAAAATTCCACAACAGAGAGGAATATCTTATGTTATCCATTATATATGGAATCTAAAGAGAAAAGATATAAATGAACTTATTTAGAAAACAGACTTACAGACTTAGAGAATGAATTCATGGTTATCATCAGGGAAGGGTGGGGGAAAGGTGTAGTTAGGAAGCTTGGGATGGACATGAGCACACTCCTATATTTAACGCAGATAACCAACAGGGACCTGCTGTATAGCACATGGAACTCTGCTCAGTGCTCTGGGGCAGCCTGGATGGGAGAGGAGTTTGGAGAAGAATGGATACCTGTGTATGTATGACTCTTCTGTGCGTCTGAAGCTAACACAATACTGCTAATTGTCTATACTCCAATACAAAATGTAAGGTTTTAGAAATTTTACACAACAGGATGTGGATAAGCAGAGTGTGGTCTATTTCTCAAACTTCCTCCACATTCCTCTTCTGATCCTCCTTTCTTATTTCTGTGCAGCTACTTTGCTTTCCAAGTTTAGAGTGGAGAACATTGTTAGGAGAAAAAGGGTAAAATCCAATATGACTGGTGATGTGGAGAGTGAAAATGTTAGTCACTCAGTTGTGATCAACACTTTGTGACCCCATGAACTATAGCCGGCCAGGCTCCTCTGTCCATGGAATTCTCCAGGCAAGAATAGTGGAGTGGGTTGCCATGCCCTTCTCCAGGGCATCTTCCTGACTTCAGGATCAAACCTAGGTCTCTCACATTGCGGGCGGGTTCTTTACAGTCTAAGCCACAGGGAAGCTGGGAACTACAATCTGCTGTAGGACCCTCTCTACAGTGGCTTTCCAGGAGCTGACTTCCTCCCATGGAGATGTTCAGATGTCCACACCATCCTCCCTCCCGGCTAGGCCCCCATCCAGGCAGTGTGCAGGCGGACTTCTTCTGTCCCTCCCCCGACCTCCCACTGCTGCTCCAGCTGTTTGCCCCACAAAGCCTTCTGGGGGCTCCGCACTCTCCCAGGAAGTTCTCCGGGTGAGGTCTTTTCAAGATGGCACACTACGGGCTTTGGAAACTGTCCCTTTGCCCCTCCTCTAGTGAAAGTGCAGATGCTCACATTGAAGACGTGGTTTCTCCAATCCCTGTCTTCAGGGCGGCTCCAGTCAAACGCTCACCTCCAGAGTTTTCTAGAAGAGCCGCGGGCACCAGACTGTACTCCATCTAGCTTCAGAGGTCCGGAGCCTCTGTCTTCCAAGAATGCTTTTTACCAAGTTCTTCTTCAGTAACAGCTCAAGATGAAACTTTGAATTTCTGCAGCTCAGCAAACATCCAACTCTGGGGTGACCCTAATGTCAAAAAGGAAAACCCCTGAAGCTTTGCCTCTTTTGGCTTCAGACAGGGGTGGGAAGCAACTCCCCCAAGGGAAGGAGAGGCATAATGCCACAGGGCTCTAGGTTGACAAGTCTCTTCAAAGAAACTTCCTCTCAGATCAACATCCTTTGAATTTCTCATCTCTTTTTAGTATAAGCTAAAAGCGGACATAAGACAAGGACACAAAGCGAGGAGTGGAGAACTGCTTTTGCTGTCTCTTGGCAAGACCTACAAGGCTAGTCCAAAGCTTCTATTTAAAATGTGTGGGTGTTTGTTATTTATTTTTTCAACATTGCAACTTTAGCAGAAACTCAAGACCAGAGAATAGTTCCATTTACCATCTGCTCTACAAAAACTGAACAATCAAGATTTCATTTTAACATGAAGTCCTTGTCATTATGGGGAAACTGGCTGACTCTGGGAATGTCAGTGGATGCTTCAGTGTGTCCTTCTGACATGTGTGAACAGATCTAGGTCTAGACTGGTGGTCTTTAGAGGCTGGAAGAATCCCTGAGGGAGCTGCTCATAGTGGATCCTCTGTTGGAGTTATCCTGAGATATTCTGATGCAGTAGGTCTGGGGTGGGACCCAGGAATCTGCATTTTAAATCAACACCCCCGCCCTTCCTTGATTCTGGAGTAGCCAGCCCCTGGACCACGACTTTGAAAAACAGTGCTCCAGGCATCTCTGGCTCTCTCTAGCCCATGGTGAAGGCAGAGGTCAGATTAATGCTCCAGATTAAAGATGAAGGGAAGCATAGATGAAAAACCTGACATTTGTAAAACTCGCCTCCTAGGGCAGACTCGTCTAGGTCTCTCCTGCGTTCTAGAGACTTTAAGGTCACCTAGAACTTGGTTACAAGTAAGTGCTAAGTTTTGTCCAGAGCACGGCTGATGCCACGCTTCCCTTGGGCTGAATCTCTGGCCTTTGAGAGGACAGTAGTGGGGGTGACAGAGGCGCCGCCTACAGTGACTGAGATTCCAGCCCTGGCTCTTTCCCATCCAAGATCCCTCTCATTTATGGCACAGGTTGTTGTTTCCCTTTGGTCCTTTCCAACTCCAGTAGGACTTCTGAAATTTCCTGATTTAGGCTGTAGTAATATGGATATGAGAGTTGGACTGTGAAGAAGGCTGAGTGCTGAAGAATTGAAGCTTTTGAACTGTGGTGTTGGAGAAGACTCTTGAGAGTCCTTTGGACTGAAAGGAGATCCAACCAGTCCATTCTGAAGATCAGCCCTGGGATTTCTTTGGAAGGATGATGCTAAAGCTGAAACTCCAGTACTTTGGCCACCTCAATGCAAAGAGTTGACTCATTGGAAAAGACTCTGATGCTGGGAGGGATTGTGGGCAGAAGGAGAAGGGGATGACGGAGGATGAGATGGCTGGATGGCATCACTGACTCGATGGACATGAGTCTGAGTGAACTCCGGGAGTTGGTGATGGACAGGGAGGCCTGGCGTGATGCAATTCATGGGGTCGCAAAGAGCTGGACACGACTGAGCAACTGAACTGAACTGAATTAAAGTCATGATGAAATAAATGGCTTTAAAAAAAAAAAAAACCCAACCTGGCTAACTCTTTGGTTTCTGCTCAGGTAAAAATCAATTAAAAAAATATTTGAGAGCCAAAAATGTGACCCATAAAAGTGATTGCTTATTATATACACTAGCATGAACAAAGGTCTGTCTAGTCAAGGCTATGGTTTTTCCAGTAGTCACGTATGGATGTGAGAGTTGGTCTGTGAAGAAATCTGAGTGCCAAAGAATTGATGCTTTTGAACTGTGGTGTTGGAGAAGACTCTTTAGAGTCTCTTGGACTGCAAGGAGATCCAACCAGTCCATCCTAAAGGAGATCAGTCCTGGGTGTTCATTGGAAGGACTGATGTTGAAGCTGAAACTCCAATACTTTGGCCACCTGATGCAAAGAACTGACTCATTGGAAAAAAAGCCTGATGCTGGGAAAGATTGAGGGCATGAGGAGAAGGGGATGATGGAGGATGAAGTGGTTGGATGGAATCACTGACTCGATGGACATGAACTGGGTGAACTCTGGGAGTTGGTGATGGACAGGGAGGCCTGGTGTGTTGTGGTTCATGGAGCTGCAAAGAGGTGGACACGACTGAGTGACTGAACTGAACTGAACTGAACTGATGAGCAGTCTACTAAATATATATTTATTTTATTATATTATGTAAATATATAAAAAAAGCATACTGAATCCTCTCCCCAAGTGTGACATAAGCTTTTAACCAATAAAAGTATATGTAACTCCTACATTTTTCTTTTTTTATTGTGAAGAACTTTTTGCTTGTTTCCTATGTGCTAGGAGAGGTGATAGGTTTAGAAATAAGAACAATCAGCCTAAGAGTCCAGTCATTATGTATTCACAAGACTTGCATTTGAAATCAAAGGCAGAGGGTTTGCCATTAGGTCTTCATGACAAGACGCTAGGAAGATTCTCAAATCAGAATAAGAAAACAGAAGGGGTTATCCAGAGAAAAATAACCCACTCATTTGTATGTTTCTGATATAGCATACTATTATTAAAAAGATGCTAATTGCCTACAAAACTAATAGATAGCAAGCTAACAAATCTTGACAAACAAGGCAAAAAAAATGAAGTGGAAAATAGTAAATACAAAAAGATAAAAGAAAGGAATGATTCTTAGACAAAATGTCATGTGGAATAAATCTATAATATCTCCTACGAATAAAGTTCTCTCTATAACCCTTTCAAATAAAAAACAACAACAAAAAACCTAATTAAAAATAAGCAAATGACTTGAGGACCCATTTCCCCAAAAGATATACAAATGTCCATTAAACACATGAAAATATGCTCAACATCACCACTGATTTGGGAAATGCAAGTCAAATCACTGTGGAGGAAGGAAGGGGGAGTTAATGTTTAATGGGTATAAAGTTTCTAGAGGGAAGGATTAAGAGTTCTGGAGATAGATGGTGGTATTGGCTGGAAAACAATGTGACTGTACTTAAAGTTAGAGACCTATGCATTTAAAATTGGTTTAAATGGTAAATTTTATGTGTATTTCATCACAGTAAGAAAAAAAAAGAATAATAAGCTCTCTCTTGTTGAGCATCCGTTCAGTTCAGTTCAGTTCAGTTCATTTCAGTCTCTCAGTCATGTCTGACTCTTTGTGACCCCATGAACTGCAGCACGCCAGGCCTGCCTGTCCATCACCAACTCTTGGAGTTCACTCAAACTCATGTCCATTGAGTCGGTGATGCCATCCAGCCATCTCATCCTCTGTCATCCCCTTCTCCGCCTGCCCTCAATCTTTCCCAGCATCAGGGTCTTTTCCAATCAGTCAGCTCTTCACATCAGGTGGCCAAAGTATTGGAGTTTCAGCTTAAACATCAGTCCTTCCAATGAACACCCAGGACTGATCTCCTTTAGGATGGACTGGTTGGATCTCCTTGCAGTCCAAGGGACTCTCAAGAGTCTTCTCCAATACCACAGTTCAGAAGCATCAATTCTTTGGCACTCATCTTTCTTTATAGTCCAACTCTCACATCCATATATGACCACTGGAAAAACCATAGCCTTGACTAGATGGGCCTTTGTTGACAAAGTAATGTCTCTGCTTTTGAATATGCTGTCCAGGTTGGTCATAACTTTCCTTCCAGGGAGTAAGCGTCTTTTAATTTCATTGCTGCAATCACCATCAGCAGTGATTTTGGAGCCGCCCAAAATAAAGTCGGTCGCCATTTCCACTGTTTCCCCATCTATTTGCCATGAAGTGATGGGACCAGATGCCATGATCTTAGTTTTCTGAATGTTGAGCTTTAAGCCAACCTTTTCACTCTCCTCTTTCCCTTTCATCAAGAGGCTCTTTAGTGCTTCTTCACTTTCTGCCATAGGGTGGTGTCATCTGCATATCTGAGGTTATTGATATTTCTCCCGGCAATCTTGATTCCAGCTTGTGCTTCTTCCAGTCCAGTGTTTCTCATGATGTACTCTGCATATAAGTTAAATAAGCAGGGTGACAATATACAGTCTTGACGTACTCCTTTTCCTATTTGGAACCAGTCTGTTGTTCCATGTCCAGTTCTAACTGTTGCTTCCTGACCTGCATACAGGTTTCTCAAGAGGCAGGTGAGATGGCCTGGTATTCCCATCACTTTCAGAATTTTCCACAGTTTATTGTGATTCATACAATCAAAGGCGTTGGCATAGTCAATAAAGCAGAAATAGAGGTTTTTCTGGAATTTTCTTGCTTTTTCAATGATCCAGTGGATGTTGGCAATTTGATCTCTAGTTCCTCTTTCTTTTCTATCTGTTATATTAGGAACTATTATATGCATTTTCTCTTATCTACACAACTACCAACTAGACTGGTAATAATATCCCCAAATTTCCTCCTGCAGGACAGAGCCAATAGCCAGTCATGAGTGGAGCCTGTATTGGAATCAAGGTCATTCTCCCTACAATCAAAGCTCTTTCTAATTGACTCTCCTAATTGGCTGTTTGAAAAATCTTGCAAAGAGGCCTAGAGCAAAGCAGGTAACAGCTGAGTGAAGAGTTGTGGATGGGTGGGGAGGGGGCAGGCGTCTGGAGCCTCCATGGGAGGGGGAGTGAGATCTCCATTCATCTAGCCAGCACTTTGTGTTCCCAAGTGCACTTCTATGACCTACAGTACCAGGACTACTAAGGAATTAATTGAAAATGCAGAGTTCTCTCTCCATCACATTCTTCCGAGAAATATGAATTTAATATTCCTGGGGGATGGTTAAGCAGACTGAAGTTTCAGACTCATGGCATTGGAGGGAATGCAGTGTTTCTGGAACACATGTGACCAGGAGAAGCAGCATTTAAGTAGGCAAAGATGAGTGGACTCTTCCAGTTCAGTTCAGTTCATTTCAGTTCAGTTGCTCAGTCGTGTCTGACTCTTTGTGACCCCATGAATCGCAGCATGCCAGGCCTCCCTGTCCATCACCAACTCCCGGAGTTTACTCAAACTCACGTCCATCGAGTCCGTGATGCCATCCAGCCATCTCATCCTCTGTCGTCCCCTTCTCCTCCTGCCCCCAATCCCTCCCAGCATCAGAGTCTTTTCCAATGAGTCAACTCTTTGCATGAGGTGGCCAAAGTACTCTTCCAAGTGAATCCTAAATCCTCATTGGCTTTTATTAAAGGAAACTAAGGGTATGTTCTCATGGGAAGAACTGATCCCAAGGATGAGCTGAAAATTTTAGTGAATAAAGTTCATTCCCTTCCATCATATTTAATTCGGCTTAGTTGAACTCTGTGATGGACACTTGATCCTTGGAAGAAAAGCTAGTACCAACCTAGACAGCATATTAAAAAACAGAGCCATTACTTTACCAACAAAGGTCTGTCTAGACAAAGTTATGTTTTTTTCAGTAGTCATGTATGGATGTGATAGTTGGACTATAAAGGAACTTGAGGGCTGAAGAATTGATGCCTGTGAACTGGGATGTTGGAGAAGACTCTTGAAAGTCCCTTGGACTGCAAAGAGATCCAACCAGTCAATCTTAAGGAAATCAGTCCTGGATATTCATTGGAAGGACTGATGCTGAAGCTGAAACTCCAATACTTTGGCCACCTGATGCGAAGAACTGACTCTTTGGAAAAGAGCCTGATGCTGGGAAAGACTGAAGGTGGGAGGTGAAGGGGACGACAGAGGATGAGATGGTTGGATTGCATCACCGATGTGATGGCCATGAATTTGAGTAGGCTCTGGAAGTTGGTGATGGACAGAGAAGCCTGGCATGCTGCAGTCCATGGTGGAGCAAAGAGTCGGACATGACTGAGTGACTGAAGTGAACTGAATTCTTCTAAATATAACAAAGTGGAATAAGACACAGTCCTTGCCCTGTTGTGGTTCACGGTCTATTAAGAAAATAAGAACACTATAGGCATGTGATAGCTGAAGCAAGAATAAAGTCAGATGAGGATTACCAAGCAGGTAGTGATTAAACCTTTTGGATGGGGGATGCAGAGAGCATTTTATTGAGACAATGGCATTGAATGTGAATATAATTTTGTTACATGGGAAAAGGGAAAATTCCATTCCATAAAGAGGGAGATCCATGAACCAAAATGCACGTCAATTTTGGGCATATTGTGTATGGGCATGCTCAGTCACTTCAGTTGGGTCCCACTCTTTACAACCCCATGGACAGTATATTGCCAGGCTCCTCTGTCCATAGGATTCTCCAGGCAAGAATACTGGAATGCGTTGCCATGCCCTCCTCCAGGTAATCTTCCCGACCCAGGGGTCGAACCTGAGTCTCCTTCATTGCAGGTTGATTCTTTGTCTCTGAGCCACATTCTAAGCTTTTAAATCATCTACAGTCTAAGCATATTTTGCAGATTAAAAAACTAAGACTAAATTAGATGATTTTATTAATAAGTAGCAAGGCAGGACGTGTTGCCCTTGTTTTGTCATGGCAAATACCAAGATGAAGAACTGAGTTCTAGGGTTTGTGAATCTTTTTAGTTGAGAATAATACCTCTCTGATGTGGGGAAAAGACCTAGGGACAGTGGCCAGAGGTCTCTCTGGAGAAGTGCTCATGAGATGGTCTCTGTGAGAACTCTGTGTATTGAGTGAAGCAGAGTAAATATATGAGTGATCGTTACTGGTACGTGATTACAGTAAGATATATGAGTGCCATCATAGTGCTTCCTCATCTGCCTGCCCCCGTGTCTCAGTCTCTGAGTCTGAAAATTGATCTTTGTAAAAATTCTTTTAGCAACGCACCTTTCATTTCATGAGGCTGCAGCAAAGTAGGTGTCAGGGTAAAAATTCTCTTACTCTTGTATGAACATCTCTTGTCTCTCCAATTTAAACTGTCAGCCTCTGAGTAGGCAGCTTTCAGACAGGTGATAGAGATGCTTTTGCCAGAAATTGGGGGGCAAAGAACTGATTTCCTGCAGTTTGTGATACACTCTGCCATGTGGAAATCTAAGAGGTCTCCCTGGTGCCTTGTGTTTTGCAAGGATTTCATGAATATGATTTCTTAAGCCTGTTTACCATTTCTCTCTCTCTCCTCGCAGGATTCCATATTTGTCAGAGACCAAGCTGAGAATTGAATGCCAGGCATACTCTTTATTTTCCAACCTTTCTCACTGGCCACTTGATCATTACAATCTATTTCCTCTTCCTTGAGCTAAAACAAAGAAATAGGAAAAAAAAGCAAGCTAACAAATAAATACATCAATTGATATAATTTCTCATAGGCCAATCTCAAAAGTTCAGTAAAAATGCCTAGACATTCTTGAATCACAATAGTGAACACAGTCTAGGCTTAAAGTGAGACTTTCCTCTACAGATTCTGCCAACTAGACAACAGCTCCATCTTCAAGGTCAACTCCTAGTTCTATGAACCTCTTCTTCTGAGTTCCTGGGGTTTCAACACCAACCAGGCAAGGCTCCTCCTCAGAGGCTCTGCTGGGTCCTTCCTCTAGGCTTTTAGGTTTTGATAACTCCCGCATCTTTCTTTTAGCCTTTGGGTGGCAGCTGCTTCCTGGGGTTGCTTATCTGTTTTATCTCAGTGTCTCCTTTCTGCTTTTTCAGTTTTCTAGGTTGGATGGTATCACCAATTCAATGGACATGAGTTTGGGCAAACTCTGAGAGATAGTGAAGGACAGGGAAGCCTGGCATGCTGCAGTCCATGTAGTTGCAAAGAGTCAGACACAACTTAGTAACCGAACAACAACAAATACATATTCACTCTTTCATTTCATTAACTTGGTGTCATTTCTGTTTCCCTGACTGGTCCCTGGTTGTACCAATGTGGGGACACCTTGAGGCTGACAGGAGACAGGAATCATTGCCTCTGGCAGGATGAGAGACTTCTGCTGAGACACCACCAATCAATGAAACAGGAAGCAGATAGGAAGGAGCAAGCCCTTTCTTCAGCCCCAAACTTACTGCCTTCCTCTGACATCTTCTATTGGCTGAGCCCAGCAGGGAGCCAGATGGCCAGGGAGAAATGTACTTTGCAGAGTCTCAGCCCAGTACCACAAAACAGAGTAGAAAGGGTGGATTTGGAGCTGAAAGGTCAGTTCAGTCACTCAGTCATGTCTGACTCTTTGCGACCCCATGGACTGCAGTATGCCAGGCCTCCCTGTCCATCACCAACTCCCAGAGCATTCTCAAAATCATTCCATTGAGTCGGTGATGCCATTCAACCATCTCATCCTCTGTTGTCCTCTTCTCCTCCTGCCCTCAATCTTCCCCAGCATCGGGGTCTTTTCCAATGAGTCAGCTCTTTGCATCAGGTGGCCAAATTATTAGAGTTTCAGTTTCAGCATCAGTCCTTCCAATGAATATTCAGGACTGATTTCCTTTAGGATAGACTGGTTGGATCTCCTTGCAGTCCAAGGGACTCTCAAGAATCTTCTCCAACACCACAGTTCAGAAGTATCAATTCTTCAGTGCTTAGCTTTCTTTATAGTCCAACTCTTACATGTATACATGACTACTGGATAAACCATAGCTTTGACTAGATGGACCTTTGTTGGTAAAGTAATGGCTCTGCTTTTTAATATGCTGTCTAGATTGGTCGTAGCTTTTCTTCAAAGGAGCAAGGATCTTTTAATTTCATGGCTGTAGTCACCATCTGATTTTGGAACCTCCAAAAAATAGTCTGTCACTGTTTCCATTGTTTCCCCATCTATTTGCTGTGAAATGATGGGACCAGACACCATGATCTTAGTTTTCTGAGTGTTAAATTTTAAGCTAACTTTTTCACTCTCCTCTTTCACTTTCATCAAGAGGGTCTTTAGTTCTTCTTCACTTTCTGCTGTAAGGGTAGTGTCATCTGCTTCTCTGAGGTTATTGCGATGAAAGATAATTGCTTTATAATTGGTACACATAGTTTTGACCATTGCTTTTAAATAATTTGATTGTGTTATTCTTGGATTGATTTTAGTTTGTGTGGTTCAAAATCTCTTTCCCCTTTAATTTCAAAATGATTCCACCATCCACATTTCTATGCAGAATTTTGGAATGATGGTGGGGAGATGTGTCATTATCAGGGTAGAGACATTATGGACAAGAAGATCTGATTGTCTCATAGGATGTATTTACATGGCAGAAATATCCTGGATGAATTCAATAGAGATACTCCTCTCATTAGAGAATTAATTGTGTGTGTGGTGGCGGTGCGGGGGTGATGGAGGGTGATGGCAGATGTGGGTTGCTTTGGGAAAGGAAATCCCTCAAGTTCCCTGAACTACATACAGAAAAATGAAGTGAGGGCTTCATCACCTTTCCCTGAAAAGTCCCACCACTGGTGGGATTACTCTGTCTTTATGTAAGAAATGAGAACTGAAGTTCACAGAAGGTCATTTTTCTGGTTAAAAGGAAACCTCTGGGACTGGCCTTTTCAGATAACTAGGGGATATTATTATATATGAAATAACAAGTAGCCACTGCAGCTTCTCAGCTCCACTGGGAGCAGAATTTTGAATTTGCCTAAATTTGCTCAGTTTTCAGTGTCATAAATCAGTGCACGCTGGGAAGACGTTTGCGTATATCTGAAGAGGAGACTTACCAGGCAGGCATGTGGCTCTGTGGATTCCACTGTGAGGCGTTTGTAGTAAAAGGAATATAAAACAACTTCTTTCTGGCGATTTATTCTGAAGCAGAATTTCAAATGAACACCAAGTAGTCCACTGCATATTCCTGAATATATTTAGGAAGACATTAAAACCTCTTGCATCTTCTCAGTGGCAGCAATCTACATTCAGTGTTGTCTGAAAGTTCTAAAGAAGACCCCTGGAAAACCTTTATTCGGTTGTGTTCTTCTTGGATTGATTTTAATTTGTGTGGTTCAAAATTTCCCTCCCCTTAAATTTCAGAGTGATTGCAGCCTCCACATTTCTGTGCAGGATTTTGGGATGATGGTGAGGGAAGTGTGTCATTGCCAGGGTAGATGCATTACGGGTAAGGCCTTTAGAGAGAGCTGTATGAATGAGGCTCATGCAAGGATAAGGTCCAGGCAAGGGAGGTTCAGTTCAGTTGCTCAGTCATGTCTGACTCTTTGCGACCCCACGGACTGCAACATGCTGGGCCTCCCTGTTCTTTACTATCTCCCGGAACTTGCTCAAACTCATGTCCATGAAATTGATGACGCTATCCAACCATCTCATCCTCTGTCATCCCCTTCTCCTTCCATCTTCCGTCTTTACCAGCCAGCATCAGGGTCTTTTCCAATAAGTCTGTTCTTTGCATCAGGTGGCCAAAGTATTGGAGTTAAGGGAGGTAACATAGAACAAAAAAGATCTAGTAGCATCTCTCTCCCATCATCCGCTTTCTTTTATTTATTTATTATTTTTTTATTTTCAGCAGTCCTGGGTCTTAAGACCCAGCACTGATATAAGGTTCTGATACAAGGTTCCCCGTGGCAGAGTATGGACCTTGTATATCCGGTTTACCCTGCAGCTCCTGAGGGTGGACTAGTACCTGTTCTATAGCAAAGGTTAGAGGAAGACAAGTTGAATGGATGAAGCGTCACCTCTCTGGCCACATCAGACCTTTTGGTTTCCACTGTACTTTGTACAAACTCTGTTAGCACTTATTATCCACCACTGCTGTAATCTGTTCATGGCTCTGCTCCCCATAGACCGTGAGGTCCTAAAAGGAAGAACCAGTAATATCCATCTATTTCCAGTGATATGTGTCTATTTCTGGCACAGAGCTTGGACTGCAGTTGGCTTCCAGTGATGAAGGAATGAGTGAGTGAATAAATGAACGAACACTTTTTACCTCAAATGAGTAGTAGGCAAAATAGTCAATTATAATTGATACTCTTCCACTTCCTTTGAGTAACCAGCTCCTTTGCCAATCATTTTTCCAAAAAAAAACTTGCTGTCTCCCCAACAGGCTTTCCTCTGCACTGTGGACTTTTCCTGATCCCTCTGTTTTGCCTTCATCAAAACTAAAATGATCTCAAATCTAGTCCTACTGCCTTATTTTACAGATAGGAAAACCAATATCAAGCAAAGTTATACATGGTAAAGAATAGGGCCCAAGCAGACCCTTATACTGAAGGAGGGAATGGTAACCCACTCCAGTATTTTTGCCTGGAGAATTCCATGGGTAGAGAAGCTTGGTGGGCTACGGTCCATGGGGGTTCACAAAGAGTCGAACACAGCTGAGTGACTAACATACATACATAGACCCTTATACTCCCACCTGTAGCCTGGGTCCTCCTTCAACATCTTTGTTGTAGTCCTTGGTTTCCAGTAACTGAGGTCCTGCAGGGGTCAGTCTCCCCACTTTGGTAAATACTCAGGGGTGTCTTTGGTTTAATATACTCCATCTTAAAGGTGGTATCTTCATTTTAAGAGGGGCCTTCCTTTTAACACACAGCCTACCTGGGCTCCTACAAGAGCCTACCTGGGTTCCTGGAATGTATCAGATGGTCAATAAATATTCTTTGAATAGGAATGACAGCAGGCAAGAAAGTTGAGGTTTGAGAAAGGGTGTGGGGGCAGATATCGGTGAAGAAGCAGCCACACTTGTCATTAAAGTGAAGATGAGATGTACAAAACGTACGGTAGCAATTATATTTCACAGTTTTCTATATGAATGTTCCCTGAGTCCCCGCCAAATACGATGACTGGGAAGGATAAATCCTGAAGTGTACAAATCACACACACATACATATTCACAACACATAACAGTGAAGATGGTCCCTTAAGGTGGGGTCATCCCTTCCTCCAAGTCTGAATTTAACAGGCATCTTCATTCTCCTGGGCTTTCCCTGTAGCTCAGCTGGTAAAGAATCTGCCTGTGATGCGGGGGACCTGGATTTGACCCTAGGGTTGGGAAGATCCCCTGGAGAAGGGAAAGGCTACCCACTCCAGTATTCTGGCCTGGAGAATTCCATGGGGTCGCAGAGTCAGACACGACTGAGTGACTTTCACTTTCACTTTCACCCTCCTAGTGGTTTGGAAGTGACATCACACCTGCTAGGCTCACAGGGGAATAAGAAAAACATCATGTCCGGTTGCGGAGACAGCAAAGAGCCAAATCCCAAACATTCATTTTTAACACTTTAAAGTTTATTAATCAATATTCCACAGGCTTTTGGATGCACAATACGGAAACCATCCTCTCTTGGGGAGAAGATTATGATTTTAAGAAAGTTGCAAAGATCCCCACCCCGAGCTCCAGATCTGCGTGTGTACTTGACCACTATTCATCTTGGCTGGAATGAGCCACAGAAATGCTCCCCTCCACCCGTGCAAAATTAACCTAAGCATCTCTTTGTTCAAAGCTGCTTCAAGTTCTTTACCAGTTATTCTGGAGATTGGTGGTGCCATCTATCCAGTTGCCCTTTGCATTCTTCTTCCTTCTAAATGGCCCTGAGATTTTAGCAGGAATTCCTTTTTCTTTTTGGCCTCTTCTGTACCATCCATATTCCTCCTGCCCCAATTTAGGCAGGCTTCTCATCTGTCTCCACCCTGCCAACTCTGCCCCTTGACACCTCTCCTGCTCATACCTTTCTTCTGCCTCCACTGGATCACTGAGGAAGCTCACATCTGGTCCACCATTTGCTCTTGACTCTGTCTAATCCTGACCTGCCACAGAAGTCATAGTGAGCTGTCTAAGATGCTGTCTTTTTATGCCTGTGGTCTCTGTCAGAAGCTCTTCAGGGGCATCTCGTTGCCCTCCATGTCAAGTGCAGATTTTTCTAAGCTTTTTATTTTGTATTTGAGTATAGCTGATAAACCGGAGAAGGCGATGGCACCCCACTCCAGTACTCTTGCCTGGAAAATCCCATGGACAGAGGAGCCTGGTAGGCTGCGGTCAGTGGAGTCACGAAGAGTCGGACACGACTGAGCGACTTCCCTTTCAATTTTCACTTTCATGCATTGGAGAAGGAAATGGTAACCCACTCCAGTGTTCTTGCCTGGAGAATCCCAGGAACGGGGGAGCCTGGTGGGCTGCCGTCTATGGGGTCTCACAGAGTCGGACACGACTGAAGCGACTTAGCAACAGATAGCTGATAAACAAACCATGTTGTGGTAGTTTCAGATGAACAGCAAAAGGACTCAGCTATACATACACATGTATCCATTCTCCCCCAAACTCCCCTCTGTCCCCTCCAGGCTGCCACATAACATTCAGCAGAGTTTCATGTACTGTACAGTAGGTCCTTGTTGGTTATTCATTTTAAATACAGCAGTGTGTATATGCTGGAGAAGGAAACAGCAACCTGCTCCAGTTTTCTTGCCTGGGAAATCCCATGGACAGAAGAGCCTGGCAGGCTACAGTCCCTGGGGTCTCAAAGAATCAGACACAACTTGGCAACTAAATAGCAAGTGTGTACATGTCCAACCCACACTTTCTAACTATGCCTTCTCCCATCCTTCCTGTCGGCAACCATAAGGTCTTTCTCTAAGTCTGTGAATCACTTTCAGTTTTGTAAGTAAGTTCATTTGTATCATATCTTTTTGGATTCCATATTTAAGGGATGCCATATGATATTTCTCCTTTTCTGAGAGCACACTTGTTAATATGGCCCCAGGAGGCCCCCAGGAATGGGACTGCAGGTCCTTGGTGGCATCAGGCTTCTTTGTCTTCATGGCCTGCTAGCTGAAATGGCCCTCTTTGCCCTTTTCTGATCCCCTCTGGTCTGCACTAATTTTCAGTTAACACCTGCATCTGCACGTGCATGTGCAGTCGTGTCTGACTCTTTGCAACCCCGTGGACTGAAGCCCACCAGGCTCCTCTGTCCACAGGATTTCCCAGACAAGAATACTGGAGTGGGTTGTCATTTCCTTCTCCAGGGGATCTTTCCAACCCAGGGATTGAACAAGCATGTCCTGTGTCTCCTGCATTGCAGGAGTTACCACTGAGCCTCCCAGGAAACCAGTATTTAATACCTACATACTTATTTTTTAAAGACTTGTCTCAAACCAAAAATTCATCTTCTCTGAATTTTTCTCTGACATCACCCCTTGGTGTCCCAACTCTGCCAGGTCAGACTGAGATTATGGACAGAAAAAACATCACTGCATTGATTTTTTTGCATCTTCCTTCTCCAGGGCAAGACTCTTATTTACATCCTCATATCAGTGTTTCACACAGTGCCTGGCACAGAGTAGGTGCTCAGTAATCTCTTACTAAATGAATAAAGCACAAAGAACTAGGATGTGAGGGATGGCTGTAACATTGGTGAGATAATTCCAGGATAAAGCAAGGTTGGCAACCTGGGCCCTGACTTCCAGAAAGGCCAGGCTGGGCCCCATTATGCTATGACTGGTTCTCTGAGACAAGTGTTGGAAGTTGAATGAAAGTTCTCCAGGACTGTGGGCTCTGTCTCCCTTCCCAGAAGAAAAAGGCTGGAATTTGGATGCAGCAAGCTATAAAATTGGGTCGCATTTGGCATCCTGGGCTGTGTTTGGCCCACATATCTGAGATATTTGGAAGATGCTGTGTCTAACGGGTCACTGGGGAGACAAGGTGTGGAGGTGGGAGGAAAATTTTGAGTGCCTTCACTTGGAACATGAATTTTCAAGTTTATCACATGCCCTACCTCTTCTATTTATGGAGCTGTCCATCTTTACAGGTATTAATAATATGAATTTTTGACTGATGACTACTTTTAATCCATGTGGTGCTTTTGTGTAAAGTGGCATAGATACATTGCAAAGGGGATTTCCTTATCTGGCGTAGCCTAGTGGTGCTTTAGGGCCTGTGGCTGGGGGAGCAGAGCACCGTCTGGGCCCCACTATCCCCACTGCCTGGGCCTGGACAGCAGCTTGGCTTTGACTTTCACTGTGGCAGGCAGGCTCTAAGATGTCCGTTAGTGATCTCTGCCTCCTGGCATTAGTACTTTGTGTAAGCTCTTCTCCTCGACTTACTTCTAGCTAGTAGAGTATGGCAAAGGTGATGGGATGGCACTTCTGTGACTAGGTTAGAGAAGAACAATAGCTTACATCTAGCTTGTAGATTCTCTCCCTTCTGACTTGGAGAAAGCAACCTGCCATGTTTGGGGGTCCCACCTGGCAAAGGAATGTGGATGGTCTCTGGCCAGCAGCCAGAAAGAAATGAAGGTCCTCAGTCCAAAAACTCTCGAGGAACTGAATCCTACCAACAGTCTTGTGAGCAAGCTTGGTGGCAGATTTTCCCTAATTGAGCCTTCAGGTAAGACCCCAACCATGGCCAACTCTGTAATTTCAACCTCATGAGAAATTGTGAAGGAGAGGATCAGCTGAATTAGCCCCAATTCTAGACTCACAGCAACTGTGAAATGTGTGTTGTTTTAAGCTGGTAAGTTTGAGGTAGTTTGTCATGCAGCAGTAGATAACTAACATATTCATTTTTAATCATCTGACCTTTTCTCTGTAGATCAAATCCATGGGCCTTCTTGCCCTTGATCCAGCCAGCAGTTGCTTTATTTCCAATACGAACATGAAGAAGCACTTGCATTGTTTCTGATTTCTAATGTTATTTATGAGTGACGAAGAAGGAAGATGCTACAATCTGGCCCACCTTATGGATGGAGAGTTGAGAATAGGGCTGGGAACAGACCCATAAACATCGTGCATGTGAGGCACTGTCTGCTTTGATTGGGACAATGAGAAAGAAAATAACCTCAGAGTCTAAGACCATAGGCTTGGCCGTGTCTGAATACAGGAGGCATCTGTTAGGACAACAAGGAAAAGCCTATAAATTATCAAACAGGGCTTAGCATCTAACCGTCACACAGCAGTCCATCTGCTTGGCAAGATTGCTACATCATGTTACAGTATTACAGTAACATGAGAGAGAAAAATCACTCTTTTGACTTGATAAATACTATCCTTTCTAAATGTGTTCTTTTTTACTGAAAGCAATTGAGACATGATATCTAGTCAAACTACAAAACAGACAGGATAGAACCTATGCGATATGCTTTGTCTTGGTGCTGACAAGGGCAAGTAGCTCTCCGATATTTTTTAAAAAGAAAAAAAAAGAAAACAATAAAAATTTCCTGCACAGCTGCATTACAGTTAGTTGACTCATTGGAAAAGACTCTGATGTTGGGAGGGACTGGGGGTAGGAGGAGAAGGGGACGACCCAGGATGAGATGGCTGGATGGCATCACAGACTCGATGGACGTGAGTCTGAGTGAACTCCGGGAGATGGTGATGGACAGGGAGGCCTGGCGTGCTGCAGTTCATGGGGTCGCGAAGAGTCGGACACGACTGAGCGACTGAGCTGAAGTGAACTGAAATACCTTTTAAAAATTGAATGTTTTTGCCTTGTAAGTTTTGAATCCTAGAGGGTATTTGTCCTATACTTTGCTTCCCTAGAGCATTAGTGATAAAGTGGGACCTAGAGATCCTCTGATGAAACTTCTCATTTTATAGATAAAGAACCAAGGTCAAAGAATGGGGGGCTGGCTTTTCTTCATATCATAAACTAGGTTAATTCAGAGAAGAGACAAATAACAAGCCAGACATAAAATAAAACATTTCTATTTCATCCTTAGGACAACCTAATAGGTACTATCATGACCCTCAGTTTACTAATGAAAAAGGGCAAATCTCAGACAGGTTAAGGAACTGATGCTATGTCACAAAGTTTAAAGGAGGGGAATAGAGCCTAGATGCAAGTTCAGCTCTTCCTGACCTCAGAGACTCAACCTTTAAACAATTCGAAAAGTCATACTATCTTCCCACACAGAACTCCTAATTTTATAGATTCTTTCCCTTCTGGCTTGGAGAAAGCAACCTGCCATGTTGAGGGGGCCCCCACCTGGCAAAGGATACTTAAATACTCCTTCCAAAAGACCCAGTAGATATAAAGACAGTAATTATTTTCCCAACAGGAACTTTGATAATAAGTCAGCTGTCTAGAAATACAGGAAGGAAGGAAGGAAATCAACTTCATCACCTGCACCTGCTTGGTCTCTTTTGTTGCCCTTCAGAGCCGGTCCCCTCATTCACTGGAAAATTTGGCTCTCATCTCAGTTTCCAATATGCATGTATCAGATAGAGTTTGCTGCATAAAAAGTGCCCCACAACCTTGTGACTTAAAACAAAGACCATTGACCAAGGAGTGAGTGAAGGGAAAGAATCCCCGAAGGTGGAGAGTGAAACTTCCCTCTATCTCCAACATAACCCACAGACTTTTCATAATCTTGTCAACTCACCATGCCCAAAGTGAAGATATGATGATCTCTTTAAAATACACACCTTCTGAATCCTTTATCTCAGGCGAGTGTACCATCACCTATGCTGCTGCTGCTGCTAAGTCACTTCAGTCCTGTCCAACTCTGTGTGACCCCATAGACGGCAGCCCATGAGGCTCCCCCGTCCCTGGGATTCTCCAGGCAAGAACACTGGAGTGGGTTGCCATTTCCTTCTCCAGTGCATGAAAGTGAAAAGTGAAAGTGAAGTCGCTCAGTCGTGTCCAACTGTCAGCGACCCCGTGGACTGGAGCCTACCAGGCTCCTCCGTCCATGGGATTTTCCAGGCAAGAGTGCTGGAGTGGCGTGCCATTGCCCTCCCTCTCCGATTCATCCTCCCGAATCAGAAAGACTAGAGGCATTCGGTCTCCTATCTCACATTCATTGCTCTGTCCTTTCAGTAACGGGCTGTGATGCAAAACCTACAATTAGACTGATTTATATGTGCTGCCTTGGCTTCTGGTAAAATCAGGAGGACCTCAGATGGCTTAACCATGTGTTTCCTTCCCTATCCTGTTCTTGCAGACAAGGTTCCAGTAAACCATGCTTCTTATCAAGGGACCAGACAGAGTTTCTGCTTATCACTGAGTCACGTCTGACTCTTTGTGACCCCATGGACTATAGCCCGCCAGGCTCCTCTGTCCATGGAATTTCCAGGCCAGGACACTGGAATAGATTGCAATTTCCTTCTCCAGGGGATCTTCCCCACCCAGGGATCTCTGTGTTTCCTGCACTGGCAGGCAGATTCTTTACCACTGTGCCACCTGGTTATCCCTGAGTAGCAGGCTTTATCTCCCTGTTGGCCTGCAAAGTTATTCAAACAAGCCAATCACATCCTTCAGGAATTGGGGGGCAACTCACCCTATTGATACTACAAAATCTGTCTCCTACAGTTCCTGTGGATATGACCTGCTCTCCCTCCATGTAGCCCTGTGGTGTGTGCTCTGTTCCTCTCCTGGCTTGTAATGTATATGACTCATGAACTGCCATCCAGCCTACCTGTCCAGTGTCTGGTGTTGTGTGTTGGGTGATCCCTCTAACTCTAGGGCAGAAATCCCTCCCTTACTGATGGGGTGTGTAGGAGGTTATAAAATACAGGTCATCGGAGCCTTTTTTCTAAATCCCTCTCATATGCCTGTCATAGGCTTCCCTTGTTGCTCAGTCAGTAAAGAATCTGCCTGCAATGCAGGAGACCCGGGTTCAATCCCTGGGTTGGGAAGATCCCCTGGAGAAGGAAATGGCAACCCACTCCAGTATTCTTTGGAGAAGGCAGTGGCAACCCACTCCAGTACTCTTGCCTGGAAAACCCCATGGGCAGAGAAGCCTGGTAGGCTGCAGTCCATGGGATCGCAAAGAGTCGGACATGACTGAGTGACTTCACTTTCACTTTTCACTTTCATACACTGGAGAAGGAAATGGCAACCCACTCCAGTGTTCTTGCCTGGAGAATCCCAGGGATGGAGGAGCCTGGTGGGCTGCCGTCTATGGGGTCGCACAGAGTTGGACACGACTGAAGCGACTTAGCAGCAGCAGCTGCCAGTATTCTTGCCTGGAGAATCCCATGGACAGAGGAACCTGGCGGGCTATAGTCCATGGGGTCGCAAGAGTTGGACAAGACTTAGCAACTAAATCACCACCACCACTCATATGCCTGCCCCTCATCACTTTTCGTTGGACCATTATAGGAATTTTCTAACTGGTCCCGCTTTCCCTGCCTGGTGCTTTTGCTTAACCATAGACACTGCTGCCAGGTTATCTTTCTGAAAAACAAAAATGAGCACATCATTTCTTTGCTTGAAGTCCATTAATGGTTTCCTACAACTCTCAGGATAGACACAAAATCCCTTAGTTGAGTTTCCATAACTATTCCTGATCTGGTGCGCTTTCTCTCTGGCCTCATCTTCTAGAACTTCATAACCTTTGTGCTTTACCTGGGTTTTCTTTCCTGTCTATGGGACTCTTGGATTTCCGGCCTTAGCTCCTCCTTTTGGTCAAGTCCCTTTCCTTCTCTACCTGACTCTTACAGGTCCTTGATGACATGCTCCTCCAGGAAGCCCTCCCTGGTCAACTCTCAGTGATTAAGGGCATTGAGATCTGAACTCTAACCATACTCTACGCTTATCGGGGCCACAGCTCCTACGTATTCTGTACTTACCTCTTTTCTTGTCCTTCTGTCTCATCTGTGAATCCAAATGCTGATGGTAGCCTCTGGAATATAGAAGGCATTCAATACATATTTGTGAACTAATGAGTAAATGAAAATTTAAGAACTGCAAGGGCTAATGAGTTGTTTGTTTTCTTCCTCATGACTGAGATGAAGCCTCTTACGAACAGATTTCGTAAAAGGTTTAATGTTCTTTTATTTTTCAAGTTTTTTTGCTCCATCCTTTCATGTTCATATTAACCTGATTTCAGAAGAAAATGTTTAGCACAATTCTATTTTAAGCACATAAATTCATAGGGGCAGGAAATGAAAAATTGCTCTTTGAAATGCTCTTGGGAAATTTCAGTCTATACCTTGTGTTGTTTAAAATAAAATAGCTCCAGACCAGGATACCGAAGTGGAGGCAAAATGAAACCTTGGCCTATAACATGATTTTAGATAAAAATCCCTTTGTAACAAATGAACACCACAGGCCCTCAAAATTGACTTGTTAAAGAGATTTCTTTCTTTAAATAAGTACATGGTGGGAAATTTCATAAGTTACCTAGAGAAACTTGGGTGGCAGAGGATGAAGTCAGTTTTTGCAGTGACTAAGCACGTGAAGGAAAAGATTTAAATTACAAAAGCAAGGAGAAGGTTCTTCTTCACATCTGTGTTGGTCCTTTTTCTATCTTTCTGAGCCACAGGGTCATTTGACATGCGGATGACCTGATGGGGTGTTTTCTTTCTGTGTTTGTTCTCTTTTGTGTATACAGATGTGGAATGTAGATCTTCCTGACAAGAGGAGTTAGTCCTTTCGCGATGAGATGACGCTGGCTTAAGAGTTAGCCTTAGCCTTTCATCTGGTTAATTCCATTTACTATTATAGTACAGTTCGAGTAAAGAAGAGATTTGAGTTAATTCTTATTAAAATGGTTTGATAAGTAGCACTTACTATGGACAGGCCTCTTTCTAAAGACTTGTGAAATAATTTACTCATTTAATTCATGTGCCATTCCTACGTACTGGGTTCTGTCATTTCCCCTGTTATACAGATGGGGACGGGCCTACCTGGTGGCTCAGCAGAAAAGAATCTGCCTGCAAGACAGGAGATGCAGGTTTGACCCTGGGTTGGGAAGGTCCCCTTGAGAAGGCAATGGCAACCCACTTACAATTTTCTTGCCAGGAAAGTCCTATGAACAGAGGAGCCTTGTGGGCTAATGTCTATGGGGTAGCAAAGAATAGGACACAACTGAGTGACTGAGCACAGCACAGATGGGGAAATTGAGACTCAGAAAATTTAAGTCACTAGTCTAAGACCACACAGCTAGGAAGCTACCTAGCCAAGATTGGAGCCAGATCATCTGGCTATAAAACTGGCATGTTTAACCACTACAGCTAGGGAAGA
This sequence comes from Capricornis sumatraensis, assembly GCF_032405125.1. NCBI lineage: Eukaryota > Metazoa > Chordata > Mammalia > Artiodactyla > Bovidae > Capricornis > Capricornis sumatraensis. Next base: position 23,323,454 of record NC_091069.1, on the reverse strand, counting down.
AAACTTGATTGAGTTCTTACTCTGTGTTAAATATTGGGGTTTAAATCATCTTTCATCTTGACAACAAATAAGGGATACCTTTTTCTTATTTTATAAAAGAAAATCAGGGTCCAGAGATCGAAGGGAAAGTTGTCAGGAGCAGACCTGGGGAATAATTCCTGGGGTACCTCATTCTAAAATCCATGTGCCACCCTGCACTGCCCCTTTTACCTTCCTGCCCCCCTGCCCCATTGGGGGAAGGGGGATACCCTTCCTTTTTGCCCCATCAGTGTAGCAGTAACAGTGTTTCATACTTGCCTGGCATGTGAAGCCCATCCAAGCTGATCCTCATGGATTCTGAGGCAGAAAGGGGAGGTGCTATTCTTATAGGTGAAAAAATCCTTGAACGGAAATGGGGAAGTGACTCGTTCAATGTCAAACAGGTTGCAGAAGTGCACCTTTTCTGACTCTAAGACCAACGAAATTTGTACTTTTTCACAGTTATTTCAGAGTTGCTGAGTGACAGCTCCGCTGAATGATCTTGAAAAGCTGGCAGATTTTTTGAAAATTTGCTCTCGACAACATCTTGAGAGCTCAATTTGAGAGGAAGGTTCAGAAATGTAACTTTGAGTTTCTTTGTTCAAAGGAAGAACAGAGAGACAAGTTTTCAAATTCTCAAGCAATTGGCTTGGGGAAAAGAAGTTGATCTTGCTAAACTTGGCCAAAGTTGTAATCCAGCCAAGTCATTCTGGATAACACACTAACTTAAGATGTTTCTCACCCTGCTGCATGCTGTGTGGGTAAATTAGGAAGGAACATTGGAATTCTTATCTTCAAATTCTTTACTATCCCCAATACAATTTTGAAGGCTCTTATAATTTTGAAAGCCTGTCTTCTCAAATGGCAATAAACAGCCCCATTGAAGACAAATGCAATTAAATTGGCTTGAGAGCTGTAAATTAAAAAGTGGGAGGTGTGTGTGGGGGGGTAAAATCAGATGTTGAGTTCTTGGGCACAGATCCTAGCCACTATAAATCAGGTATTGGCTTCATTTTGACATCCCAATCATTTCTTCCAAATGTCAACCTCAAATCTACCCGACCATGAAGCTCAAAATCAAATGAAAGCTCAGTGCTGGGGTTCTGCTGTGTGGGCCAATTTCTTTCTCTCTCGGTTTGGTTTCTTCACCATCACTTCTCTCCTGGGCTTGGAGTCGGAAAACCCAGTCTGGGACTTGCTGAGGGATCTTGGCTCTGAGACGGCAAGACAAGATGGAAAGAAAAGCACTACTCTCTGTGTTCTGGATTCAGAGGCAAGAAGAAAGCTGAGTGTATGCAGAATCTTCATTTCCTGAAAGAGTTTGAAGTTCAGCAGAAAAAAACAGTATGGTTGAAGGACCAAAGCACAGGGAAGTGGATTTGAATCAGGGCTCATCCTGACCCAGTTGAGTTACTGAGTGATGAGTCCTCTTGCTAACTGTTTTCATTAGATTGGCCAAAAAGTTTGTTTGGGTTTTCCCGGTTTACAGAAAAACTTGAACAAACTTTCTGGCCACCCCATTGCATCTGTGGGGTCTCCTAGGTAGTGTTGGTGGTAAAGAACCCATTTTCCAATGCCAATGATGCCTGAGACACAGGATACTTTTGAACTGTGGTGTTGGAGAAGACTCTTGAGAGTCCCTTGGACTGCAAGGAGATCCAACCAGTCCATCCTAAAGGAGATCAGTCCTGGATGTTTCTTGGAGGGACTGATGTTGAAGCTGAAACTCCAATATTTGGCCACCTGATGCCAAGAGCTGACTCATTTGAAAAGACTCTGATGCTGGGAAAGATTGAGGGCAGGAGAAGAAGGGGACAACAGAGAATGAGATAGTTGGATGGCATCACTGATTCAATGGACGTGAGTTGGCTGAACTCCGGGAGTTGGTGACGGACAGGGAGGCCTGGTATGCTGCAGTTCATGGGGTCACAAAGAGTTGGACACGACTAAGTGATTGAACTGAAGAACATATCATTTTTCAGGTTCTTTTTATGAACCTCAGGTGACACTCAAGTTCTCATATGCAAATAAAGCTAGAACACATTCCCTAAACTGATTGCCTGTGGCGATGGTCGTCTCCAGAGCACCCAGTCCTGAGAAAGGCTCCTGGCAGAAGTCTCAGGCAAATGCACCTGTTTTTAATTAGCACAAACAATCCTGCCAGCAACAGGAGAAGCCAGAGAGCATTGATTTTGGAATAAGTTAACCCTTCCGTGGCAGAAAAGGCAATGGCACCCCACTCCAGTGTTCTTGCCTGGAGAATCCCAGGGACAGGGGAGCCTGGTGGGCTGCCGTCTATGGGGTCACACAGAGTCAGACACAACTGAAGTGACTTAATAGCAGCAGCAGAAGCAGCAGCAACCTTTCCATGTGCCTTGCTTGAAGAAGCTGGGAAGAAGCCAGTTCAGTGGGGGCATCGCAAACACCTCCCCTCCTAGCACCTCCCCTCCTTACTCTGTGGACAGTCTCCCACCAACCTCCTACTAGATAAGGGGACATTTCCTTTATTGCCTCCAGCTTAACCCCTCCCTGGAACTTCATCACCACAATCTGCAGGCCTGGTGCATCATTAACGGAGTGTCGTTGGCATCATTTTCTCATTTCCTCTCAGCACTGCATCTAAGAAGATAGAACTAACTACCTGTTTCTTACAGCCAAAGAAACCTAGCCCATAAAGGTGATGGGATTCGGTTTGGGCGGAGAGCCAGGAAACAACAGAGCCAGGATTTGTGCTCAGAAATGAATTCTAACCCCAAGTCCAGCCCTGGTCCGCAGGCCTTCTCCCTGAGCCTCTGGTGCCATCTCCATCATTTTACAGCAGGGGTCACTGGTCGCTATGTGTAAAAGTAACTTTTATTTCCAGTGCAGGTGCTCGCGCATGCTCAGTCTTCAGTTGTGGCCAACTCTTTGTCACCCCATGGACTGCAGCCCACCAGGCTTCTATGAATTTTCCAGTCAAGAACACTAGAGTAAGCTGCCATTTTCTTCTTCAGGGGATCTTCCTGATCCAAGGATCAAACCCAAGTCTCTTGTGTCTTCTGCATTGGAGGTGGATTTTTAGCCACTGCACCACCTGAGAAGCCCTTCGGTGCAGATAGTAGGACACAGGTTTTTTGAAATCCCATGGATAGAGGACCCTAGTGGGCTACGCGCTGTGGAGTCACAAGAGTCGGACATGGCAACTAAACCACAACCAGCACCTGTAGGCTCAGTGGTTCTCAGTTCTAGCTGTGCCTTATAATCTTGGAGAACTTATAAAAATAGATAAGTCACATCTGAGTATAAAAATAGATGAGTCAAACCCCATCTGAGGCCAATTATGTAGGAGTCTGGGAGTGGGCTGTGGCTTTGGTACTTTCTAAAATTCCCTAAGTGATTCTAATAGATAGCCAGGGCTCAGAGGAATTCCGATGACCCCCCAACTCTGTGACACTATGATTTTTGAGGTGGGGGAAGAGCCTTGGCATCAGGCTTTTGGGAGGGACAGAGGTCAGGGGCTAATCTCATCTTCAGAGAAGTTGGCAGGCTTGTATGAATACTGTTCCCTTTTGGACTCTGTGTTGGCGTATTGCCCTGGGCCCTGAGCTCATGTTCATCTAATCAATCAGCATGGAAATTAAGTAGGGTTTATATTAATTGTCCCATGTTCTTTTTCTTTCTAGTAAGACTCATGACATTTTATATCAAGAAGGAACTATAGAGCAAAGTTTATCTAGGATGTCTACCTTTTTTTAAGGTTGTGAAACCTTTGTGAATACAATGAAAGTTAGGCAGACTCTCTCCAGGGAAAGGATATACAAGTGTATACACGCACACACATACACAAAACAGACTTTTCATATAGCTCACGGCAGTAGTTGGTCCCCAACTATTCTGGCATTAGGGATGGGTTTTGTGGAAGATAATTTTTCCACAGTCCGATGGTGGGGCAGATGGTTTTGGGATGATTCAATCACATTACATTTATCGTGTACTTTATTTCTATTATCATTATTATATCAGTCCCACCTCCCATCTTCAGGCATTAGATCCTAGATGTTGGGGACCCCTATTTTAGGGTGTTCTCAGAAGTTCTGAGGACAGTGTTTTTCAAACTTCAACAAGTAGGTATCAGAATCACCCAGAAGGTCAGGAAACCACTGACTGCCAGGACCCGCCCCAGACTTTCCCTATCAGTACCTCTGTGTGGGACCTGAAGTTTCGCATTCCTAACAAGCTGGCAGGTAATGTGTGCTGCTGACGTGGGGAGGACACTTTGAGAACCGATACCCTCAGACAAAAGCCTCTTTCTTAGACTGACTCTCCTGTATTGTAAGAACATGAGTTTCAGTACCGAGAGAAGTCACCCGACAAGCTGACGGCAGAGCAGGTGATGTCAAGTTCCATCCATTTCAAGGCAAGCCAATTCCATTCACCTGACATAAGCCAGGGAACTAAGACAAGGTCCCTGCCTCTGACTTAAAGATCTGTGAATAATAATCATGAAAGTCAGAATATGATCACTGTCAGAGGAAATTACAAGCGTCAAGGAAACAGCTTCATGATTTGGGCTCAGGGGGAAGGAGGCACTCAGGAAGGGCTGTGGAAAGGACTGTGTTTGAGCCATGTCTGGAAGGAAGCTAGTGTTAATTGCTCAGTTGTGTCTAACTCTTTGCGACCCCATAGGTTGTAGCCTGCCTGCCAGGCTCATCCATCCATGGAATTCTCCAGGCAAGAACACTGGAGTGGGTTGCCATTTCCTTCTCCAGGGAAGGAAGCTAGGAAAGTAAGAAAACTACAGCTGGCCGTTGACCGTGTGTGTCCACATAGGGCTCACTGCTTCATGTGTGTTTTGCTATTTATCCCTATCACAACAGTGGAGTGATGTTACACCACATTTACACAAGAGGAAATGACGTAGTGTGGTCCTTCTGGTATTGCACTGTGGATGGCAAAGCTACCCTTTATTACTTTGTTCTGGCTTTGTGCTCTTGTGAAAATGTGCCTCATTCACAGGGCCTGTGAATTGCTGTTGTAGGTGTATGATTACGCCTCCTATTTCCCAATAAAAAGGCATCATCCATTAGGTGCGCCTCTGTCATGGGATGGGATAAATGAATCATGAGGGGACGTCAGGGGACCAAGACTGCAGCGAACTGGCCCACCCAGAGACCCCTCCTTTTCACTAGAAATCAGCAGAAGGAATAATTCCTCTCTAGCCCACAGCAGCCAGGGCACTGGCGGGAGGGACAGAGACAGTAGCCAAGAGACCCAGGAAGGACATGCATGGCTAAGATTTTAATTTCACTAAACCAGGAAGTCAAGGCAGGTGTGGGAACCCACCTCTCAGGAGGAATAATAAGCAGCCTCTGCTCGAGGGGGTCAAGTTGAAGTCACTGACCATAGGTTTGGGGGAGACAGAGGACAGGAAGTAGGATGGAAAAGGGGAACAAGACCCAGCTTATGATACTTTCCTCTTATCATCAGGACTGAATCATGGGAGTCCTGAGCTTTGCCATCTTGGATTTGGCAGAAGGAAATGATTCTGTGCTTTTGTTTGGGTTTTTTTCTCTATGTGTTGAGGTCTGAGCCTGGCATCTCAACACGGAAACAAATTGAGGAATAATAGAGAAAGTGCCAGATTCCTGAGAGGCAAGACATCACGCCACTTGCTATGATCTGCACCAGAGTGCCCAAGTGACTTAGACACAGCATGTCACCTCCAGAGCTTTGGTCCCTTTGAGCTTATATATGAGCACCTTGTAACTCCCAAATGCCATATTTCTCTAAGGTAGAGCAAGGCGGCTGGTATAGGAGTGACAGGGGATGAAGGTGGGTCTCCAGGAGCAGCAGGTATCTTTGAACTTGGGCTAAACTTGTGGGGTGACCTTCAGCAGCTGAGCCAGTGGATTCACTCAATCAGACTGAGAGCAGACCCTGATGTCAGTGAGATGTGAGTGTGAATCTTGGCTCTACAGCCATCAGCAAGTGATGTGATCGCACTTATCTTTTTTTTTTTTTTCCTAACCTGTAAGAGGAAAAGCCATAAAACTGAGAAAATAAGCACCTGCTGTTTAGAGGTGCTTTTAGGATTAGATGAGCTAGGGAGACACCCATTGCGCACAGAGCCTGACAGAGTGCCAGGTGTTCAGTTAAGGGGGAGCGACGGCCATGACTCTGCTTCAGATGTGCCTGCAACCCCGGCTGCTCTTAAAACTCCTGCTTTGGGACTTCTGGTGGCCCAGCAGTTAAGAATCTGCCTTGCAATGCATTGTAATAGAGGGGACATGGGTTCAACCTCTGGTCAGGGAACTAAGATCCCACAAACCATGGAGTAACTAAACCCCCATGTCACAACTACCAAACCCTGGTGCCACAGCGAGAGAGTCTGTGCTCTGCAAAGAAAGATCCCACGTGACAAAGTGAAGAGGGACCTACGTTTCCCAACCAAGATCCGAGGCAACCAAATAAATAAATAAATAAGCATTAAAAGAAAAAACTGCTTCTACAGCTATTAGAGTGTTCACTATGTTCTAGAAATCAAATCAGGGAAAACAGATAAAATGACAAGTTAGAAATATCCCCTGCCTACAGAAAGCTCATAATCTGACAACATGAGCACACACGCATAACTGTCTGTGCATCCAGGCAACTATGAAGAAAGCTGTAAATAGACCAAGAAGGTGCCCTGGAAGTTAAGAGGCAGAAGGTGCTTCTGACAAGCTTCAGACAAGCTTCCTTGGGGACCTTGCCTTTGGGTCCATTGGATTCTCACTTAAGAGACAAAAGTATTCTAGGCAGGGACTGCATTTCTGCTCAGCAGTCACCATCTACTCACTCTCTCCTGAATACCCCTGCATTGTGTCCAAGAGGGTGAATGTCATTTGAATCTTTCCAGATTTCAACCACTTCAGCCAGGTCTCTTTTCCCACCAGGCATTCAATTCAAGACCCATAAAGAAGGCAAGGAAATAGGTGAGTGGCATTTTACAGATCCTGGCTAGGCTACTGCATGAGTTTATTATTCTCTGAGGAGGAGACTGCAGAGAGCAAGGCAGGGTCACCCAAGAGAGTTGGGTCCTTGGTCCAGCTCTCCTGAAGCTCCTCCATGAGACAGGGGATGCTGGGCTGCATGGGGGCAACATGAGTCTTCCTGGTGACAGATTCTCTGCTCTGGGTGCTTTGGTTTCATAGTTACATCTCTGTGGGCTTCTTCAATGCACTTTGGAGTCTTCACCAAGTTTTCACATTGTTCTTTCAACATCCGCTGTGTGTGTTCATGCCCAGTCATATCTGACTCTTGGCGACCCCATGGATTGTAGCCCGCCAAGCTCCTCAGTCCATGCAATTTCCCAGGCAAGAATACTGGAGTGGGTTGCTATTTCCTCCTCCAGGGGATCTTCCCCACCCAGGGATCCAATCCTGGTCTCCTGCATTGGCAGGATTCTTTACCACTAGCCCCACTTGAAATAGCCACTCGGTTCAGTTTAGTTCAGTTCAGTTGCTCAGTTGTGTCCGGCTCTTTGTGACTCCATGGACTGCAGCAGGCCAGACTTACCTGTCCATCACTGACTCCTAGAGTTTACCTAAACTCGTGTCCGTTGAGTCGGTGATGCCATCCAATCATCTGTCATCCCCTTCTCCTCCTGTCTTAAATCTCTCCCAGCATTAGGGTCTTTTAAAATGAGTCAGTTCTTCACATCAGGTGGCCAAAGTATCGGAGTTTCAGCTTCAAAATCAATCCTTCCAATGAACACCCAGGACTGGTCTCCTTGCAGTCCAAAGGGCTCTCAAGAGTCTTCTCTAACACCACAGTTCAAAAGCATCAATTCTTTGGTGCTCATCTTTCTTTATAGTCCAACCCTCACATCCATACATGACCACTGGAAAAACCATAGCCTTGACTAGATGGACCTTTGTTGGCAAAGTAATGTGTCTGCTTTTTAAAAAGCCTCTTGATGAGAGTGAAAGAGGAGACTGAAAAAGTTGGCTTAAAGCTCAACATTCAGAAAATGAAGATTATGGCATCTGGTCCCACGTCATGGGAAATAGATGGGGAAACAGTGGAAACAATGTCAGACTTTATTTTTTTGAGCTCCAAAATCACTGCAGATGGTGACTGCAGCCATGAAATTAAAAGACGCTTACTCCTTGGAAGAAAAGTTATGACCAACCTAGCTAGCATATTCCAAAGCAGAGACATTACTTTGCCAACAAAGGTCCATCTAGTCAAGGCTATGGTTTTTCCAGTGGACATGTATGGATGTGAGAATTGGACTGTGAAGAAAGCTGAGTGCCAAAGAATCGATGTTTTGAACTGTGTTGTTGTTGGAGAAGACTCTTGAGAGTCCCTTGGACTGCAAGGAGATCCAACCAGTCCATTCTAAAGGAGATCGGTCCTGGGTGTTCTTTGGAAGGAATGAAGCTAAAGCTGAAACTCCAGTACTTTGGCCACCTCATGCAAAGAGCTGACTTATTGGAAAAGATCCTGATGCTGGGAGGGATTGGGGGCAGGAGGAGAAGGGGACAACAGAGGGTGAGATGGCTGGATGGCATCACCGACTCAATGGACGTGAGTTTGAGTGAACTCCAGGAGATGGTGATGGACAGGGAGGCCTGGCGTGCTGCGATTCATGGGGTCGCAAAGTGTCGGACACGACTGAGCGACTGAGTTGAACTGAACTGAACTAGGTCGGTCATGACTTTTCTTATAAGGAGCAACCAATAGAGTCACACTATTTAATCGGATATAGCCTTTGTCCTCACAGGGCTCAGTCTAGAGGAAAAAGAGAAAAACAAGATTATAAAAGAGGTGGCGAGCAGCTTGAGAGATGCTCACATTTCTCAGAGAGTCCAGAAAGGGAACCTTCCCTGGTGGCTCAGATGGTAAAGTGTCTGCCTACAATCTGGGAGGCCTGGTTTCAATCACTTGGTAGGGAAGATCTCCTGGAGAAGGAAATGGCAATCCACTCCAGTATTCTTGCCTGGAAAATCCCATGGACAGAGGAGTCTGGTAGGCTCCAGTCCATCGGGTCACAAAGAGTTGGGACACGATTGAGTGACTCCACTCACTCACACCAGAGGGGGCGCCTAACCCAGTCTAAAGGGGAAGTGGATCCTGGGAGGCTCAGGGGAGGCTCCAGGCAGGTGATGACTTCACCTGGATCTCCTCTCGCTCCTGTTACCTCTCATTGTGTTCCTGGGCACCTTTGCTACAGGTTCCTGGCTTAGGTCACACTGTGTCTAGCATCCCTCCTTTACCAGTTGTGACTGTGTCATCATGAGACAGCCATTTGTTATTGTTTAGTTGTGTCTGACTCTTTGGGACCCCATGGACAGTAGTCCGCCAGGCTCCTCTGTCTGTGGGATTTCCCAGGCAAGAATACTGGAGTGGGTTGCTATTTCCTTCTCCAGGAGATCTTCCCAACCCAGGGACTGAACCCGCCTCTCCTGCATTGGCAGGTGGATTCTTTATCACTGAGCCAACAGGAGAGCCCATGAGACAACCGTAACTCTTCCCTGAACTTCGTTTTTCTCAGCTGTAAAAAGTCAATGATGAACTCCTCAATTGAAAACCCCAACCCTGATTTCTTTGAAACCATTATTTTGACCATTATTTTGCTCTTATGAAAATAGCTGTGTGACTTCTGTACTAAGGCAGCATTTTTTCCCCCTCAGAATGTCTCTTTTCCATTCTAGTGAAATGCTAACCTGGGTGTGTTGATGTTGACAGTGCTGTTATAATATCTTGCTCCCCCTATATTTTTTTTCTTTTCTTGATTTCCACTAAATGTCAATAATGTGTCCTGTTTTCAAGCAGTAAGAGTCATCCCAGGGCGGGGTGGAGGGGGGGGTGGTGGCGGGAAAGAGTCACCTCAGAGCAGCTTTTGCTAAAGTTGGAAAGGTTCATTTTCTCACTTGGGGCTTATCTTCTAAACACACTTGCCTCTTTTCAACATTTCAGGAGAACACTTTGTATATATTTTTCATTTGGCTTTTCTTGACCAATTTCTGACTTTCATTCTCAATATATTTTTGTAAGCCTCATTTCACAAATCAAAAAGGAGTCTAGCTGTAGGATTTTAGATTCTGTGACATAATCTGAGCATGCCTGTCGCCTGCAGGTAGAATTGCTTGAACCACCATCAAAAGGCTTGACCATCAGTAGAAAAGTCTCACAAAGTATTGTGATTGGCCATTATCTTCTGGGACATCAAGGATACCAAGAGACTTGGTTTATTCTCTTCCTCATTTCTTCATTTACTCATTTATCAAGAGCCTTCTTGACACTCACTGTGTTTCATTGGGATTGGTCTTTGCCATTGGTTCAAATTGTGGCTTCCTGTCTTTCTTTTTTTTTTTGCCCAGTTTTTATTACAGTGTCTTGACCATGTGACTGCCTATTCCTTTGGTTCTCTGACATAATGTCCCTACTTTATTTTCTCCAGAACAGCTAATTTGCTCCAATAAGAATTCCATTTGTTGTTTATATGGGACCTCCTCCCCCTCAGATTTTCTGCTTTGAAATCGTGCATGCATGCTAAGTTGCCTTAGTCATGTCTGACTGTGTGGCCCTGTGGAATGTAGCTGGCCAGGCCCCTCTGTCCACAGGATTCTCCAGGCAAGAATACTGGAGTGGGTTGCCTTGCCCTCCTCCAAGTGTTCTTCCCAACCGAGGGATCAAACCCACGTCTCTTACACCTCCTGCACTGGTAGGTGGGTTCTTTACCACTAGTGCCACCTGAGAAACCCCACAAATCATGCTTATTTGATTTATTATCCATCAGTTTCAACCTGGATCACCTTCCTTCTAACCTCCTGGTTCTCTTTTTCTTGCAGTCCTCCCCCTTCCCCAATTTTCCAGACGTCTCAGTTTTCTTGTGTTGCTGGTCATCATTGTAGTCAGTGAGTCAGGGCTCACTGCTGGTGAGATAAAATTCTCAGGTTGACAGTTATGCCAGTAAACAATGCTTAAGGACATTTTCCAGAGTCTGCAGAGATATTATCCCACTAACATGTCTACACATACACATTTTCTCTCTCCCCCACTGCCTTCTCTCTCTCTCATTTTCCTCCTACTCCCTCTTACAGAAAACATCATGTAGAAAATGATGGGCTGGAAGAATAAAAGAAATTATTTTTGCATCAATCAAGCTCTCCTGATCTACAGCAGAAAGGAAAAAAAAAAAAAAAAAAACCCAAAAGAACCAAAAAGCCAGATGCAGAAAGATAGGAGAAATAGCCTTCCAGTTGAGAGTTTGAGCATTTCAGGAGCTTAGTGGTGCTCTTACTGGAGGAGGGTGTTATTGTGAGAATAGAGTCATCCCTACACCCACTCTAGCATTGCCCCCACATACGCCTGCTGTTCCCAGCATCCCCTTTTCTTGGCAGTATCCCAAGGGCCACATTCACATGTGGACCATTTCCCAGTACATTTAGTCTCTCCTAAGAGTCAGTGTCTTTGGAAGCCATACTGAGGGAGGAGAGCACTAACTCTGATTTGATTCCCGGTGGAAACACACCTTGTGAGGGCTCTGTGCTATTTTAAAATGATGAATTAACTTTAATGAACATTTCCTCACTAGATTTCTATCCCTATTAAGTATTTTGCAAGATTTTTATTACTTGCTAAGAATCTAAGTTATTTCCTCTCATTTTTCTTGCAAAGGATGAGTTCAATATTTCAGCTGTTCTCATTTATTGTTAATTCTCTTTTCCTACTAATTTATTAGAAGGCTTATTTTTTCTCCGTGGTTTATCTATTTCTTCTTTAAAGTGTTTATAAAATCCTCTCTAGCTCTTTTACCACTTAAAATATTACCTGTCCTTTTTATTTTATTACCTGAGTCTTTCTGGTTTGGCCTTTAGTTGAGGAATAATCAGATTTGCTCTTTTATTCTGATCCTTTTTCATTACCAAATTTCTTTAAACTCATAATTCTCTCACTCTGCTAAAGATGTAATGACAGTTTCTATTTTCACTCAGTCTGGTTGGGATGGAGCTGCAATTCCATTTAATTTAATGGCACAAACTTTTATTCAGTGCCTACTAACTAATGCGTACGAAATGCCTGGAACGGTGACAGGCATACAGTAAGTACTCAATAAATGTCTGTTTGATTATTGTTATTTCCAGGCACTGTGCTTGTTGACCCTAGGTTACAAAGATGGACAAGAAATGATCAATGTTCCTGCTTGAAATGTAACGATGACCTTCTGTCACTTCCATGAGAAGTTCAAGCCCTTCAAGTGGAGCCCAAGGCTGTCACTGCTCTGATCTCTGTATCTTGACTTCTAGCATCAGTTACAACTTGCTTGACAAATGGAATTGCAAACTTGGCATGGAGATTCAGATCTTCAAGACTTTGCCAATGAAGTATGAAGTATGGAATGTCTTCGTTCCATTTCCTCAATCCTCTCAGTCAGTCAGTTCAGTTCAGTCGCTCAGTCATGTCCGACTCTTCGTGACCCCATGAATTGCAGCATGTCAAGCCTCCCTGTTCATCACCAGCTCCCGGAGTTCACTCAAACTCACGTCCATCGAGTCGGTGATGCCATCCAGCCATCTCATCCTCTGTCGTCCCCTTCTCCTCCTGCCCCCAATCCCTCCCAGCCTCAGAGTCTTTTCCAATGAGTCGACTCTTTGCATGAGGTGGCCAAAGTATTGGAGTTTCAGCTTTAGCATCAGTCCTTCCAATGAGCACCCACGGCTAATCTCCTTCAGAATGGACTGGTTGGATCTCCTCGCAGTCCAAGGGACTCTCAAGAGTCTTCTCCAGCTCCATAGTTCAAAAGCATCAATTTTTTGGCGTTCAGCTTCCTTCACAGTCCAACACTCACACCCATACATGACCACAGGAAAAACCAGAGCCTTGACTAGATGGACATTTGTTGGCAAAGTAATGTCTCTGCTTTTGAATATGCTATCTAGGTTGGTCATAACTTTCCTTCCAAGGAGTAAGCATCTTTTAATTTCATGGCTGCAGTCACCATCTGCAGTGATTTTGGAGCCCCAAAAAATAAAGTCTGACATTGTTTCCACTGTTTCCCCATCTATTTCCCATGAAGTGATGGGACCAGATGCCATGATCTTAGTTTTCTGAATGTTGAGCTTTAAGCCAACTTTTTCACTCTCCTCTTTCACTTTCATCAAGAGGCTTTTTAGTTCCTCTTCACTTTCTGCCATAAGGGTGATGTCATCTGCATATCTGAGATAATTGCTATTTCTCCCAGCAGTCTTGATTCCAGCTTGTGCTTCTTCAAGCCCAGCATTTCTCATGATGTACTCTGCATATGTTAAATAAGCAGGGTGACCATATACAGCCTTGATGGACTCCTTTTCCTATTTGGAACCAGTCTGTTGTTCCATGTCCAGTTCTAACTGTTGCTTCCTGACCTGCATATAGGTTTCTCAAGAGGCAGGTCAAGTGGTCTGGTATTCCCATCTCTTTCAGAATTTTCCACAGTTTATTGTGATCCACACAGTCAAAGTCTTACTCTTACAAATCCTGCTCTACTTCCTCTCAAAGTCCTCTCCTGATGCTTGCATTTCTCCAAAGTTTTTCTTTTCTGCTGCTTTCTAAATATTATGTATTCTTATTTTACAATATTATGACTATTTAAAAACTCTGTCTACTAGATTTTATACTCCTTGAAAATAGCATTTTACCTTATTCAGATCTGTATCCCCTAGTTCCTAATTTTTCATTCAGAAAATTCTGTCAGATTAATGATAATACTGGGCATAGTTCATGTTTGTTATTTTAGAAGTTATGATGAACTGGTTAACCTAGAAGAAAAGGGATTCTTTATAGATGAAGAGATTTGGGGAGATTTCCTGGAAGACAGGGATTTATAACCAAACTATGAAGTACAAATATAATATCAGTGGGATATAATTTCGTGGGATACAGCATATCAGATGGAGGGATCACCTGTACAAAAAAAGGCAAAAGTGGTAATTTGTGTGTGTGTGTGGGAGACAGGGAGGACAATAGTAAGCCCTTTAGTATGTTAAGTGGGAAGAGATGGTGTCATTCCTACTTTTTATTCTTCCCACAGGTGTTTGTTGGGTCTCCTATGTATCTAATAATAGAAAGGTAGAAATGTAGGATGGATTACGGAGGGCCTCTTGAGTATCAGCCTGAAAAGTCTCAAGGACTGGGGAAAGAAGAAACTGAAAAAGTGGTGAAGGGTTGTCTTTCCTGAAGATTTGGCTGAGTCCGTTTATAGAGTCAACATTTCCTTGTTAACTTGAGTTTCAATCAGGCTCAGCTTTTGGAGAAGAGAGGAAGAATACAACTGAAAGTTTGCCCCAGGACCCTCATGTCTATGCACTCTCTCTACATTTTAGGGTACTCTTTTATTCTAACATCCTTTTGTAACCTGATCTCCTGGAGCATTTAGCAGTTGTCACTGATAAAGTGGTGCAGTGGTAAAGAATCTGCCTGCCAGTACAGGAGATGCAAGAGACATGGGTTTGATCCCTGGGTAGGGAAGATCTCTTGGAGGAGGAAATGGCACCCCACTCCAATATTCTTGTCTGGAAAATTCCATGGACAGAGGAGTGTTGTTGGCTACACTCCATGGGATCACAAAGAGTTGTACACGACTGAGCACCACCAACATCACTACCACGGATACCTTGGTGATGATTCTACCCCCTTTATCCTTCCAAACCAGATCTTTACTTTTGCGAAGTGAAATATTTCCCGCCATATTGGTGGGCAAGAAATGTCACAACCATTAGTGATTTCAGACTTCCAAATGTGAATGCTGTTCCATGTGGGCTTAGTCGCTGAGTCATGTCTGATTCTTTGAGATCCCATGGACTGTAGCCCACCAAGTTCCTCTGTCCATGATGATTCTCCAGGCAAGAATACTGGACTGGGCTGCCAAGCATTCCTCCAGGGGATCTTCCCCACCCAGGGACTGAACCCAGGTCTCCCGCATTGCAGGTGGATTCGTTACCATCTGAGACACCAAGGAGCCCATGAATACTGGAATGGGTAGCCTTTCCCTTCTCCAGGGCATCTTCCTGACCCAGTAATCAAACCGGAGTCTCCTGCATTGCAGGCAGATTCTTTACCAGCTGAACTACAGGGAAGCCCCAAATGTGGATGAGGGCTCCCAACAAACAACACATTGCCTGCAATCGAGCAGATGCCACAACCCCCATGATGAGGAAGTGGGGTAACGCAAGTAGCAGCCATCCGCTACATCTGCCACTCCTTACGGTGAACAAGGAATTAAGGATGCAAACAATCAAGAAACAGGATTTGGCCCTAGATAGCTGAGGTGCATATGAAAGGAATGAATTCAGTGAGCCCAAAGGCAAGTATCTTCCCACACATAGAAGAAAGTTAAATTCCTTGGCTTTGTATCTGGTTTTCCTTTGTGCATTCTAAGTTGCCTCAGTCGTGTCTGACTCTTTGTGACCCCATGGGCTGTAGCCCGCCAGGCTTCTCTGTCCATGGGGATTCTCCAGGCAAGAATACTGGAGTGAGTTGCCTTGCCCTCCTCCTAGGGATCTTCCCCATCCAGGGATCGAACCCATGTCTCCCGTGGTTCCTGCACTGCAGGTGGATTCTTTACTGCTGAGCCACCGGAGAAGCTGGGAAGGTTTTCCTTTACTTAACAATAATTTTGATGTTTAGACTGCCTTCCCTCTTTGTTGCAAACTTGTGTATAGCTTGACTCCTTCTCCTCCCTCCTTGGAGCAGTTTTCTAGGGGTCATTGAGATGCTGTGTCCAGGGCTCGAAGTCCTTAACATTCCCACCAAATAAAATAACTTTACTTTCGGCTTATGACTTAAGTTTTTAGCTGACACTTTGTAGAATCAAACACTTTGTTCCCAGGAAACAGTCAGCAGGTGAGAGAGTCCCAGATTTTTGGGTGTGTCTCTTTTTCCAGGCTCCTGAAACTACCTGTTCTGGGTGACCTCCTTTCCAGGGAAACATTGACCTGATCCCTGGGGCCATAAAAAAACAAAGCAAAACAAACAAACAAACAGAATCCATGCAATCCTGCTTTTTAAAGGACCTGGAAGAAATGAGCAGAAGTATTTTGAGAATAGCAACCATACATACAAATCCCAGTTAAATTGGTTATGACCACATCAAGGCATATTCCCCACTTTTTTAAAGATTTTTTTTGATGTGGATCATTTTCAAAGTCTTTATTGAGTTTGTTACAATATTGCTTCTGTTTTATGTTTCAGCTTTTTTTTTTTTTTTTTTTTTTTTTTACCAAAAGGCATGTGGGATGTTAGCTCCCTGACCAGGGATCTAATTTGCACCCTCTGTATTAGAAGACAAAGTCTTAAACACTTGACCACCAGGGAAGTCCCAAGGCATATTCACTTTTAAAATAGTAGGTGGTAAATCAGCTATATTTCTATTGGAAGCTCCTAACTGGCCCACCTGTCAACTCAGTTGCTGGTTAAATGGGCATGGAAAATAATCTACCTGAAAAGCCTATGGACGGCTGAACCTAACAGCATTCTAAATGGTGGCTGCTGTAGGTACGCCAGCCACAGATTTAACTCTTTTTGATTTTATTTAGTCAAGATCTGAAATGTTCATCTGTTCTAAGTAGAATTATGTAGGTATCCAGTCATTTGACATTTACTTAGTGAACCTGTTCTGTGTGCATGACTCTGAGCTACTGTTATTGAGGGCCAGCAGCCATCTAGATTTTGCAGTGGACCCCAAGGCCTGTGGGATAGATCTTTGTTCCCGCTCCTTGAATCTGGGCTGGGCCTGGGATTGCGTTACAATAGAATGTGGAGGAAGTAATATTCTTAGGGTTTGAATCTAGTCATTAGAAGGCCTGAAAAGCTTCTTCTCCCCCTTTTGGAATACACACTTTATGGAAGAAATAAGCTACCAAGAGAAGTCCACCTACCCTGCTGGAGAGACCATGTGGGCAGGAGAGGCACCAAGATCATGTGAACAAGGAGAGAGGCCCACTTGTCCCAGTTTTCAGGGTAGCTCCCCATTAGCCACCATATGGCTGAAACCACGTGATGCCCTAAGCAAGACCCATAGGACTTCCCAGTTGAGTTCAAACTATAGAACCGTGAAATAAATAATACATTTAATGATCTCAGTGGCTAACTTTTAGAGTGGTTTTATTTAAAAAATATGCAACAATAGAAAAGCAGAATAGCCCTTCTAGTCTAAACTTTCTTCTGCTCTCTGCTGCTTAGTAGTTTTACTGGCATAATTTCACAAATGAATCCACTTCATAATGACCATCCATGGGAGACTGATTTATTAACACCTATTGAGAAAAACTACTCAGTGTCTCCCTAGAAACAGTAACACTGTGGGTTTTTTTTTTTAACCTTTTATTCTCAAGGGAAAGAAAACTTTACATTTCTTAAGGATCTGTAGGCATATGTTGACTTTTAACATGCATTATCTCTTTGAATTTTCACAATATCATTGAAAATATGGTCCATATTTATCAATAGTTTACAAATGGGAGAACTGAGAAGAAGTTAGTTAAATGTTCATTGACTCAGTAGGCAATGGAGTGACCTTTTAGATTAGGTGATTCTGATTCTAAATCCAGAGCGTATTTCATCAGATCAAAAGTGATACAGGACCCTTTTCAAAGAAGCTTGGGACCTTCCCCCAGCACTGCTCTCCATCCTGAGCTGGTGCAAGCAGGGATGTGCTATGAAAGGCTTATAAACCCGAGTCTTATCCAGGAGCTAAACTTGCATCCCTTACAGTGGATTCTCAAATGATTCCTCCTCATTCCCAAAGCTTAAAATCTGATTTTATTTTGTCTCAATTTATTTTTATTTATTTTATTAACATATCAGTGATTTACAATATTATATTGGTTTCAAGTGTACAGTATAGTGATTTGGTGTTTTTATAGATTACATATCATACAAAGTTATTAAAGACATTATTGACTGCATACTCGGTGCTATGACTTATAATTGGCAGGTTGTACCTCTCAATCCTCTTCACCTGTTTAACACATGCTTTCACTCTCCTCCCCTCTGGCAACCACTAGTTTGTTCACTATACCTGTGAGGCTTTTTTCTGTTTTGTTTATTTGCTTTTTTATTTTTTAAGATTCCACACATAAATGAAAACATACAATATTTTGTCCTTCTCTGTTTGACTAATTTCGCTTTACATATTACCCTCCAGTTCCATCCATGTTTTGTTATTGGCAACATTTCATTCTTTTATGTGGGCTTCCCTTGTGGCTTAGCTGGTGAAGAATCCACCTGCAATGCGGGAGACCTGGGTTCAAGCCCTGGGTTGGGAAGATCCCCTGGAGAAGGGAAAGGCTACTCACTCCAGTATTCTGGCCTGGAGAATTCCATGAACTTCATAGTCCATGGGGTCGCAAAGAGTTGGACATGACTGAGTGACTTTCACTTTCATGTGGCTGTGTAATATTCCATTGGATTTACATACTTCATCTTTATTCATTCATTGATGGGTATTTAAGTTGCCTCCTTATCTTGGCTCTTGTAAATAATGCTTCAGTGAACACTTGGGTGAATATGTCTTTTTGAGTTTTTGTTTTCTTAGGATAAATACTCAGATGTGGAATTGTTGAATCATGCTTGTAGTTTTAATTTCTTGGGGGACCTCCATAATATGTTAGATAATGGCTGTAGCTGTTTACATTCCCATCAACAGTGTAGTAGGGTTCTCCTTTCTCTCTCTTTGGGTTCATTTTGCTTGTACTTTCTGCGTTTTCTGGACCTATATATTTGTTTCATTCCCCAGATTGAAGATATTTTCAGTCATTATTTCATCAGATATGTTGTCGCCCTTTTCTTTATCTTTTCACCTTCTGACTTCCTCTCATGTAAATGTGGTACACTTGATATTGTCTCAGAGGTCCCTTAAACTATTTTCATGTTTAAAAATCCTTTCTGCTGTTCTGATTGGGTGATTTCCACTATTCTGTCTTCTGTGTTACCTAAGCGTTCTGTGTGACCTAATCTGCTGCTGATTCCTTCTCCTGTGTTCTTCATTTTATTATTTTCTTTAGCTCTGATTGGCTCTTTTTGATATTTTCTAGTTCTTTGTTGAAGTCTCACTGTGTTCCTATATTATTCTCCTGAGTTCAGTAAGTGTTTTTATGACTGTTGCTTCTAAATCTTTATCAACTATTTCACTTATCTCTGTTCATTAGTTTTTTCTCCTTGGGATTTATCTTGTTCTTTCATTTGGAACATATTCCTCTGAATTCTCATTTTGTTTAACTTCCTGTGTTTGTCTCTGAATTAGGTGAAACAGTTACCTCTCCTGGTCTTGAAGAAGTATCCTTGTGTAGGAGCAACCTTAGCATATGCTGTGTGCCTGGTGACTTTGTTGGAAGGACTAAAGCTAAAACAGGTGTTCAGTTCAGTTCAGTTCAGTCACTCAGTCATGTCTGACTCTTTGCAACCCCTGAACCACAGCACGCCAGGCCTCCCTGTCCATCACCAATTCCCGGAGTCCACCCAAACCCATGCCCATTGAGTTGATGATGCCATCCAACCATCTCATCCTCTGTCATCTCCTTCTCCTCCTGCCCTCAATCTTTCCCAGCATCAGGGTCTTTTCCAATCAGTCAGCTCTTCACATCAGGTGGCCAATGTATTGGAGTTTCAGCTTCAACATCAGTCCTTCCAATGAACACCCAGGACTGATCTCCTTTAGGATGGACTGGTTGGATCTCCTTGCAGTCCAAGGGACTCTCAAGAGTCTTCTCCAACACCACAGTTCACAAGCATCAATTCTTTGGCACTTAGGTTTCTTTATAGTCCAACTCTCACATCTATACATGACCACTGGAAAAACCATAGCCTTGACTAGATAGACCTTTGTTGGCAAAGTAATGTCTCTGCTTTTTAATATGCTGTCTAGGTTGGTCATAGCTTTCCTTCCAAGGAGTAAGTGTCTTTTAATTTCATGGCTACAATCACCACGTAGACCAGGGCTTTTCCTGGGGTTTTTTTGGG
The DNA here is from genome assembly GCF_032405125.1 of Capricornis sumatraensis. NCBI lineage: Eukaryota > Metazoa > Chordata > Mammalia > Artiodactyla > Bovidae > Capricornis > Capricornis sumatraensis. The sequence continues at coordinate 23,303,471 of NC_091069.1, read as the reverse complement.
GAAAACTCTGCTTTTTAAGCATCATCATCTTAATTGATTCCATCATCCCTGGGGACTTGAAAGAGTCCCTTTTGGATCCAGTAATTCAGAGTTCTTCCTGTTAATGCAATGTAATATCCCAATAGGAGACACTCCAAATACCTAATGTATGAAATGCTGGTGCATAGTCCCTGGTCAGTGTAATTTTCTTTTTTAAAAATGATTCATGTTGAGATTTGAAAGAAAAGAGCAAAATTCTGTAAAGCAATTATCTTTCAATAAAAAATAAATAAATTAAAAAAATGTACAAACAGATTTCTGAATTAGTGCTTCCTCAACAAAAATTATTCTGGAGTTGTAGGGTTATTAGAATAGGAATAGGGTGGAGATGAGAGTGAGGGTAATCAATATTTCATTATAATATCTCCAGAGGTTTCCAAAGCAATGGATCTGGGAGAAGGGAAGCTTTTCAGAAGAAAAATGATGCATATAAATGGCTCAGTAAAATAAGCGTTTTCACATTTTACTTAGAGAAACACATAGTGTACATTTTAGTAGAGAAAAGTGGATATTTAAATAATTTATCAAACTTCTTTCCTTAGGGAAAATGCAGAGTAGCAACATCTCCGTACCTCTCAGAAAGGGATACATTTTTAGTTTCCATATGTAGAAAAGCACCTAAAATAAGAAAGGCAGCAAAAGATGGTGGCAAAACATTAAACCGGGAATCCACAGACCTGAATTTGGTTCAAGCTGTACCACCTGCTAGCTGTGTGATGTTGGGTGACTTTTTCTTCATTCCTGGAGGCCTTAATTTTTTCGTGTGTGAGATGATGAATGAAAAAGGAATGTGCAGGTTTTGAAGGACTGCATCATCTGTCTACCCTGTCTGCCGTGGATGCTCTTGATTAATTTTCCTGCAATTCTAGGGTCCTCAAGCTAGAATTGGAAATCTCTGAACTAGGGCTCTTTCCTTTCTTTTGCACTACGTGATCAAACTTTGCGGCAATTTTTATGAAACATTAGAATATTTCTCTTAAGAAGCTTATAAATTATCAACAGACTCTTTGTAGTAAATGATCTATGATTGTTGTGATCCATACCCCAGGTGTTTAAAAATATCAACTTCACCTTCTTTTTTTTTTTAAAGTTTATTATTATTATTTACTTATTTTTGGCTGTTGTGGATCTTCGCTGTTCTGTGGGCTTTCTCTAGTCGTGGCGAGAGGGGGCTACTCTCTAGTTGTGGCGCCCGGGCTTCTTACTGCAGTGGCTTCTCTTGTTGCGAAGCACAGGCTCAGTAGTTGTGGTGCATGGGCTTAGCTGCCCCGAGGCACATGGAATCTTTCCAGACCAGGGATCAAACCTGTGTCTTCTGCACTAGCAGAAGGATTCTTAACCGCTGGACTGCCAGGGAAGTCCCCACCTCCACCTTCTTAATGATCTACAGACTTCCTGTTAATGATCCGCAGGCTTGGGGTCCTGTCTCTTGTTTGCTTAAGATGGTCCTGCATAGTCTAGAAAGAAGCTTCAACAGCTGCAGGGCTGATACATTGTCAGTGTTCCCTGTTTTGCTGAGCTATTATTAAAACACAAGATTTAAGTCAAAATAAATGGCAAGAGAACTCTGCAGTGTTTTTCTTAGTAGCTAATTGGTTTGTTGTGCTGAGGATGGGCTCTTCCAGATATATGCTATAAAATCTTCCCCACATCATACTGGAGGAAGATTTGTTCAGTGCAAGAGTGTAGGAGGCGGATGACTAAGAGGAAAATTTAATTGCTATTAAAAAAAACAGTAAAACTGCTCTCAAGTTTCAAGCAGTAAATTACCAAATTTGAAAAATTTAATAATACATACACGAGTTTGGTAGTTAGGGCATAATGGATGTTGATATTATGAACATGAAACAGTGTGTCTTGGCTGAGCTGAAGCAAAGTCTCTAATATTTTTGAGGTGCAGATTTGGGCTACATGTCTTTCCCACATGTCCTAAAAAGCCCCCTGGGAAACTAAATCAATGGACTGCTGAAATGTAGATATAGGAGACAATTAATGTAATTCATACTATAGTATCAATGGCTTCCTTTTCCCCCAGATAATTCTTTTCCCTGGTTGCCTGAGTGAAAGAATCCTGAGTTTCTTAGATTCCTTACCTTTCTATTTTAAACTTTTAACTTATAAATATAATACAGCTTACGCGGTTTAAAAAGTCACATCATAGCTATACTAATGTAGTTATGTAGTTTAAAAAGACAAATAGAATAAGAAGGCTTATAACAGCTGCCACAACACAAAACATAATTCTTTTCCCCTCTCATTTACAGTCCTGAATGAGGCTGTAAATTACAATGTTAGTTGTAATTTTCCTCTCTCCTTCAACGTTGTAAGCTACCCTTGGTATTTGCCTCCAGATTCCTAAATAATTTGCTTATGATGCCATTTTTTAATTTATCAATTGATGTATTGTCAACTGGCATTCTATTGTGAAACTAAGGATTTCGTGCCTTTATAATCTCTCTCAATAGCTAGGGATTTACAGGTGGCTCAGTGGTAAAGAATCTGCCTGCTGATGCAGGAGACACAGGAGACACAAGTTTGGTCACTGGGTCAGGAAGATCCCTGGAGGAGGAAATGGCAACCCACTCCAGTATTCTTGCTGGGAAGATCCCATGGACAGAGGATCCTGGTGGGCTACAGCCCATGAGGTCACAAAGAGTCAGACAGGACTGAGTGAGTGAACACACACACACAACCTCTGTCTCCCTCATGCTACCTCCCTCACAATATCACAATATATCAGTTTTTGGTTAAATCAGTAGTCAGGGTTTATGTGTTCATGATCATGTAAACATTTTTCACAGATAAGTAAACATTTTTCACAGATGTAGTATTCTCAGATATTTCCTTTTTCATACAACTTGCCGCTCTTCCTTGAACACTTATTTCTTTCATTTGCTTAGTTATCTAGGTGTTTATCATAAATGTTTTCTAAACTGAAAAATATGTATGCATCTTCCCTCAATGTAGCCAAACATATATTAGTTCCAAATTTCCATTTATTTTTTCTTGTTAGCAACATCATTTGGTGATCCCAGTATTCCTGCTCCATTCTAGATCGCTTTGTTGGTGTTTGAGGGCTTCCATCCCAATCACTGGGGAAGTCTCTTAGCCTATTGCCTGTTAGATCCTGTTTTCTGGGTCCTATAAATTCTTTCTTGCTTTACTTTCCTATCTTGATGGAGTGTATCCTCTAGTAGCTTACTCAGTAGACACACATGAGAGGTACACTTCCCCCCCACCCCCGAGTCTCTACAGTTCTAACAACTGTTAAAGAAAAGATAACAACCTTAAGAGTCTTAATTTTTGCAAATTAAAAAATACTCTCCTAAGTAATATATGGATGCTGGATCAAAGAGACTTCGCAGGTGATGTGAATGGTAAAGGACCCTCATGCCAGTGTAGGAGATATAAGAGATGTGGGTTTGATTCCTGGGTTGGGAAGATCCCCTGGAGAAGGAAATAGCAACCCACCCCAGTTATTGTTGCCTGAAAAACCCCATGGAGAGAGGAGCCTGGTGGGCTACAGTCCATAGGGTTGCAAAGAGTTGGACACCACTGAATCTACTTAGCACTGGACAAAAGAAAAGACATAAACTTTGAATTGAACTGTTTAGAGAACAATGCATATTTTGTACTAGTGAGAGCTCCAGCAGGAAGCAGAACTCCATTCTGATGGTTCAACTGTGAAAGAAAGAAAGTGAAAGTGAAGTCACTCAGTCATGTCCGATTCTTTGCGACCCCGTGGACTGTAGCCTACCAGGCTCCTCCATCCATGGGATTCTCCAGGCAAGAGTACTGGAGTGGGTTGCCATTTCCTTCTGCAGGGGATCTTCCCGACCCAGGGATTGAACCTGGGTCTCCCGCATTGCAGGCAGACGCTTTGCCCTCTGAGCCACCAGGGAAGCCCAATTGTAGAGATTTTTGTAAAATTATTATTTAAAAGCTTTCATAATAAAGACAGTTGGGGAACCCCAAAACTGGTGACAATAGAAGGGTGCTCTCTGTTTTGAATAGACAAATTGAAGAAACAGTGTTAGAGGACTCCAGTGTGAACTATAACTGTGGGAGAGATGCTGCCTGAGAGCAGTGTAGCCACAGCCACTGCAAAATCTGCTGGGATGGAACAGGAGGAAACAGGGTGGAACTCTTTTTCCTTCATCACATTGATGCCTCCCGTGGGCCAAACTCAACTGAAATCTGTCCAGCAAGCAGATCTGGGTGATATAGTCCAGTAGGGTAGGGTTCCGGAAGCTTAGAATAGAGCAGAGAAAGATGGGGAATGAAAATGCTGAGTAAAAGTGGAGAACAAAATATGCTTCCTGCCAAAATTATGAGACACAGTTAAGGTTGACCTCAAAGGCTAACTTATAGCCTTACTCATACATGTTTTAAAGAAAAAAGACAAAAACACAGGCATTATTGCCTATCTTAAAACATTAGAAAATATAACATAAAACTAGAAAGAAGGAAATATTAAAGATAAAAATTAGAATAAATGATACAAAAAGCAAGGCAATAGCAAAAAGGATGTGTAAATCCAAAAGCCATTTTTTGGAAAAAGGCCAAATAAATGGAGAAAGCCCTCAGGAATCTGATGAAGGAAAAGAGAGCCTAAAAATACTTAAAATTTAGAAATGAAGAGGTAATGGCTATATGAATGGCAGAGACCAAGAGGGACTGTTAACATGCAACTATTTCCTTATACATGAAACTTTATTATCTTAAAATTCAAATTACCAAAACCAATCCACAAAGAAGTAGAAAACTTGAAAAATCCAACTACTGTAAAGGATTTTAGAAAGAGGACCCATGATCAAAGTTCTTTAAAGCTTCCTGAGCAGATGGCTTCACAGCTAATAATTTTTTTGCCTAACCTTTAGAGGATGAATGATCCTAATGTTAATTAAGCTATCCCAGGCTTTAGAAAAAGATCTGTCTAATTCATTTTAAAAAAGTGATCACAGTCTTGAAACTTAATGCTGATAAAGAAGGATAAAAACAAACAAACAAAAAAGAACAAATATTAGACTAGGGTTAAAAATAATGTTGCTCGAAGTCTAAAAAAAGTGATAAAAATAGAATCCACATTATTTAAAGAATAATGTATTATGTTAAGCAGGGTTTATCCCCTAAATGCAAAGATGGTTTGATGCTAGTCAAAACATAATTTATTATATATAAAATTTATATAGTATATATATTATATACAATATATAATATATTATATACAAAATAAAGGAGAAGGAAAGATGCTATTGTCAAATCAATTGTTGCTGAAAAGACATTTGCTAAAGCTAAGCAGAACTTCCTAATTAAAACTAAATCAACTCGGACTAAAGGAGTCTATGTACACAAATACAATGAAGGCAAAGGCAGTATAGCCTAAACACTTAACTTGTGTAGAAGAAGAATGAGGTACCTAGAGAGAGATTTAAAAATTAGGCATGATTTACGAGCAGAGCAAGGAGAACTCAGGTGTGCTATATAATATTGATCTATTTCCACTGGACAACCTACTTCACCAGAGTTGCGGGGCATAATTATATTTATGCTTTAACCTGAGATTGCAACATTTTCTTGGTGTGACCTCGAGGTGTTTTTATTTCTTCCTTTATTTTTACCATCAGAGGAAATGGAAAATCTGTGTTTCCCTCTGGGTAAGTAATGTGAGGGTTTCTGCCTCCTGTTCTCTTTCCTCTTCCCTCTGTATCTTTATGTGACCATTCTATATGCTGAAGGCTTTATTGTTGAAAAGGAGATGTATCAACACTTTCAACAAAGTCATTGCCTCATGCGTGAGGGGTGATTACAATTTCTGAGTTCAATCTTCTTTAAAAATGCTTTATTTGGGCATCTCCTGGGTTCTGTGTGGCAGGTCAGGCAATTATAGCACACCCTGATTAGTTGGCTTGTCTCGTAATGATGCTGAGTGGAAGTGTCCGTCCCATTTTACAAGAGAGGAAACTGAGGCTTGATGAAATGATGGGGAAATGAGTTTGGAGAGCAAACAAATGTCAGAGCTGGGGCCTGAATCTACACTTGATTCCAAACCCCACTGCAACTTACACCACACCACAGCTGCCTCTTGCCTTCTTGAGAATTACAGAAAGCTGTAGACCGTGGTGATGGCGACATAGGTGATGCCCCAGGTTTTCTCTGCCGGAACCCCCTTCCTAAGCTGAATCCTGGAAAAGAATCAAGGTGCTCCTGAGTGAAGGGAAAGGCGTAGCTGTGGTATTGAGGAGCTCCAGTTTCTGCTGTTTATTAGATAAGAATGTTTAGATTACTCCTTCTGCTCAGTTTCCTTACTGCTTAATGGGAATGGCCATGTACATTTCACAGGTACTGTCTAGGATTAAGATCCTGTATGTAGAATGTTTGACAAAATGCCTGCAATTAGTGAATGTCTTCAACAATTGTGGGTTCCCTTTTTTTCAAACTAGGACAATCCCCTCTTTCTATAGGTATTTATTAGGGGCTTTTCTGTGTCAGATCCTTGTGTCTGTATGTGGAGGGGAATATCAGGCATTAGGTATTTTAATAAAGCAGTATTGTCTTTTTGCTTCTCTCATCCCATGGCCGTGAAGAATTAACCAAAAATTTAGATGTGGCATATTTATGCTAATATAACAATTTCAGAATCTTTCTTTCCTTTCAACTTTAAATCTCTCAGGGAACAACTTGGCAAGAAAGAAGGTGGTAATTTTTATAGAAATTAGTAACTCTAATCTTTTATTCTACAAGAGTTCGCTACCAATAATCTTTCATTTACAAAAGGGTACTATTGAAACTAAAGTCTAAGGCATTTTACACTTTGATTTTAGTGCCTGCTATTCTAAGAGTAAATGGTTACCAACTACCATTAATATGTTTTAACTTTGCAACTTTCAGCAAAATAATTTTTAAGTTCTTGTAGATAATACACAGGTAATACCCTTATCAGTAAAAAGTGCTTAGGGTTGCTAAAAAATTAAATTATGAAATATGCTAAGCATTATGTTTTT